>NW_022983530.1:955490-1228345 GCF_010093885.1 Aplosporella prunicola CBS 121167 | reverse complement strand
TTTTGGATGTGGTTTTTCTTTGACGCGATGCAGATTACCTTTTTTAGATGTATTTTATTTACTGTTTTTGAGGATGATGATGTGGTTATTGTTGCTGTTGCTCGTGAGGGTTGCGTGCTGCTGCGTTGCTGTCGTTGACGGACGTTATGTTAGTAGATATTAGGTACAGTTGTTTTTGGCTGTAGTTGTATAATGCTAGATCCCAGCCGTACTACTCTGTAGGTGAGGAGGCCGCTGAACATATGTACGGATATGTGAAATTCGGCCATCTTTTTGTGCAAGTCTGAGGTCACAAAGGGTAGGTGTTGATGCATGGAAAAAGCTTTCTTCATAATTATCTAATTCGGCTTTAATGAGCCATTTTTCGGTGTGCATATATCTTGAACTTAATCAATGTCTTATTTTTCTATACAACTGGGTTTCCTGTGAGACCACGGGTATCGAGTGGAGATATCGGTGGAGTGGAAAAGGTCTTTACAATATTAAACATGCCGAGTAGTGTAGCAGTATCCAGGTGCCGTTTCTGGCTTCCAGGTAGTACTGAAACTCTTAGTTGTCTTTACTCTTTAGAAGCTCCCGTGGTGCTCCGATCGGCGGTATTCTCTGAATCTGAGCGTTCGATGCGTGCGATTTCTGCCCGCTCTTCGGCCACCATCTCGCGAATCTTCTTCCTGAGCTCTTGCCTCCTGTGCTCCTCTTCCTGTACGTGAGACTCCAGCACCTGAAGCTTTTGCTGAAGCTCCTCGTTCTGCTTCTGGAGCTCTTCTAGCTTCTCGTCCACCACGTCGCGACGTCCACTGGCTTTCCGTCTTGACCTCCAAGCTTCGAAGACGATAACACCGCCGGCGACCAGGAACATGAATCCTTCGGAGATGAAGTTTGCGCCCATGTCTATGGCCTTTGCCTCGGACAGCGGGCGTACTCTCGGCCTTTTGTGTCTTTCCTCGATCGCCTCCTTCTCATGCTTGGCGGCTTCCTCGTCGGCCTTTGCCTGAGATTCCGTTTTTACTGTAGGCACGGGGCTATTCGCGCGCTTTCTCCTTTCCTCGGCTTCCCGGAGCTCACGCTGGATCTGCCTGTCGATGATGGCGGGGTCCTGCAAGAGACCTACGCGCCATCGCACATCCAGGCGATGCAGGCCTTGCGCAAAGGAAACGCAACGTCTGCGGAAGATATCATGGTCGCGCGCGCGCTTTTTGATGCCGTTCTGGGGTCCGGATCAGTGGTGGTTCAGAGGGACGGGATCGCAATGGTGCTCACGGCTATGGGCTTGGCAAGGGTGCGGATGAAGAGAGAGCCGATCTTGAGAGTGAGAGACATGGTCGCGCAGAGGCAAGTTCAGGTCAAGGCCTTTGCACGCGCGCGGGTGAGCGGATTGGAGACCAGCGACCAGCGCAGCGCTGCCACTGCGTCATGGTCACCGCCGCCGGGGGGGTTGGTGCCTTGCATTTTCGGCCGTGCTTCTCGAGCGCTAGCGGCCGGTTGCTAGGTGGCCCGCGTAGCGTGTTTACGCCCGACCGACCATTTTCTCCCCCGTCGTGCTTCATGCCCGCCACGTCGCACCCCCTTCCACCCCCTCAATGTCTGTCCACGCTGAGCCGCCGCCGCCGCTGGTACGGGAGCCCCGTCGCTTTGAATATGAGACCGCCGAACAGTTGGGGAAGGGTGGCTTTGCCATCTGCCATCGCGCCACTCTGCTCGACCAGGGTAACCCCACTGGGCGGGTAGTCGCGCTCAAGATTGTCAAGTCCAAGATGGAGCCCCCAAAGCTCGCGCAAAAGGTGCAGTCTGGCTTTGCAGATTGCTGCAGCTAAAGTGTTGCTAACTACTTCAAGTTTGTCACAGAGCTGCAGATTCATTCCAAATTGCATCATCCGAACATCGTCGACTTCTATCGCGCCTTTTCTTTCCAAGACAGTACTTACGTAGTCCTGGAGATATGCGAAAACGGCTCCCTCGCCGATATCTTGAAAAAGAGGAGATGCTTTACTATGCCCGAGATCCGTCGTTTCGTCGTCCAGACGTGCGGCGCAGTCAAGTACCTCCATCACCGGAACATCATTCATCGCGACCTGAAGACCGGCAACCTCTTTCTGGATAAAGACATGAACGTCAAAGTCGGTGACTTTGGCCTCGCCGCCGTGTTGGTGTCGCAGAACGACCTGGGGGCGCGGAGGACGACCATGTGTGGAACCCCAAACTATCTAGCACCCGAGATCCTGGAGAAGGGAGGGAGGGGACATAATGAAAAGGTGGATTTATGGGCGATTGGAATTATCGCTTACACCCTTGCTGTGGGAAAGGCGCCTTTCCACGCGCCAAAGAGGGAGGATATTTACAAGAAGCTTCAGACACGCGACTACCAATGGCCGGAAGTCGGCAAGACTACAAACGACATTTCACAAGACCTAAAAGACCTGGTAGGGTCGTTGTTGGTCCACGAGGACGACCGACCAAACCCGGATCTCATCGTGAGCCACGATTTCTTCCGGCTTGGATATACCCCTTCTCGCCTGGATGTCAGGTACAAGCTAGGCGCGCCGAAGTGGCAACCCAAGCCGTTGTCGTCCGAGGCACGGGCGAGGGGGTATACGGACGAGTGGTTCAGGATATGCAAAGAGTCGGGCGTTGGCGAGCTTCCGGATGGCAGGGTATTTTCCATCATCGGTGGCAGGAAGATCAGATCCGTGGTCAAGGACTGTGAAAAGGAACTTGCTTTAGGCAAGCAACCCGTGGTGCCCATTCCGTCCGACATCGTTTACGTACCATACCCGGAGCGCGAAGACTGGCCCTTCCCGACCTCAAATGCAGGAGGCCTCAGCGAGATTGTTGAAGAAAAAGAACCCTCCCAGGACGCATTGGCGGAAATTACTGCTAACGACCGCGCGCAAGCTGCAATTAGCAAACCGCCGAAGAGAGCGACCAGTCGTCAGCATAAGGAGAATTTTGCTCCTCAACCAATGCAGACTGGAGAAGTCCTTGAAAGGCCCAAGCGTACTCGGACCATGCAGACGGCAATCCGGACTGTGAGCTCGAGTAGGCCATCTCGTCCATCGCGAGAGATCAAGTCGGCACCAGAAATGGCATGCATTGATGAGAAGCCCGCGAGTAGGACACCGCCAACTTCTCCAGATGATAGTGAGGAAGCCGTACGGCCGACTCACAAAGACATTGTGAAAGTTACAAAGAAGCAGCCGGAGAGAGTCGATTCGATGGATCTTCCTCAAGCACGGCCTTTTGTCTCAGACCCTGATGTGGTACCGCATAGCGATCCTTCGACAGTCCTTGCCCGCGCATCAACGTTCCGGAATAACATTGCGCAAGCTTTGGCGAACAAGCCCAATCCGGTCCGTAAGCCAGCAAGCTCATATCATCTCCCATTTGTCAGCAAATGGGTGGACTACTCCCGTAAGCACGGCGTAGGCTACGTTCTAGAAGACAACAGCATCGGCTGCCTTCTCAACGCCACGGCGCGAGATCCGGTGACGCATGTCGTGGTACGCAACGGCTATGATGAGCTCAAGTCATTGCATAGCCAGATTACCTCCATAGACAAACTTCCTCTGGAGTTCTACGCGGACTGCGGCGATGATGGCATAAGAAAGACCGAAGTCTCCAGAGATCGAAAACGGACCACAGGTATCCTATGGTCAAAGTTTGCAAGGTACATGTGTAATCAATTGAGGCAGCCAACCCAAGAGGATTCTTCAGAGGACAACAGCAACAAGAAGCCCACGACTTTTGTGCGATTCTATCAGCGCTTCGGAAGCGTAGGCATTTGGGGATTCGAAGATGGCGCATTCCAGGTATGCGAATACATCCTAGTTATAAGAAAATCAACACTGACAACCCTTGCAGTTCAACTTCCCAGATCATACAAAGCTTGTGCTTTCACCAGATGGCTGCTACTGTAACTTTACCTGTCTCTCCGTCGAGGCTGCAGAGCATCTCGCCGCATGCGGCGAGCTGCCATTCAAGTACATTAAGCAGCGCAATCTCCTTTCCAGTAGCATCCGTACACTTCTACACTCCACTGGCGAAAAGGGAATGGTTGTAAGGCAGATTGCCAGAGCAAACCATTTGAAGGAGAAGCTCCGCTTTGTCACCACCGTCGTGGATGCCTGGGTTGCCGGCGGCGGCCTCGGATGTGCGTCCAGCGACACCGAGCAGCTGAAGTGGAAGGGACCACAGCTTGAGGACGGGAAGAAGCAGGAATGGGTTACGGTTGGGCGTTATGGTGGTGATGCTGCCAGGACGGCTTGAGCGTTCCGAGTTGGATTGTGCACATACCCCGGGGGTGCTGGTTGATCAATGTTGAGGGTGTTAATATTTCAGGACGTCCCTTTTTGTTTTCTGTTTCTATTGGTAGCGGTGGTGTTGGAGGAAAACCTTGGACAGCGAGCATGGCGCTGGCGCTGGCGTTGGATTACTCGCGGTTGCTTTTGTACACTCCTTTTGGCGGACGGAGTTCCTAGCCTCGGAAGTAACGAATTCCCTTTACTAGTATACACACTATACCCTGCTGATCGCGGGTGCTTCGGGTGTGGGGACGGATCGTTCCTTGCGGAGATGACGAGGGGCTGAAACCTGACGAGATTATCGAACAAGCTCCCCGACGGCCAGACGGCCTTTGCTGGCAGTACTTGGGCATCAAGTGTAAGAGCAGGCGGTATCAGTCTGGTTGGCACAAGCTTTTGGACGTGCAGAAATCCCGCAGCGGAAGGGGCGGGCCTTGGCTGGTGAGGAGGACTCATGAAACGGGTGACGGGAGAGTGAGGGTGCACACTACCTACCTACGTATCCGTACGTCTATGGACGAGGAGACGATGGCAGCTGGTGCAGCTGGTGTTTTGGTAGACATGTCGGTGCATGCTCCGACTCGTCAACTGTGGGGACTGGGGATCTCCAGACGGGCGCCACGTAGGTAAGTGTCGGTGGTGTCGGCGTCGCCACATGTCCAGGCAGCAATAATCGCGCGCAGAAAGGTAAAGTGTGGTTGAGCTTGCGCGTCGATATAGCACCGCCACAGGGTGTTCATTAGGCCGCGCCTCTTTCGCTCAAGTGCCCAATGACGTCCAAGTGGTCATTTCCACCCTCCGTACCTTACCGCGCCTCCATTGCGATCACCGTTGCGCGCAACCCCTCCCCCTCCTTACAACTCCATTCTCCCTAACGGCCTCTGCTCTCTCGTTTCCCGAGGCGCTGTTTTCTTTGGCGCCCACACTGTGTTGATACCCGGGCCCACGCTAGAGTGCGTCCCAACCGCATCTGACTCCGTACCTGACCGCATCTCAGAGCACTCCCCCGACGCACCATGGTAGGCCACCACCCGCTCCACCCTTGCCGGGCGCGCATCCAGGCTAATCCGCCCTCCTCGTACAGGCTGTTTCCAAGCGCGCGGGGCGCAAGAAGGATGCCGGCGGCGACAAGAAGGCCGCTGCCTCGGGCGGTGGTTTTTCCAAGAAGGCCGTCTTCGAGACGACCAAGAAGAAGGAAGTTGGCGTGTCGGACCTCACCCTGATCAGTAAGATCTCCAACGAAGCCATCAACGACAACCTGAAGAAACGATTCGACAACCGCGAAATATACACGTACATCGGCCATGTGCTGGTCTCGGTCAACCCCTTCCGGGACTTGGGCATATACACGGATCAGGTGCTGGAGAGCTACAAGGGCAAGAACAGGCTGGAGGTAGGCGCTTCATACGCTCACGCGCCGGTTGAGTGCTGACCTGAGGACACCAGATGCCCCCGCACGTCTTCGCCATTGCCGAGTCTTCCTACTATAACATGAACGCCTACAAGGAGAACCAATGTGTAATCATTTCTGGCGAATCGGGAGCAGGCAAGACGGAGGCTGCGAAGCGGATCATGCAGTACATCGCGAACGTATCCGGAGGCACGAACTCGTCGATTCAGGAGATCAAGGACATGGTGCTAGCCACCAACCCGCTGCTGGAATCTTTTGGTAATGCTAAGACTCTGCGGAACAACAACTCCTCGCGCTTCGGAAAATACCTAGAAATTCAGTTCAACGCACAGGGTGAGCCTGTGGGAGCTAACATCAACAACTACCTGCTGGAGAAGTCGAGAGTTGTTGGCCAGATCACCAACGAACGTAACTTCCACATTTTCTACCAGTTCGCAAAGGGCGCGTCGCAACAATACCGAGAGCTTTTTGGTTTGCAGCAACCAGACGCCTACGTTTACCTGAGCCGGTCGAAGTGTTACGATGTGGACGGTATCGACGATCTGGCGGAGTTTAAGGATACTCTCGAGGCTATGCGGATTATTGGGATGCCACAAGAAGAGCAGGACGACGTTTTCAGGATGTTGGCAACTATACTTTGGCTCGGCAACGTCACATTTGTCGAGAACGACGAGGGCAACGCCGCAATAGCAGACCAATCGGTCGTTGACTTTGTCGCTTACCTCCTGGAAGTTGAATCGGCGCATGTCAACAAGGCCCTCACGACAAGAGTTATGGAAACCAGCCGCGGTGGTCGGAGAGGGTCCGTTTACGATGTCCCGCTTAACCGTGCGCAGGCGGGTTCTGTTCGGGACGCTCTGGCGAAGGCTATTTATTTCAACATGTTCGACTGGATTGTCGCAAGAATCAACCAGTCTTTGGTAGCAAGAGAAGCATCATCACAGTCGATCGGTATCCTGGATATCTACGGTTTCGAAATCTTCGAGCGCAACAGCTTCGAGCAGCTGTGCATCAACTACGTCAACGAGAAGCTGCAGCAGATCTTCATTCAGTTGACTCTGCGGGCTGAGCAGGAGGAGTATGCGCGGGAGCAGATCCAGTGGACGCCGATTAAGTACTTCGACAACAAGGTCGTTTGCGAACTGATCGAAGAGAAGAGGCCCCCAGGAGTCTTCGCTGCCCTCAACGACGCTTGCGCGACGGCGCACGCAGACCCAGCCGCTGCCGACGGTACATTTACTCAACGTCTGAACGCTCTCTCTTCGAACCCGAACTTTATGCCTCAACAGGGACGCTTCGTCATCAAGCATTACGCTGGTGATGTCACGTACGCTACCGATGGAATGACGGACAAGAACAAGGATCAATTGCTTAAGGACTTGCTCAACTTGGTCGGCCAGAGCTCTAACCGCTTCGTCCACACCCTTTTCCCTCACCAGGTCGACCAGGACAACAAGCGCCGGCCGCCCACCGCCGGCGATAAGATTAAGGCATCCGCGAACGACCTCGTTGCCACCCTTATGAAGGCGTCCCCCTCTTACATCCGGACAATCAAGCCAAACGAGAACAAGTCGCCCACGGAATACAACGAGGGCAATGTCCTGCATCAGATCAAGTACCTCGGTCTGCAGGAGAACGTCAGGATTCGTCGTGCCGGTTTTGCTTCGAGACAGACGTTCGAGAAGTTCGTCGAGCGTTTCTTCCTGCTTTCGCCAAGACTGTCGTATGCCGGTGAATACACGTGGACGGGTGACTACGAGACTGGTACCAAGTATATCTTGAAAGACACCAGTATCCCTCAAGAAGAGTTCCAGATAGGTGTGACGAAGGTGTTCATCAAGACCCCTGAGACGCTGTTTGCTCTTGAGACGATGCGTGATCGCTACTGGCACAACATGGCCATTAGGATCCAGCGCGCCTGGAGGAACTACCTGCGTTACCGTGCCGAATGCGCCACGCGGATTCAACGCTTCTGGAGGAAGCTCAATGGAGGCAAGGAGTTCATTGAGCTGCGTGACCAGGGCCACACGGTGCTGGCAGGCAGGAAAGAGAGGCGACGATACAGTTTGCTTGGTCAACGTAGGTTCCTCGGTGACTATCTTGGCATCCAAAACCAAGGTGGTCCAGGCTCCGTTATCGCCCAGTCGATCAATCTGGGGTCTGGCGAGGAGGTCCTCTTCTCGTGTAGAGCCGAGACACTCATTTCGAAGCTCGGACGCTCGAGTAAGGCTGAGCCTCGCACGTTGATCCTGACCAAGAAGTCCGTGATCCTCGTCAAGCAGGCCATGGTCAACAAACAGATTACCATCATGGCCGACCGGACCATTCCTTTGGGATCGATCAAGTTCGTCAGCTGCTCGAACCTCAAGGACGACTGGTTCTCCATCGGAGCTGCCTCGCCGCAGGAGCCGGACCCGCTGGTGCACTGCGTGTTCAAGACGGAGTTCTTCACTCATTTGAAGAACACAACCCGCGGCGCCACTGAGATCAAGATCGGACCGACGGTGGAATACAACAAGAAGCCGGGTAAGCTTGCCGTCGTGAAGACGCAGAAGGACCCCGCGATCCCTGCGAACCAGGACGCATACAAGAGCAGTACCATCCACACCAGCCAGGGTGAACCGCCAGACTCAAAGTCCAAGCCCACACCCAAGGGCAAGCAGGTCGCCAGCAAGCCCATCACGAGCGGCAAGCTGCTGCGTCCCGGTGGACCTGGCGGTGCCCCCTCGAAGCTGGCGTCTCGTCCGGCACAGCCCAAGCCCAAGCCCGCACCTGCGCCAGCAGCTGCACCAGCGGCTGCCCAGCCAAGAGCGGTTCCTCAGCCGGTGGCTGCCCTCAGCAACGGTCCTGGCCACGCTCGTACCGCTTCTTCGTCATCTGGACGCGCACCACCACCTCCGCCGCCACCGCCTGCGCCGCCTGCAGCGGTGCCAAAGGAGCCGACCTACAAGGCGCTGTACGACTTCAATGGACAGACGGGCGGCGAGCTGAGCATCTCGAAAGACGAGATCATCCTGGTCCTTCAGAAGGAAAACAACGGTACGTCGCACTCCCCTCCAACCCAACAGGTAAGAAGCAAGACTAACACACACGCACAGGCTGGTGGCTAGGCAAGCGGCTCGACGGCTCCGACCAAGGCTGGACGCCCTCAGCCTACCTCGAAGAGCACATACAAGCGGCGAAGCCGGCGCCGCCACCCCCGCCGCCCGTGGCGTCGCGACCGGTGCCTACGCCGCCGCCGGCAGCCAACGGCGTCAATGGCGCCGCCAAGGCAAAGCCCAAGCCCCCGGCCCCGCCTGCGAAGCGCCCGGCTGTGCGCTCCAAGCCGGCGCCGCCGCCTGCGCCCCGCGACTCGGGCTATTCGGGTGAGGGCAGGGCTGAGAGCCCCGCGCCTAGTATGGCGGGTGGGTTGGCGGAGGCGTTGAAGGCGAGGCAGGCGGCTATGCGGCATAAAGAGGATGAGGACGAGGAGTGGTAGATAAGTAGATAGATGGTGGGGTGGGTGGGGTGGGTGGTGGTGCGAGCGGGCATGGTTGTCTTGTTGTTGTTGTTGTTGTTGTTGTTGTTGTTGTCGTTTACTTTACCCTTTTTCTACTAGCTCTGTGTCTGTGTGTTTGTGTGTGTGTGTGTCTCTTTTGCTGCTGTTGTGTGGTCTTTTTTGCTCTCGTAGTCTCTTTTCTTTTCTTGCTCTTTCTCTTTTGCGTTCGAGAAGAGGGCGGAGTTCGTTTGCGCTCGGGTCGGGGTGTGCATGGCGTACGTACTCACTGCTGCGTCACGGTACCTAGAGATTGATTGATTGATTGATAGACGGGCAGACTGCATATTAAGATAAATTTAAACTGTATGTGTTGTATGTGTGTGTGGCTATCAAGTTATCTATCGGGTTTCTTCCTCGTTGGAGTGTTTTGTCCTACGGAGTACGTGCGTATGGATGTATGTACGAGTGTACGTATGTGCGTATGATGGATGTACGGAAGCATGTACCTAGATAGGGACAGCCATGACACCGACCCATGCATCCCTGTCCACGCGCGCAGGTGCGAAGAACATAACTAAGAACAAGGTTTGATGTTCTGTTTATTTACGTGGTGCTGCAGGCCGTACCTAAGGCGCAAACGCCACGTGCAGAGCAAGGAACCTATGTAGCAGGGCGGGCCGGCACGCAGGCCCGCCAGCGCCGGTAGCGCGCCCGAAGCGGCGCGGAGGGGGCGCGTCCGGGCCGAGCGAGCGCAGCAAGGGACGGAGGGGCGGCTCTGTGCTGCTAAGGGCTAAGGCGGATGAGCGCGCCGGGTTCCTTGGTGCTTCCATGTTGGTGGGGGTGCGGTGCGGGTTAGGGAGTGGTGAGAGTTGTGGTTGTCGTGGTGCTGGTAGTGGGTATTTAATGCGGCGGTTGCTGCGGCGGTTCGATGGGAGGGTATACCGCTCGTTTGGAAGCTTAACTACTGCTGTTGTCATGTCTCCGCCGCCTATCGCTATCGATGTCTTGGATGAGGAGGGGAGGGAGTTGGCGGCTGGGAAGGGGGATGGGAAGGTGGACGAGGGCGTGGTGAGGGAGGTGCTTGGGAGGCTGTCGCTTGAGGAGAAGGTTTGTTTGTTTCACTCACTCGCATTTCAATCCGTACCAACACTCACACCATCCACCCCTTCCTCACCACCGCCTAACACGCGCAGATCTCCCTCCTCGCCGGCGCCGACTTCTGGCGCACAGTCGCCCTCCCGCAGCACGGCATCCCCTCCCTCAAAACAACGGACGGCCCCTCCGGCGCCCGCGGCGAGTTCTTCAAAAACGGCACGCCGGCCGCGCTGTTCCCTTGCGGAGCCTCTCTAGCCGCGACCTTCGACGCCTCGCTGATCGCGCGCATCGGCGCAGCGCTAGGCGAGGAGACGCGAGCGCGCGGCGCCGACATCCTGCTCGCGCCCACCGTCTGCCTGCACCGCTCGCCGCTGGGCGGCCGCAACTTCGAGTCCTTTTCCGAAGACCCCGTGCTCACGGGCGTGTGCGCCACCGCGTATGTCAAGGGCGTCCAGGGGACGGGCGTCGCGGCTACCGTGAAGCATTTTGTCGCTAATGAGCAGGAGACCGGCCGGATGGGCGTGGATAGTGTCGTCGGGGAGAGGGCGCTGCGCGAGCTGTATTTGAAGCCGTTTGAGATGGTTGTGAGGGACGCGGGGCCTTGGGCGCTGATGAGTGCGTATAATAAGGTTAATGGCGTGCAGGCGGACATGTGTGAGTTTACGTTGGTGGATGTGCTGAGGAACGAGTGGGGGTTTGATGGGTATGTGCCTTTTTTGTCTCTTCCTTTCTCTTTCTCTTCCTTGCTCTCTCCCCCACTCTTTCCATGGATAGAGACCACACGCACAACCTCAACTCACCCACTAACCCCTCCCAGGCTCGTCATGTCCGACTGGACCGGCACCAACTCCGTCGCCGAGTCCATAACAGCGCGCTGCGCGCTCGAAATGCCGGGCCCAACGAAATGGCGGGGCGAGCGCGCCCTGTCCGCCATCCACTCCGGCGCCCTAACAGCACAAGCCGTCGACGCCGCGGCGCTGGATCTCCTGCGCCTCGTGCAGCGCACGCGCGGCTTCCACGGCGCGAACGCCGTCCCCCCGACCCCGAAAGAGCGCGCCGACGACAAAGCCAGCACGCGGGCGCTGATCCGCGAAGCCGGCGTCGCAGGGCTCACGCTGCTCAAGAACGAAGGCGCCGTCCTGCCCGTCTGCCACGGCGAGCCGGGCCCCGCCGGCAGGAAGACAAAGGTCGCGGTGATAGGGCCGAACGCGCGGCGCGCGGTTGCCGGCGGCGGCGGCAGCGCCAGCCTCAATCCGTACTACCTGGTGTCGCCGTGGGAGGGGCTGGAAGCGCAAGCCGCGGACGCGGGCATCGAGCTGGTGTATGCGCAGGGCTGCGACACGGCCAAGTGGCTGCCGCTGGCGGGGCCGGTGTGCAGCGTGCGGGACGAGTCGGACGGGGCGGCCGTGCAGGGCGTCACGCTCGAGTACTACTATGGGGACGGGTTCGAGGGCGCGCCCGCCGCGGTCCAGCACAAGAGCACGACGGACCTGTTTCTCTGGGACAGCGCGCCAGCGGCGGTGCTGCCAGCGTACTCGTTCCGGGTGCGGACGACGCTGACGCCGCGCTCGACGGGCCGGCACAGCGTCAGCTTCTCGAGCGTCGGGCCCGGCCGCCTGTTCCTGGACGGCGAGCTGTTCATCGACAACTGGGACTGGACCGACGAGGGGGAGGCCATGTTCGAGGCGTCGGAAGACGTGGTCAAGACGGTGCAGCTGGAGGCGAACCGCCCCGTCGCCGTCCTCATCGAGAGCACCAACGCGATCCGCCCCGCCAGCAAGCTCAAGCCCGGCGGGCCCACGCACGCGTACGGCGGCGCGCGGCTCGGCTACCACGAAGAATCAGGGGCGGACCTACTCGCGGAAGCCGTGGCCGCCGCGCAGGCCGCAGACACGGCGCTCGTCTTCGCGGGGCTAGACGCGGAATGGGAGTCCGAAGGGTACGACCGGCAGACGCTGGCGCTGCCCAAAAACGGGTCTCAAGACGCGCTCATCGCCGCCGTCGCCGCCGCCAACCCCGCCACCGTCGTGGTCAACCAGTCCGGCTCCCCCGTCGCCATGCCCTGGATCGACGCCGTGCCCGCGGTTCTGCAGGCCTGGTACCAAGGCCAAGAGGCCGGGCACGCGCTTGCGGACGTCCTGCTCGGTCGCCACAGCCCCGGCGGCCGCCTGCCGACGACGTTTCCGCGTGCGTTGGCGCACACGCCCGCCCACGCCAACTGGGGCGCCACGGAAGACGAGCGCGTCGTCTATGCTGAGGGCTTAGGCGTCGGGTACAGGCACTTTGACGCGCCGGGGGCGGAGGCGCCGCTGTTCGCCTTCGGGCACGGGTTGGCGTACGCGGAGTTTGAGTACGAGGAACTGCGCGTCTCTTCGCCTGCGTCTCCCCACACCTCCTCCTCTTCCTCCTCTTACTCTCCATCCTCTTCTTCCTCAACAACCCCACCCCTCCCCCTCCTAACCCCAACAACCCCCCTAACACTAACGCAGCAAATAACGAACACGAGCAGCGTGACAGCGCCCGAAATCATCCAAGCCTACATCCACACGCCGGATTCGCGCGTCCCCCGGCCAGTGAAAGAGCTCAAAGCGTTCGCGAAGCTGGAGCTCCAGGGGGGAGAAACCCGCTCCGCGGTGCTGCGGCTCGGGCGCGACGCCGCTGCGTTCTGGGACGAGGAGAAGGGGCACTGGGTCGTTGAGAAGGGACGGTATGAGGTCTGGGTTGGACGGAGTGCGGCGGATGTGCGGTAAGTGTGTTTTTCTTTTTAGTTTTTGGGTGTGGGTTTGGGGTTTTGGTGGGTGTGGCTGACGCGAAAGCCGCTTCTAGACGCAAGGCCGCGTTCGAGGTCAAGGAGACGTTCTCCTGGGTGTTTTAGACGGCACGGCACGGCACGGCACGGCACGGCGGCGACCTCTGTCGAGATTGTCGAATAGGACAAGGCGCGGCTGGCTCGTCTCGTCTCGCTGCTGGCTGAGGCAATGCCGGCGCCGTGGCACTCAGATGCGTGCGTGCGTGTTGCGTAGGTGCTGCGCTGTACGTACAGCGCTAGCGTCTTTTGCAAACGACGTTGGTATGAGAAGGAGAGAAGGAGAGTGGAGAGATGGGTGAAAGGAGAGGAAAGAAGGAGGAAAGAAGAAAGGAGAAAGGAGAAAGGAGAAAGGGAGGGTGGGTGTAGCTGAACGACTGACTGGTTGACTGACTAACGACGGAGCGACGACAAATGAACAAGACAAGGCAGGGCAGGGGGATAGCGCAAAATGCCTATGAATTTCTTTAGCTGTTACAAACGATGTGGTGCCGCATGCAATTGCCTCAAGTACTCCAATGCCAGGCCACGCTGAGCAGTTCAGTCCAACCCAATCAAACACCGTGCCGAACAGGACAGGACAGGACAGGACAGAACCGACAACCCTCACAGCCAGCGCCACGCACACGCCTATCCAAAACCAAAACCAAGCACCCACGAAGCCTCTGGCCCTTACACGCTCCCCGCCTAACACGTTCCCCCGCTACCCCAACCCCAGTGCACTACTCCCACTGCCAAAGACCAAAGAAGCCAGGGGTGCAGTACCTGACTTCGACTCCAACCCAGCCACAACCACCGAGAACGGCACAGCCGGACGCGGCACGCACGCCCGCGCGCTGAAAACCGTCTACGAGGGAGAGAGAGGAGAGGGAAGACGCAAAGAGGACACGAAAGGGAAAAGGAAAAGGAAAACGACAGAAGCGCGCAGCCAGAGTGATTAGTAGAAGAGGCAGCGACGCCCAGGACCGCGTCTTCTTGATGGGTATGTAGGAGCTATGAACCGTACCGTACCGTAGCGTATTATAGCGCTGCACATCCGCCGTACATATCGTGCTTCACACCGCACACGCGCCTACCACGCAGCACTGCACTGCACTGCACTGCAAGTCCCCAGCTCGTCTTTTCCCCTAACATAACAAATACAGCGTAAACCCTGCAAGAAGCACAACAACAAAAAAAGGAAACAGAGATAGTTTTTCGCAAGCTGTGTAGGCAAGAAGCCCATTCTATGGGGGCTGCGCTGAGAGCAAAAAAAGAAAAAATCTCCAACATGGGAGGAGGCTTATGCCATACAGTTTTTAAACGCAAAAGAAAAAGAAAAAGAAAAAGAAAAATAAGAAGCAAGATGCCGCTTGATGTAGTTGGTCGCGCGTACAAGATGGTTGTCGCGTCGACGCGAGATGGAAACGCTAGCGAAAACAGGGCGCAATGGGATATAACCGTGTTTTTGGAGACCAACTCAGATTGTAGGAAAGAACGGGAAGAGACGGAAAGGAGATGAGAAGAAAGGAAAGTGGAAAGGAAAGGGCAGAGGCTGGCTGGTAGAGCCTCTACCTGTTGCTTGGGCTGGGGTCGCGCGTCGCGTCGGTGCTGGGAGGACAGCACTGGTTGCCGTTGCCGCAGTCGCCGCCGCACTCGAGCAGGCAGGCCTCGGGTTCGTTTTTGCTGCGGATGCTGCCCGTCTTGCTGGCCTGCTTGGTGATCTGCCGGCCAACGGGGTGGTTGTCGCCATCGCACGTGTCGGCGTCGCTGCTCCCTGAGCCCTGCACGTGGTCGTGTTCCTCGTTGAGGCAAAACTCGGGCTGGATCGTAGACGAGTGGATGCCGTATCCGTGGAGGCACTTGCGGATCGTGCGCGCCAGCTCCATGTACCGCGCTGAGCCCTGGCCCTTGAAGTCGAACTCGACCTGCACGTGCAGCGAGGCCACAAGCTTGGTGTCGCTGAGCTGCCAGACGTGCAGGTGGTGGCAGCTGATGATGCCGGGCAGCTCGACAATGTCGGCTTCGATATCGTCGACGTCAATTCCCGCAGGAGCGGCCTGCAAGAGAATGCGGGACGCCGCCTTGCAGAGCGGGATAGCGGAGCAGAGGATAATGACAGTGATAATGAGCGAAATGAGGGGATCCGAGTAGAAGCGCCAGGAGAAATCAGTCAGCCAAATAACGAGAGCAGAGGCGATGACTCCGACGTTGCCAAGAGCGTCACCCATAACGTGCAAGAAGACTCCGCGCATGTTCAGATCGCCGTGAGAGTGTCCGTGTCCGTGACCTCCTTCATGACCCGCATCTTGCTTCTGATTGTGCCTGTGGCCAGCGTGCATATCGTGGCTATGCGTGCGATCGTGATGGTGCTGAGATTTCTTGTCGGAAGTCTTGTTGCCCTTGGACTTGGAGAGCAGAGAAGTCGTCTCGTTCGGTGGGGTGTTCTCTCCACCGTTCTCATCCGTCTCGCTCTCCGACCCAGAACCAGACTCCACAGACTCCAAACGGGCAGCGTTGATGATTTCGTTTCTGAAGGACGCTGGGTGAACGGGGAAATCGCCGAAACCCCTGGACCTCGACCTGCTGTGAGCATGACGGCTGCGGCTCGTCTCTGGTCTCTGCGTCCTGTCGCTGGATTCCTCACTAATATCCACCGAGCGCCTGTTCATAGAGCTGGTCTGGGGCCAGCCGCCGATTCTGTTCTGAGGCAAGATGTCTGCGATATTTCCCCCTTCGTCCGCGACGGCGTGAACCTCGTGAGCCGCATGGCTGTGTCCCTCCTCCGCAGCACCGAGCTGGTCCGTAGAGCCGTGCGAGTGGTCGTGGCCTCCGGGGCCGTGGCTATGACCGTGGTCGTGGAAGAGGAAAAGTCCAAGTATGTTGGAGGCAAGACCGAAACATCCAACAATTAGCACGAGCTTCGGTTGGCTAACTTCCTGCGGCTCGACGAGGCGCTGAATGGCTTCGAGGAAAATGGAGAGACAGAGGGCAACAAGGAAGACGCCGTTGATCAAGGCGCCCAAGGTTTCGGCACGTTGGAACTGGAAAGTCAGAATATTGCGCTAGATGGGATATAAGAAGTGCTTACGCCATAGGTGTAGCGGCGCGACTGCGTCTTTTCGTTCGCCACCTTCACAGCCCAGAGACCGACACAGAGAGAGAGGACATCGTTAAGCTGCAAACGCGTCAGTAGGCGGGATGGTTAGGCCGAAGGATGCAACGTACCATATGAAACGAGTCGGCGACGAGAGCAAGAGAGTGAACAGCATATCCTGGGAAAGGTCAGCGCAAGCCGCCGAATGGAGCGAGGAAGCACATACCAACCACCAGTTCGAGCAGAAAAAAGGCACTATCAATGCCCAGCAGGATCATAATCCTGTGCGACTTTGAGAGGCCCATGGTGGCGGAGGAGACAGGGAGATGAGCGGAAGGGAGAGGCGACCCTCGTGGCACGCGTGAGATCAGAGAGCAGCCGGAGGAGAGGGAAAGGTAGAGAGGAAAAGGATCAGAGAAGATGGAGGAAAAATAAGCACGGGCGGAGGAGGGTAGGACGCATTATCACGGATCCGTACAGCCACAAATCCTAGCTCGCGAACAACGGAGTGGACCAGACGTCAAAGCTCGCCGGGCTCGGGCCAATCACGTGTGGGAGCCAACGACGTCAGCCCCGCATGCCCGTGTACTACGTAGGTAGGTAGAGGCTCAAGACAGCTAAACAATCACTTACTCCCGCAAAAACTTTCCACAAACTGTCCGTAAAACTCTCCGCGAAACTTCCCGCAAAATAATCCCCGCAGCTTCTTCCTTCTCTTTCTCTTAACAAGTGTGCGGTTTGTCAGCAGTCCACGCCCAGCTTTCACGTCAACAACCAATGCTCTTGTACTCCTCATGCATCGCTCTGTGCAAAACAAACGTGCTCAATCACCCCACATTGTCCGGTTTGGGCCAGGGACTTTTAATTTGGAACCGTTGCCCCACAGCCCCGTGCTTGTTTACCGCAATCCCGGTAAACTCCTCGTCATAGTTATATCCATCCCCTCTTTGTCGCCGGTACTCTAACGACTCCATTATCGCAAACATGCGGGACGGTGATACCGCTATAGGTTCAATTGGCGTCAATGATATTGTTGATCTCTAGAGAAAGATGATACACAAGTAGTCGGAGCAGCATATGTGTCTGGTGAGACATTACCACATGTCTTGATAACCTTGGTTCGAAGTTGCGTGGTTTCATACTCTAGATACCGGTACCGGAGAGAGCCATGAAATAATTCCAAATTCCTCGGATGGACTTCGACCGAGTGCCATTGTTTGATCCACCCGGGCCCTACCCGGACCCGGACAACCACCCCACGCCTTCAGCCCTACCCGCGCCTACACCCCACAGCGCGCAACATCATCCCACCGCAACACCAAACAATGTCGTAGCGCGCCAGTATCACGACGCCACCATGGCCCCTCACATCCCAGATACGTACCTCTGGCTCGGGCTGGGGGCGTTTCTCTACCTCGCCGTCAAAGGCGTCGCGCACGGCCTGCAAGCCGTCTACGACCTGACCGAAGTAGAGCAAGCCGAGACGACGCCGCCGAACGGCCTCGAGCAGGGCACCGAAGACGGTGAGCCTCCAGCGCGGGCAACAACATCCTCAGTATCTCAGCAGCAGTGGCGGCAGCAGCAGTGGCAAGTGGCGGCAGCAGTCGCCGCCGCCGCCGCAGCCGCAGCCGCATCTCGGCCCTCTGCAAGCAGCCAAGCTGACGCGCTGTGCGCCCGGCGCACGCCAGACATACCGCTCGCGAGCCTGCGCATCCTCGCGACACAGCACGCGAACCTCGAAGTGCGCAAAGCGGCGACGAGCATCATCACGGCGCGCGCGCTCCAACACCCCCCCGTCCTCCGCCGCATCCTCGCCGACGCGCGCCGTCCCGCCGGCTCCCGCGCCCAGCGCGACGCCCACCACGCACTCGCCCTCCTGCGCGCCGTCAACGGCGTCGACATTGAGGACCTCGACCTCGACGAGCCCCCGCGCCACGACGACCGCGACCGCTCTGCCCCGCCGCCGCACCACCATGACCATGGCCGAAGCGGCGCGTCGAGGCACCACCACCAGCGCCACCAGCAGCACAGCAGCCGCCGGCGCGGCCGCGCTACCAGCCCCGACGCCGCGAGTCAAAATGCCGTGGTCGGGATGGGCGAGGTGCGCATGGGCGACGGGGAGGACACGGCCGCGGAGGTGGGCTTCTCCACTGGCGGAAGCACGCTGCAAGAAGCCATTGACGCGGTGATAGGCGGGGAGGAGGCGCCGCGGCGGCGGCAGCAGCAGCAGCGCCAGGTCAACGAGCGCGCGCTGCGCCGGCTAGAGCAGGAGCACGAGCAGTGGGACCGCGAGCGCGAGCTAGCGGCGACACCGCACGACGAGCGACGCTTAGAGCGGCCTGCAACTGCGTCTACGGGGACGACTGCGACGGCTGCTGCTCCGTCCGCTACCACTACTACCACCACTACTACTACTACTGCCGATGCTGCTAACGCCACCGCGCCCACAGACCCCCCTCCCCCCATCTCCGTCGCCGAGCGCGACGGCACCGCAACCGTGGTCCTGGGCAGTCGGCCCTCGGCATCAGAGTACCGGCGGCGGCGTGAGCAGTCGCGGGCAGCGTTCCGGGCACTGCGGCCGCGCAGCACGGAGAGCGAGGCGGAGGTGGCGCGGCGGCGGCAGCGGCGCGAGGCCGTTGTTATTAACGAGGGAGATAGGCCGATTAGCCAGGAGGATATCATCCAGAGGCCTATGGGGAACGGTGGGGTTTGAGTGGTGGAGAATGCTAGGAAGGGGAGGGGTGTATGGGTGTCTATATAATGCGTTTGACCGGGGGGATGGTTGCAGTATATATACCGACACCGCATGAAAGGAAACGAAAATGGAGGGAGGAATGCTATAAATAAGGTTCTAACGTGCTAAGGTCGGAAGGGGAGGTATTGTTCATATCCCTATGGTGAGTGGTGCTCCGTAGAAGCGAAAGCATGTCAAGTTTCTCCAAATTTAAACATTATCCTACTTGTGAGAGCATGTAGGTATGCTTGCGGTCCACTTAAAACGCTCCCTACAGACTACTCCATAGGTGGATCCAGAGGCAGCGCTCATGGCTAGGTGCGTTGCTCACGAGGGGCATGTAAACAACAACATACACTCCGACCATTGTATGACATATAGCATCATGTCCAAAACTCAACAATTCAGCTAACGTCCGTCATCGCGAACCGAGATCCACCGTATAGCGAGACAGGAGACGATGCAAGCAGCCCTACAGAGTACTCCTCGCCTAGCTCTCAGCCCGAGTCCTAGGTATAGGTGAAAAGCTCTTAGAGCATGCACAGACTCTACACACCTTAACTGGGTCTCTTCTTCTACTCCGTACAAGGATCACCATCTCGCTTCACGGTGAATCTCGCTTCACGGTGCCGGACGTTAAACCATTCCAAAGCTAAACACTTGATTACGACATTACTACCCCATTCCCCAGAACCCTCGCACCGAGCCCTCTTAGCAGAGCTAACTAAGACCTGCGCTCGCCCTTCCCCCAGCCCTCAACCTCCCCCTCCTGCACCGCACACCACGCACTCAGCGGATCCGCCCAAACATCCCACGTGCCAACCCTGCCCTGGTCATCCCACCCCCCCAGCACCCAAACAAACCTCTCCTCCCAGCTGCGGCCCGTCCGCGTGCTCTCAAAAACCCCGCTGCCCACAACCGTGACCGTGTTCGCGTCGGCGTCGACGACGAAGCCTTCGGGGCCAGGGAAGCTGTCGCCCCGCAGCTGCATCTTGAGCGTTGAGGACAGCGTCTCGAAATATGTGGCGCATTCGTGCGCGCCGTGGAACCGCCGGCCCAGGAACGGGAGTTGCGTGCTTGCCCACGAGGGCCCGTGCTCGTGGATTGTGGGCGTCGACGTGAAGTAGCGCGAGAGTAGCTCGCTGGGTGCCGGCGGGTTTATGAGTGCGTGGCTGAAGGCGTGTGCGGAGGCGCGGAGGAGCGAGGTGCGGTCTTGGTCGGTGGGCATTTTGGTTGTTGTTGGTGGAGTTGTTGGTGGTGTTGTGGTTTCTTTGTGGTGTGGTGTGATGTGTTTGTGCTCGTGGATAGAGCTTGTCTCGTAGTAGTAGTAGTAGTTGTTGTTGTTGTTGTTGTTGTTGTTGTTGAGGTGGTGGTGGTAGGCTGATTGCAGAACTGACGAGTAGTGGATTGCTTTTGGATTATTTCTGCAGCTGCGACGGCGAGAGAGAGTTAAATAAGGCTTTGTTTAGTGTCTTGTTGTGAACGCCCGAGAATTTTGGAGCTGGATGAGCTCATGGAAGCTCCGGGAGCTGTGTGGAGCTTTGACGTTGTACGCCGTGACGTCATGCTTGGAGGAATTCAAAATAGAAACCGAATAGTGAGGGTTGTCTGCTCGACCAAACCTAGCTATGTATGCTACTCCTAGAACGCCGTATATCGGATCTTGTATATAGAAAACGACAGAACCCGGAAGTGGTATTTCCTATGTGCCTGTTCCCATATAAGCGCCTATGTGCAGTCCCAAATTAGCCAGTATTCCAGCAACCACGGTCGTTATTCTCTCTCGGCAAGTGTTCCAAGGACCCACTTCCGAACCGCCCAACAAGTAATTAACACGTCCCTCCTCTTCCGTCCCATCGTCTCTACAAGTTTCAAGCCGTCCCCCACCTCGGCCGCGACGACGCGACCGTCACCATCCCGCCACTCGACATTCTCTTTTCTTCTACCAAACAGGTTTTTCTTCGCCGCAAACAGCAGCTCCCGATTCCACTCGCTGTCTGCGTGGTATCCGTACTTCAGCATGCGCGCCTCGTTCGCCGGATCCAGCGCGTTCGCCGCCAGGTTGCGCGTGTAATGCCAGAACCTGCAGGTGCCGCGCATGCTGCGCTGCAGCTTGATTCGTCCGGGCAGCGTCGAGGCGCGGTGTCCACGGATCTCAAGGCCTGAACCTGAGTAAATGGTCGCCGTGTACATTGTCGCGTTGTGGTCCCAGGCCGGATACGCTGGCCGCGGAGCAGAGTCTCCGGAGGACGATGATTGTGAGGTTGTTTGCTGTGAGAGACGCCTGCTCTCTTTCACCATGAGGCGCCGAATAAGCAGCTGTTGCGGACGGTCATACAGATTGTATATTGTATTGATCTGATAGTGCGGGATATCCGACCCAGCGCTGTAGGCGTAGACGAGCCCAGGCGCGCGTACGTGAAAATGTCGGGCGCATGGGTCTAAAACGTCATAGTCTGGTGGCGCCTCGATGTCTTCCGCTGTACTCGTAGCCGTCAAGGATAGAGCATTGTCGGCGGAAGCTGTAGGGTCGCTGTCCGGTGATGAATAGGGCGGCGCTGGCTTTGTGTAAGGCGGAGGTATTCCTAGTTGCTGTTCTACATGGTGAGAGTGGGATGTGAGCAAGGTAAGTGGATCAGAACGCGTAGTAGCAGTCATCTCGAAGGAATGAATACAAAAGCGATTGTTAATAGATGAATACCTCCTCAAACTAATCGGCTAAAGGTGCGATGGCAATTCTACGTAACACTCGCCTGCGAGGTTTCAAGTCACCATTCAGCATGTAGGGCTCTGAACGTGACTTTGCCGTTAGACAAGCATGTCGTGCTGGCTGACGTGAGCTAGCCAAAACCGCGAATGACAGCTACTTGTGGTACAAACCTGGACAAAGCGGGATGGCATTTTCATAGGAATGCCATGCTCGCAGGATGGCAAATCTTGATGGTATACATGGCGGCAGGATGTGGGGCTACCCCAAGATATTAGTATGCCGAAGTTAGCGAAACTGGCGCTGAAAAGACAGTCGCAGGTCGCAGATGTGCGTTTGCTCAGAGTACTCGAGTACTCTTAGCATGTAGCCAGCCCCTCCCGGAAACCAGTTTGATGAAAAAGCGAAGCCAAAGGAAAAAGCCGAGTGGCTGACGCGACGATCCCGGCCACGTCGATCTCGCCGCGGGCACGAGCGCGTCATTATTATTGCACGCGACGGTGGCGATACTCTAGACCTCTGATGGTGGAGGAGCAGGCTGGCGAGTGGTCTGGAGAGGCGCATGTGATGGTCGTGCGGTGGACGATCTGCTCACGTCCGGGTTCACGAGCCGCGGCGTGGCCGAGTGTGGCGAGCATGGAAAGCTTCGACTCGGCCGCGGCAACGAGCAAGTGCGACGACATGCGCGGGTGTTGGGTGCGTGGTGCGTAGTCGAGAAGTGCGTGGGCGCCACCTATTCTCCATGTGGACTCCATCTTAGCGGTGGCGCCAAGGATGCATTCCCTACCGCGCCTCCCATCGCCTCAATGACGTCGTCTGTAAACGTCTCCGGTCCAGATCTACGCCTTCCCTGCTCCGATCCTCTCCCATCACCTTATCATCCACGACTCTCCAGCTCTTGTTCTTTCCCCAGATTCTCTCTCTAATTCGCCTGATCCCAAATCTGCGACTATGGTCTTGTGGGGAAACAAGTCCGACGACCAGGACGCTGGTTCTGGCTCTGCCACGCCTCGCGCCTACGAAGATGGGCGCTCCAGTCGTTCATACGATGCGCACGAGGCCGACGAGCGAACGAGGCTTCTCGCTCATCGCCCACCCAATTCCGATGGCTATCTGGATCCCGACGACCCAGCTGTAGGTTTCATTTCTGCAACTTCACATCTAAACTACTGCTAACATATACAGGTATCTCCCTATAATCTCTGGACCGTCCGCTTTCTCCGCTACATCACCGTTCTCTTCCTCGTCCTATCTTTCCTATGGTGGGTTCTATTGCTGGTCTGCATCTTCGTCTCTCCGCCGGGCATGCACTCGCGCGGCTCCGGCTTCTTCGACTTTTCCTTCACCACTCTGACCGTGGGTAACCTCCTCGTTGCCCTGATATTCTTCACGGCTCCGTCCAAGGCCATGCGAATTTCAGCCGGCTTGATCACCGGCGTCCTCTTGATTGACATGATCATGATTCTGGCTGTGCCTCGAATGCGCCTCGAGGAAGGCTGGATTGGCATCGCCTCGGTGGTCTGGGCAGTGTTCATCGCCGGCTGGTGCGTCTTGATAGACAGAGTCGTGGCATGGGGCAAACGCGAAGAGGAAGAACGACTAACCGGCCGCCCCGAGACCCGTCGTACCCTCAAGGAATGGACGGCTGTGTTGGTTGCGACCATAATTCTTGTCGTCTACGTCATCATTACCGTGTTCATGACCGGCACTTTGATCATCCGCGCCCGCGACTCCACACTGCCAATGATTGGAGAGCGCTACTACGTCGATGGAGACAAGTACCAGGTTCATCTTGCCTGCCTTGGGAACGTCACCCACACGAACGGCAAGAAAGATCCCACCATCATCCTTGAAGCCGGCGAAAACCCGTCGGAGTATGACTTCGAACACTGGGCCTACAACGCCGTGGAAAATGGCACCATCAGCCGCTACTGCTGGTGGGACCGCCCCGGCTACGCCTGGTCTGACAACGCACCCTCTCCGCATTCCGCCGGCATGTCCGCGGACGCACTCTCAGAAGCGCTTGCACGGGCAGGCGAAGAAGGCCCTTGGATCCTCGTTTCAGCAGGCATTGGCAGCGTGACGAGCCGTATCTTCTCAAGCCGGCACCTGCGCGATGTGATTGGAATGCTGCTGATCGACCCGATGCACGAAGATCTTCTCCACCGGATGGGAAGCCCAGGACGGGGTTTCCTGCTCTGGGGCTGGGGCGTGATCAGCCCGCTCGGTATCGAGCGGCTCGGCGGGGCCATCTTCAAGGGACGCACGCGCGAGGACCGTGTCTATGGGCGTAACGCGTACCAGGGCGGCAAGTTCATCAAGGCGCAGCTGCAAGAGAACCTTGTCGCGGACAGCCTGTCGAAGAACGAGCTCGTCAGCGCGCGCGCCATCCAGGACCGCGGCACCCCGGTCGCGATCGTTAGCTCTGGAATTGAGGTCCGTAAGGATAGCGAGTGGGAGCGCAAGCAGCGCGACTTGACGCACTTGACGGACAAGCTCGTCTCCTGGGAAATTGTGAACCAGGCACCGCATCAGGTGTGGGCGACCCTGCGTGGGAGAGAAGTTATGGAGCAGTCGCTGAAGGATCTCGTGAATGCGAGCAGGGAGTATGATATCCCCTTAGGAGACTGGTAAATTGGGCGCTTCAAAGGAATAAGACTGGACGGATGGATGGGAGGCTTCTTTTCGAACACATATTGATTGGTTTGCGATGCGATGCGACGGCGTTTTGGGGGCGGGAGGAGAAGGGTATGAGGAACGAATCTCTTTGGGTGCATACAGATTTGTGATTGGGGTTAGCGTGGTATACCAAATCTTAAATTAAGCACTGTAGTAGTAGTAGTAGTAGTAATATTACTATCGAATACAACTGAAGCGTATAGATGAGGTGCTACAGCAGTACACACATTGGCTGCGCGCAATGTAAACCGTCCAAGACCCCAGCGCCCTTTACCATCCAACCACACCTTCCAATCCCAACTCACAAAACCCTCCCACAACCCTCCAGCTCCTAACACACCCTCCGCTCAACAAAAACGACATCCACAGGCGGCGCCTTCCAAGTAAAGCAGTCCAAGAACCCCGGCTCAAGCTCCGCTTTCCTAACGCTCTCGTCCGCATCAGCTAGCCTGACATCGAATTTCCGCACAACGCTCGCGACCGCCAGCCGCAGCTCCATCAGCGCCAGGGGCCGCCCCACGCAGGAATACGTCCCGGCGGCGAAGGGGTTGAAGGCGTCTTTGCGGGGGCAGAGATCTGGGTATGTGGACCAGCGCGAGGGGAGGAAGGCGGTGGGGTGCGTGAAGTTGCGGGGATCTAAGGGGGCGGGTGGTTAGTTGTGGGTAGGTTGGCTTGGGTGGGGGTAGGGGGATAGGGAGAGAGGGGGAGAGAGGAGGGTGTGCAGTTGCTTACCACGCTGCAGCGTCCAAGTCGGCGTCGACACAATCGTGCGACCCGGGATCCAGCGCCCAGCAATCACAGCGCCGGCAGGCGGCGTCTCGCGCTGCACGCCGCTGGGGATCGGGGGGAAGAGGCGCAGGGCCTCGTTGATGACGCCCTCGAGGACGGGCTTCCCGACTAAAGCTTGATGCGAAAGCGGATCTGCGGGGGCGAACTGCGCGCAAAGCTCTGCGTAAAGCGCTTGCTGCTCGGCGGGGTGCTTAGCCAGGAGGTAGAGCGTGGCGGCTAGGGCGGAGGTGGTGGTGCCGCTGCCGGCGATGATGGCGAGCTCGGCGTCTTGCACGAGGTCGCCTTCCATGAGGGCGGCGTTGACGGTTTTGGAGCGCGCTTCGTCGGCGCTGTTGAGGTGCGTGTAGAGGTCTGGCTTTGAGGGCGTTTTCTAAGCGTTGTTAGTTATGGCGCTTTTGGTGTTGGTGCTTGGGGTTTCGTAGATAGGTACTTTTCGTCGCTCTTGCAGCTGCTCTTTGCACCATTCGACGAATGTCATCCGCCCCTTTCCCGCAAATCGCAGGATCTTGAATAGGTGGAATGTCCATGTGGCGCAGACGGCCCAGCCTGTCGTCTTCTTGTTTTCTCGGATTTGCTTGAGGATGAACGGCGCCTCGCCAGTCTTGAGCATGTCAAATGACTTCCCAAGGACCAAGTCGCCCATCACATCGAAGCCGTAGTAGTCGGCCAAGTCGGTAGCGTTGACGGGTTTTGAGTCGGACGCTGTCATCTGAGAGATCAAGTCGTTGCAGTGTCCAATCACACGGCTCTCGTAGTCTTTGAGGGCTGGGAGTTCTGTTAGCATGATTATATCTCTTAAGAATAGCCTCGTGGATACAAACCTTTCGGACTGAAAGCCTTGTCCCAAACTCTCCTCCGTTGAGAGTGGAATTTCTTATCTCTCGTCATTGCAAGAGAACGAGCCGGATAGGCTACGTCGTAGAAAGGCCCCTTAACGCATTTGGTAGTTGGACTATGAATGTCATGAATGGCGTCCACGTTAGCGATAGATATCTCTCGTGGGCCTTGTACAGTTCTTTAGCTTCTTCGTAACCCATGGGAGCCTTGGGGGGTACTTACGTATGCGGACAAAATCCCCATATTCCTCATGTAATTTTTGAACCTTCAGATACCATTTGAAATCTTGAACACTTTCTCGCATAGACCAGAAACTGGTCAACCTGGCTCTAACAGGACCTGGGAAACTCCTAAGACTGTGAAAAAAGAGGCGATATATCGCCATGCTGCCATATAGACCCACGTAAAAGCCCGTAGTCATCTCGATGGTAATGATTAAGGCCCAGAACATGCTCAAGCCTTGAATGAATGCCAGCCCTGCAAGTAGGACGGGCGGACCAAACAGAGCAGTCATCGCAAGCCTCTCTGCGTATCGTTCCCATTCCCCATGGACGAACAATCCCATATGCGATGTTACGCCGGCGACTGCAGCGTAAATCAAAGGTATGTGGTGGCCGAAGCTGGTGGCTGCCATGGTGGTTGTGAGGGAGAAGAATAAATGAGGTGCTTGGGAAAGCAGTACAATATTGTCAACGGCATCTTAAGTACTTGTACAGCTACAGTACTTGTACAGCTACGAGCCTCGCTTGCCATTTGCCGTGTAATTAGGCAACCGTTACAGGTCACATGTATAAGTAGGGGAAAAGACGGTCGTCCAATGCGGTCACCCCAATTGTTAAGCCGGTAAGCGACTTTACTTTGCTTTTGCTGACATGCTGCATCCAATTAGAGTGGATTTGTGTTTATCTCCGCGTCTCCCCACATTACTGCGCCATGCTCTATAATTAACCGACTGACATGGATCCAGATCCTTCATCTATCACTACTTACCTTGTCAACCCAGGTGGATCATTGATCGATAAATAAACTGCGATATTTGCGGATCACGCAGGTCCGAGTCGAATTGAAGCCATCAACGAAAATGAGGACGGAAACGGGGACATAGGGATGATGGGGAAGGTGATGATAGCAGCGAAACTTTTAAAAAGCGATCATCCACAAAACATACGATGCGGGCTAGTATGGTGATGTAGTTGTGAGAAACAATGGCCGTCTCTAGATGTAAGGAAAGCTTAACCCGTCGCACCAGTCGACAATGACCAAGAAATGATAGCATTATGGAAGACGATGAGCGGGTGCAAAGTGCGAAGCCAGAACCGATGCTGCTTTAACCAAAAGAGCTTTATTCCAAAGTGCTTCTGCTATTTCTCAACTTCTTCCTGCTCTTCGGTGCTTCCTACCTTATGCAATGGATGGCCGTCTATTTGGGCCTCGTTCTCAGCAGCTTTGGCTTCTTTATGTGCTGTCTCTTTGCTCTTTGCTTCTACTTCCCGACATCTTCTTGCTAGATCAGAAATATGATGGTCTTCACTCTCTGGACTCAGTTCCACCAATGCCGTCTCCAGCATGTATAGATACTCCTTGTTTTCGCCGCTCGGGCCTCTGCTCACAACAATATGTTCGGCAAGCTTCTGAGGGTCCTGCGGCCCCAAGAACTGCGGATTCTCCGGTGGTCCAATATAAACGAGACAGTCGATCGGTTTCGCTGGTGCATCGGAGATGGAAGCGGCGGGATGAAATGGCGTGTACTGGATACTGTAGCCATTTATCTCGCGAATATCGAGGTAGTCTCGGACTTCGGCTGCGTGAGAGGCAGGTATGTGGTACGCAGCGCCCCAGACTGTCTCCCTCGCAGAGGCATGATGATCGTCCAGGGTCTCCCAATGCGCCCGGTCAATCAACGTCGCTACGCGCCCGGGCGCCTCGGGTGTGCCGCGATGATCCTGGCTGTGGAAGAATCAGTCCGCTGACTGGACGGCACAGAGTTGAACGCAGGAGCTGCATACCTCGCCTACGTCTCGTGTCTTAGCTTTCGCCCTCGCCGCTTCTGTTATCCTCCAGAACGTACCTGCCAGAACCGGCGCACATAGCCCTCAATGTATCCCGGAAGGCGCTGGTCTACGTGAACTCAATATGCTGAGTTGAAACTGATGGGGACATGGTCTGCTAGGTACCGAAGTGCGGTGGAGGTTTCCATATCAGGCTCCTGTGTCATGTCAGCAGCGGCTCAGCGTGGGAAAACGCAGTGCAAGTCGCCTAACCCATATCCAAAAAGCCAAAAGTCCTCTTGAGCTGGTTTGTCCCCCATTCTGTGCGCAAAACTGTGTTGGTGTCTTCGGGGAAGAGCATCTTACACGGTGTCCGGTGTCCGTGTCTGGGAGGAAGGCGGTCAAGCTGAACGTCATCCCGTCGGCACGTCACGTCTTCCCGAGCGCCAACCTCAAACATCAACACCATCGCCAGCATGCCAGTCTCCACCAGCTGCGCCATCTGTACCTTAGCTTCAAGCACGAAACCCAATTCGACAATGCGGCACAGCCAGGAGCGGTCAAAAGTGACCCTGATTAACACTCAGCGCAATTTATCAAATACATTGCTGCCTAGATTGCTGCAGCTGATAACTCACCTTGGGGACGAACATCAAACGTCAGCTGAGCTCTGATTTGCTTCTGTTTGGCCAGTTTATCGATGATCGATCGACAAGCGCTTAGATCCTGACTCGTCTGGATCCTTGGTGGCTGGCTGACGTTCTAGCATCACGCGGCACAGCAATGCAATGTGCAGTCGCTCAGTCCTTCTAGAGTATGTAAACAGCATGCTCAATTGCAAGCTATGATGATCTATGTGGTAACTTTATAAGGTATGTGGCGACATCTGAAATATCTAATGTAAAAATTACGAGCAATTGGTTTATTTGGCGCCGTCTACGTTGCTTTGAATACCATTGTTTTGCAGGCCCACAGATTGTGGATACTGCAGCTGATGCGGCTCTTTCACCAATCATTGCCTTCTTCTCCCGCAATTGCCGCGAGTTTGCTATCTCTAAGCGCTTCTGGCGAGGACTGTCTCAGGAGATGCTGGGGATGTATAGCCGAAAAACTCAGCCACAGAACTGTATAACTTCCGGTAGCTTTGACCCCGGTCACGAATGGTCAGGCTTCATCGGACACCCCGTCCTACAGTATGGACAGGATGGCCCACTTCGGAAAAGTTGTTTCACGTCGAGGAGGTCGCCATCTGATTAATGGCTGTCTACTATCGTTCCCCGCTGATAGCCCGTTGCGAAATGTATTTATAACTCAACTTGCTTTTCGAATCCGGAAAGAGGCAACGGAGAGCCCACAACGCCTGCGCCTCCGTTTTAAAGTTGATTCAACATACCGGGGAAACCCCAATACCTAAATATAGCGCATACTGCAAATAGATCAGGTAGGGTCTGGCTAGAGTACTTAACAGGCAAGTCACCGTCGCTTTCTTGGACAAAACATACACTGTTGTTTCTTCGTTATCCCCATTACACTAGATTCAACACCTCGAGAAGGTTCTAGAGCACAATCTTTGCATACCATCTTTATCTCTGAATTCGCCTTGCTGGTAATCTTTCTCTTGCCAGAGAAAATACCCCAGAGCCCAGGACACGACTAAAGAAAGAGATCGTGCAATGGCGGACAACTCTCTCAACCCGATAGCGTTGCGGGAGTTACATTCCAAAGACCAAGGACAATTACTCGACGACATCGACCGTCTCCGTTCACAAGGTGTCAGCAACTACATTGACTTGCCACAACTTATCGTTTGTGGAGACCAATCTTCCGGAAAGAGCTCGGTTTTGGAGGCCATCTCACTTGTGCGCTTTCCTACCAAAGATCATCTGTGTACACGTTTCGCCACCGAGTTAGTTCTCCGGAGAACCTCCAACGTTCATGCTGCCGTCACCATCAAGCCAGGGCCTTCCCGAAGTGAGGCAGACCGAGCACGCCTCCTTGAGTTCAATGAGCCTTTTACCTCAGGTGATGATCTCCCCAATCTGATCGAATCAGCAAAGAAATTCATGGGGCTATCACTACATTCTTTTTCCGAGGACGTACTTCGCGTAGAGAGCTCTGGCCCTGACCGTCCCCACCTGACGATTGTCGATCTACCCGGATTGATTCACGCCAATGGTCGACAACAAAGCACCGTCGAAATCAACAATGTCTCAAAGATGGTTAAAGGCTATATGTCCAATCCGAGAAGCATCATCCTAGCCGTTGTCTCTGCCCAAACAGATTTTAGCAACCAGATTGTCACAAGGCTGGCAAGGGAAGTCGATCCTAACGGCACACGGACGCTTGGAATCATCACAAAACCGGACATTCCGCCTCGAGGCTCAGACAGTGAAAAGGCGTGGATCGGCGTCGCTAAGAATGAAGAAGTTGATTTCCGCCTGGGTTGGCATGTACTAAAAAACAGAGATTACGATTCCCAAGGTGCCAGTTCTGCAGAGAGGGATCAAAAAGAATCTCAATTCTTCTCGCAAGGTGCATGGTCTGAGTTACCCCGAGAGTCGGTGGGTATCTCTGCATTGAGGACCCGCCTCAACAAGGTGTTTTTACAGCACATTTGCTCGGATTTGCCAGCTGTGGTAAAAGAAATCATGGCTGAGCTTCGTCAATGTGAACAAACACTGTCGAAACTTGGAGATCCTCGGCCTACGGCAAAGGAACAACGCACCTATCTTACGTACATCAGCCAAACATTCCAGCATCTAACAAAAGTCGCTGCTGATGGAACATACAACGACACGTTCTTTCGCCAGACGAATGTACCTGGCGGGGACACGAAGCGTTTGAGAGCCGTTGTACGCAACCTCAACGACGAATTTGCTGATGAAATGCAGAGGCGCGGCCATTATCTGCAAATCCTCCCTGAAGATGGCCAGCCTTATGCCTTCGTCACAACTCCCGGTACTGGTGGCACAGTGTCTCGGCAAGATTATCTCAATGAAATCCAGGGAATGGCGCGCAGGAACCGGGGCTGTGAGCTCCCTGGCACTCTAAGCTCCCTTCTTACAACAGATCTCTTCCACCAACAGTCACAACCCTGGGAAGATATAGCTGCTCAGCACCTAGACAAGGTGTGGGCATCGACCAAAGTGTTCCTCGAACTCGTTATGGAGCATGTAGCAAGTTCGGAAAGCTCGGAGATCCTTCTACGTGGATTTATTGATCCATTGATGGAAAACCGACTCAAAATAATCCAAGAGAAGCTCGCCGAGGTCCTACGACCTTATAAGCACGGTGCTCTCATCACATTGAATCGCCACTATGCGGGTACTGTCGAGGCTGTCCGTTTCGGCCGGACCAGAGCCAAGATGGTTGGTACTCTGAACAACTATCTCGACGGCGGTTCAAAAGCAGGAAATTTTACGATGGAAGATGTGGCCGATGATCTGTTGTCTTCTGATGGAGAGCAACGAATGTTCGCAGAAACCTGCTCTGATATTCTCGATCGCATGGAAGCGTATTATGAGGTACGTGGCATGCTCTTTCCTCTCCTCATTGGGACTTACGGCTAATTTCATTCTCAGACGGCTTTGAACGTGTTCGTGGACAACGTGGCAGCCCTCGTGATTGAGAACTGTCTTCTTTCAGAACTACCTGAACTCTTTTCCCCCGCCATCGTGGCAGGAATGGACGATGAGCAGCTTGAGGTATTGGCGGCAGAATCACAGCAAGTCACAGCCGAGCGAGCACAGTTGAACCGAAAAATTTCTGTTCTCAAAGAAGGGCTCCGTACGTGCCGCAAGCATGTACCCAGAGAGCAACAGACAAGTGAGCATACCAAACCGATATCTTGAATACATTTCTTCTGACATTCAACAAAGTTCCTCAAAGATTTTCTACTGTAAAGAAACAAAATTCAAACACTTCCTCATCTCCAGAGACCACCGCGGCTTCCATCACATCAGAGCTCAACTCAAGTCGACTTACGAACAACACTTCGACCTCGTCCGCCGGATCATCTCGCCGGAGCTCACCAAATGGGAGCATCTTCGATGAAGCCTCGAATTCTTCCACTACTGGTACCAGTTCGGCTTCGACGGCAAGCAGTGCTCCGAGCCCGAGAGTGACAAGTTTTTCGGTTCCTGGTTTGAACGAAGAACTGCTTAAGAAGAAATCAACAGCAGGCGAACTTTGAGGTATCAGGAAGGCTTTAACAAGGTACTTTGCACTTGTTGCGCTTGGGCTATATGTTTTGGTTTTCGATTTAAAGTTTTCCTACATCGATCGAAAGCTCTACCATCATATATAGTTGTCTTGAATTTCATTTGATTTCCAAAAACTGTCCAGGCCATGTTAAAACAAAAATTTCGTATACTAAGCATGAGCTGTTATCTACGTCTTTAATACATTATAAGACAGATAACGTCTTTGTCCAAGCAGCTTATCTAATCTTCTCAAAGCATTCAAGGCTAAGTCCCAAATCTTAACGCCTAGCTTCAGTCAAACTGACATGTCTACGCAGTCAACAAACGTTGGAGACTGAATCAAACACAAGTTAGTTAAGAGCTAGACAGAGAGAGGGCCCCAACCTGCGAAGATATAAGCATCGGTATAGACTAACTACTAATGCGAATGGGCTGCTAACATACTCTCTAACAACTAACGTATCGCTTGTACGGGCAGTGAATGACTATAACCCGCAGTCTTAGCTTCTCCGGGAAAAGGAGTAAATCGCAAGGAGTTATCCTCGTCCAAAACCGTTACTTATAAGTCCAAATAGTACTTTACTTGGTAAGACACAAGTTAAAGAGTTGAGTGGTATACCTTAACGCTTCAGGTGTGTGACACCTAGAGTTCAAGTGTTCGAGCCACAGCATTATCATGACGTGCTGGGGAAACTGCCGCAAAGGTAAGTTTATAAGGCCTTCAGGCCTGACTTCTTGCTGTGGAGTTCTTTGTTGGTGTCGTGTCCTTTTTATTTTCATTTATTTTTCGCCAACGCCAGCCTGAACGTCGAACTTGGTGATTGAAGGTGGTTGTGCTGTAGCATGTAGGAAGCAAGGCTTCACGTAAACAACGAGTTAAAAGAATAGAAGGCTTACAGGAGGGTATCGTTACCGGCTAAGCATGTTGATAGGTACGAAGCAACCACGTCCTTCTGGAGAGAGACCTGACAAACTATGGCGCCGGCACAAAGAAAGAAGCACAAAGAGAGGTCATCTTTATAATTCCACCTACAAAGTATCCATCCAACAATCCCAGCCCATAACCACTACCAGCCAACTCGTCCGTCCCCAAGAAAGGCAGCATCTCACACAAACCAAATACACTTACCCCGACCTCGCAACCCGCCCTCAAAAAGCGCAAAGCCCCCACCCCCCACCCACGCACCAACGCTCCCAAAACCGAATACCGAACACGCCTCCGCAGCCAATAATGCCCGCCTCCACAACCGTCAACCACCAAACCCAGTCCTACCAGCACGCCCCAGCTCCCCGGCCAAGCTCCCCGGCCACATAGCCGAATCAAGCAGCCAGGCCCCCGTCTACAGCTCACAGGCCGCGGCATGGCTTGGCGTGCCTGCGCCGGCTCAGAGACGGCAGCGATCCCTGCGCGCTGCCCTGCATGCTTGCTGCTAGAGCGGCTTCTGCTTCGGGCGGGGGGAGTGATGCGGGAGGCTCGTTTGGGCTACTTAGGGCCGGGAGGGCGGGTCGAGGGCGGTGAGCGAGGGATGGGGCGGGGGTGAGGGTTGCGAGGGGTGGGGGAGTGGGAGAGGAGTGGGATTGGTAGTGGCGCGGCTGGCTGCGGAGTGGGTGCGTTCCGTGCGAGGTGTGGGTGGTGTGGAGGGCGAGGGCGAGGACGAGGGCCAGGGGAGGTTACATTCTACCGCTGCCGCTGTCGCTGCCGCTGTCACTGAGGGCGTCGTGCTCGGCCGTGTCTAGGTGCTCCCACCTACCTACCTACTATGCATGTTCACGGCGACGGCGACTGAAGCCCACCAATCGCGCCCGAGCCGCCAGCTCCCAGTCACGTCCCTTCACTGGCACGCCCAGCGCCGAGCTATCATATCCGGGCAGCGTTTCTGCTCCAGCCGTTTGGCTTTCTTCGACCTCGTGTCAGTGTGCCACTGCCGCGTCTTTGGCCGCTTCTCCATCACTCCTGTCCTATACCACTGGACTACCACTGTCACCATCACCGCCACTGCCACCACGGCGTCACCGACACACCACACCCCACACCACGCATGCCTCCACCAGGCCCTTCCCCCACCGCCGCCGCCGCCACCACCACCACGTCCCCCATGCGCCACCCCCCACGCAGGCACCACGACCAACCCTCACTCTACCACTCTCTCCGCGGCCCTCAAGGAGGCATGTTCTACATTTTTACGCGATCGTCCTCGACATTAAGCCTGTAAGCGGCGAGTAGACCACTCGCATAGAAGGGGGAGGGTGGGCTCAACAAGGCCGTGGTATATCGCGAGTAAGGGCCCTGCCGGGCTAGGGTAGGTAGGCAGGTAGGCTCGTCGAGTAGGAGTGGAGTTACGGTACACGAGCTTAGGACTGAAGAGGTAAGTACATTTGAAGAGGAGCGAGGAAGGAAGGAAGGACGAAAGAGCGGATATATCACGATAGCTAGAGCAAGTGGGTACAACACACAGACAGACATACATACACAAGCAACAGCGGCACGCACCAACTCCATCAGCAGCAGTGGCACCACCACGCAGGCCGAACCGGGTGAAAGGAAGTAGGACAAGAAAAGCGAAAAGAACAGAAAAGAAGGAGAGAGGGCGGGGGGACCAAATGCATAGGTACATAGTGGGGAAGACGCTGCATTCAAGAGGGGCAGCGCCCCCTAAAGCCCAGAGCAGAGCATAAGTACCTAAGCCGCATCCGAGGCCGCCAAGACCAAAGCGGCCAGGAAATGTCGTGAGACTGTTTCTCTCTCTCGCACGCCACGCCACCCACCCAGGAGACCCAGCCAAGCAAGCAACTACCTAACTAGCAAAGAAGACCCGTGCCGTGCCATGTCGTGCCGTACCCATGTCGTGTCGTGTCATGAAACCCCTTTCCCACCAAACCGACATACCTAATCGAAAGAAAGAAAAATTGGCCGTAAAAACCCCCCAGATTAGTAAATAAAGCTCCCCCCTTAAGTACCGTACCGTACCGTACCGACCTGAACCCTGCCCTGCCTGGAGGTTGGACAGGACTGTCTGTCCGCTTTACAACCCCTTCTCCACGCCCACCAGCTCCTCAAAGTCCCTCCGCCAGGCCTCGCTCTCCTCCTTGCCCGGCCGCGGCAGCGGCTGCCGCGCGTACCCGCCGTAGCCAAAGTGCGCGACCAGCGCAGCCTTTGTGCCCACGATGCCGCCGCGGATGGCGGCCCAGTCGCCGCGCGCTACGACGGCCTGCAGGCGGCGGGCCTCCTTGACGCGGCCCTCGTCGTAGAGGCGCATCAGGTGCGTGCAAGCCTTGGGCGCCACGTTGGCCAGGCCGCCGATGATGCCGCTGCCGCCCGCGACGAGCGTCTGCAGCGTGAAGTCGGCGCTGCCGCCGAGGCAGAGGAAGCCGGAGCCGCGGTCGCCGGGCACGGCTGCGTGCGTTGCCGCCGCGACGCGTGCCAGCTTGCCCGTGTTCCCGCACGTGAGCTTGCACCCCACGATGTTGGGGTGCTGGGCCAGCGCGATGATGGCGTCGGAGCTGAGATCCAGCCCCGCGGCCGCGCCGGGGTAGTTGTAGATGAGGATGGGGATGGGGCTGGCGTCGGCGACGGCGCGGAAGAAGGCCGCGACCGTGTCGGCCGCGAACAGGCCCTGGTAGTAAGCCGGCGGGAGCACGAGCGCGGCGTCTCCGCCCGCAGCCGCTGCCGCGCGGCAGAGGGCGATGCTCTCGCGCGTCGACTGCGCGCCGCACCCCACCATGAGCGGCATGCTGGAGAAGCCGGCGGCGTCGAGCGCCCGCCGCGTCGTCGATGTGATGAGGTCCCGCTCCTCGTGTGACAGGTGCACTGCTTCCCCGTTACTGCCCTGCGTCGTGATGCCCGTCACGCCGGCTTCGGCTAGGCGCACGGCATGGGAGGCCGTGGTGGCAAGGTCGAGGTCTTCGGTCTCTGGGTCGAAGAAGGCGACGATGGGGACGTAGACGCCCGGCGTCAAAGCGCGGTGGCTTGAGTTGGCCATGCCATTGTGGGACGCCCCGTTAGTCGCGCGGTTGTTGCTAGGATTGTAGTTCCCGTTGGAGGAAGGGGTGTCGTTGTGGGGTGACATGGTGTAGTAGATGCTCGGACGGAAGGCGCGTCTCCTGATTAGAAAAATAGTCACGACTTGAAGATGATTTAAGCGTTTGGCACGGACCGAATACTACACGGAGAAGGCAGTCTTATATAAGTTGGCTATGATAAGCCAACGCTCGGCAAGCTGAGCGACAGTCGTGGGGGTCCAGCTGACACTCAGTAAGTAAAAGGTGTGTGAAGTAGCAGACGCCCGTTGGAATCCAGAGCCAATCGGGAAGCTAAACAAGCGGTGTTTGAAGCGCGGGATAAACACGGTGGTTCGAATTGAGTGCAGAGGCGTGATTGGTACATGGGCCCGACTCAACGGCTCCTGGGGTAGCTACAACACTAGCGTGGGGGTGCCGAAGGGTGTATTAGGCGCGGGCTGAGCTGGCTTGGCCAGACCGCGATTGGAAACAGAAGCCCTCATCATCTGATTTCCTGCTGTCATCAACAGCGAGAGGCGTGTATGTGCGTGTGCAGGTTGAGCGGCCGTGATACGAAGCTACGGCGATGCTTCAGGTACGAGGGAGTTCCTGGCAGCCCTGCAAGGATGACGACAGCCGATGCTGGGTTAGGGTGTGGTTGCACCAGTGTTTGGAACCCCCACGCCCGGGGTGGAGAAGTCTAGGGGAGAGAGGTACAGAAGGTCGTGTTGCGTCGCTTAATGCTTTTGCCGAGACATGTCTCTCAACCACCACCAGCATTACACAATCACGTCCAGCGGGAATGGCTGGGAATAACACAGTTCGGGGAATAACCCTTCACCTATTCCCGAGCGTCAAATGCCGGAAACATGCGGCGTCTTTCCGAGAGGAACTTCTGGCTGCCGGATGAGGAAAGCTCAATATGCCGCAAGCGACAACGGGAGAGCCATGAACCGTGCCGTCTTAACCCCCCCCTGCAAGCCACCCGCTATGCCTGGCCATGTCATTAATCTTCAAGACCCAGATCGGAGAATTGCCACATACAACAGGGGGGACATGTGATATGATCAGTGCTGAGTCAACCTGCGCCTTCCCGCCCCCATACATCCCTGCCGGGCCTGCAGTCTGCCACCATGACTGCATCTCGCCTCGTGATGCTCGCTCTAAGAAAAGAACCTCGCTGTATCGACCCGCACTCCCACCCTGCGCTGCCTCTGTTTATTTTCTTTTTTCAGCTCATGTACGTGCCAGCCATCCACCCATCCATCCATCCACAACACCATTCACCACCGGCAGAGCCGAAGCCTCGCTTGCTGTCTTTAGAAGGTGCCAGCCCGCTCTCTCGCCGTCACTTCTCTTTGCGCGCACCGGTCCTCCGCCCGCAAAAGAGCGGCGAGCCACCACAAAAACTCAACCCTAACATGCACACCCTCGTGCCAAGTCCCTATCGAAACGCCAACAGGAACGCCTTGGTGGGGGGCAAACGGGCAAACCCGCTACGATCCTTGCCTCGAGCCCAAAGATAAATGTCCGTTGGGCATTGTTCTTAGGTAAGGTCGCCACCTGCTCGACGGCACACCATTCATCTACGACCTGCACCCGTCAAGGCAGCAGGAACGCGCCATCTTGGCTCTATGAGCTCATTTGGTCCTCACTGACCGGAGCCCGCAAACGGCACTTTTTTTTCGCCCTCGCGAGATTTTTGTGATAGCTGCGGGCTTCTTCAGCTAGAGTACGTTGTCACTTGATGACGCTATGCGAGTGAGATCAGATCCACCGCCGCGCCTTTGTGCTACCGCGTTGTCAAGAGACCTCGATCATTTGACTTGGTAGTGAGGCGTTCGCCTTGGTTTTTTCCAAATCTTTTGGAGGCGAGAAACCAATCTCTGTACACCTTCTCTTTTGCCTCTCTCCTTGTTTCCGACTATTTCCTTGGCTACTATCAGTGGCGGATCGCCTGAGTTGCCACTTCAATTCGGACCTTGACAAAGTGTCGTATTTCTTAAATGTTACAGTTTCATGCAGTCAACCCCGGATATAATGTTCGAGTTGGTTAGCAACTTCCGACGGTTAAGAGAAGTTCCATCGGTATATCCGGCTAGATTTTGATTAGCCATTTGCATGCTTTTGCCTTTGTAGAGAGACGAGCTTTTCATTCAGTCAACGCTAAAGAGATTAGATTATATTTGCTGTTACAATGGCATTAAGTCTTCTTGATCTATCCCTCTAATTTCACTAATAATTAAACCATCTTCCTAAACCCTTAAGACCAATCCCATGGAAAAGGCCTGCGTTTTGATTTTTAGTTTTCAACACTATATCTTGTAACCTCCAAAATTCACAGCCAGTACAACATTTCACGTATCAATATGGGTGGTGTCGTCAACGAGAGAATATCTTACGATTCTATTTTATTGGCTTGGCTTATATACCTTCATTCTAGCAACGCCCCACAAAAAGATGGCTTCATCCCTTCTAACCCTTCCCTGTGAGCCTAACGCAATGGAGCCAGCCGCCTACCCACTTCGGTTGCCAATTGGACCTGTTGGGGTTCTCTCCTCAAATAAGCCCCAACTCCCTAGACCTATATAAGCTCCATGCTTAACTTATCCACCTAACCGGGGCCCTGTACGTACTACATCATCCATCTCCACACATCACCTTTTTCCTTCCTTGCGTATAATCCACGAGGCGCAGCTCTTCGACCGAGTACTCTATGTATGGCTCGTATGCTGTGACGGTTTGGATTACTTCATCGCCTGGAGTACCAAGGCGACGTTGATTCTCATATAGCCACAAAATGCGCAGCAGCCCGGGGGTGCCGTCGTTAGGATTTACAAGGGGGGGCGGCACGAAGGAGTAGCGTGTGGGTTTCGCTAACGCGCGCAAGGCGGCGAAAGCTGAGACGCTTGGAGTAGAAGAATGGACCGCATGATGGGGTTGGGAAGGCCGAAGGTGCGGTTGCTGGTAACAACGGCGGCGACGGCGTTGTGGTGATGAAAAGAGGGAAGACCTAAAAGTGAGATGTTATCGGCGTTGTAGCGTTGGCAGAGGGCGCAGAATTAGAGAGGAAGTGACATTAAGAGAGCAAGAACATACCGATACAAGCCCGAAGAACTAAGCTCCGGCGCATAAGTCTCCCAGCTCAGCCCGCGAGGCAAGAAATGCGAAGTGCTGTAGCCATCATCAGTGCCAGCTCGGTCGGCACGGTAGGAATTAGCATCCGTGGCAGCGACAGAAGGCCTCACGGACTTGGCCACCCTGCTCGCGCGGCCTAACCTGAAGGAGCAGCGCGCATCAGCGCGCGTGCCCGAAGCGGAAGCCGTCCGCCGCGTGCTCGCAGCATCGACGCAGGGATGGGTCCGCATGGCCAAGAGTGGAGGTCGCGGTGCGGCGGCGCTTGTCTTGCATGGGAAGCTGAGAGGCCGGGGTTGGCGAGCTGCAACGACAGAATTGGGCAGGTTAGGTATGGGCGGAGCTGAAGCCGTGTGTGGTTCTTAGTGAGAGAGGCTGGCAGGCGCTGAGAACGTGCAGTGCAGTCTGTAGGTGCTCGTGGCTGCCTGCTCGGTAAATGGGGAGGCTTCACTGCCTGTGCATGCGACTGGCTTGGCTGCCTGGTTGTCCGGAGGTGTTCGCTTGAGTGAAGACGTGAGATAGCTGAAGTCTTGTTGACGAGCTGCAGTGGTGGCCCGAGTGGGCTCATGGGCCGAGCTGATGTCGTGCGTGGTGGTTGTGGGCTGAGTTGGACTGAGATTATGGGTTCGTAAGAGAGCTGAGACCACGGTCAGTGAATGGTCGCTCTTGCCCGATAGGTGAATGGGGAAGCTTCACTGAAGGCACGGCTATAAAAGAGCCAGATAAGGATTTATGCTTGCTTTATGCAAGTGAAGACAGACCCCAGTGGTGCATTCCACGTTAGCTGTCCACACTCCTACACCGCTCCCGCCCTACTCACTACTCGCCCTTCCTCTCCGCTATCCTCAGGTGGTTGTGGAGGTGACCAACACAAAGCATCGCGTCGTAGCATATAGGCAAACTTAAGTTAAAGTAAGTTAAACTGTTCTTTCTCAAAGGCACCGGATAATTTACCCACACACCCTTTAAAAGTTTTGCCTACCCTACGTGATAGCATCTACAAAATTATATAATGTGTTTCCTACTCTTTGAAATTTTACATCTCTATACCCTTACAAGTACCTTTATACCCTTCGATTTATTTTTTTAATTTTTTAATTTTTTTTTCTTCCCTCTATACCATCGTAGATACTCTTACTTTTATGTAAGTATATAGTACTGACTAGTCGTAGGGTAATAGTCTATTCTAATTACCTAAGGAGTACTCTATAGATACTATAGATTTTATTTAACATATAGTTAAGGGGTGGGTAAATTATTCAGGGCCTTCTCAAAATCAAAAGCGAGTCCTTCCTTTGTCGCGCCACAAGATTATAAAGCCATCCCTCCACATCGACGCACAAGCTGTGCAAACACCCGTACAGCATCCTACCCGACTCCTCCAACACAACTCCACAACACAACCACAACACGCCCACAACAAAGCCCTCAGCACAAGCAATCATTCCATGCTATTATGACAAGACAGGACATTAGCATCCCCCACACGCGCATATTAAGCCACCAGAAAGAGACAGACGCGTACAATATGTAGCGAACCCGCCATGCCGCCATCAAAGACTGACTCCCCAGCCATAACAATGCCAAAAACAGCTAAAAAGAAACGCACAGCGAACGCCATGCAACAAACGTCCTCCTTCTCGGCCACTCGTTCCGCCCTTTCAAACGCTTACCCGCCCTTGAACCCCCTCCCCCCCTTCCCCCACCCCTCCCCCCATCAAACCCCCCTCCTCTCCCTTCTACTCCCCCCACTCTCAATCGCCGTCTTCCCAAACGCGACGTCCTCCTCCCCCAAACAACTACTCCGCAAAACCTCCCTCCTAATACGCGCAGCCTCGCGATCCCAAGCCTCAACACCCGCCTTCCACGTCCTGCTGGCCTCCTTACTAGCCTCCTTGGCGCGCCCCGCCTCCTCTACATACGGCCGCTGCACCTCCTCGCCCGCGCCCCGCCACTTCGCGCCGATAACGGCGCGGATCGAGTCCTTGGACGCCTTGGCCGCCGCGTCGCCGGTCGCCGCCCGCCGCTGCGCGTCGCACTCGGCTTTGATCGCGTGCCAGTGGTCGCGCGTGTACAACAAGTAGGGATTGTTGCCCGTGCGCTCGGGCTTGAGCGGGCGTTGGCCGATCTGCTCCAGGATCGCGCTGATGATCGAGGCTTCGATGTCTTCGTTGCGCATCTGGCGCACGTTGCGCGAGTTGGGCGAGCCGGGCTCGGAGCGCGGCCGCTTTGTCCCCGTGGGCGTGGCTGTTGCTGCTGCTGTTGCTGCTTCCGGCTTGGTTTTGGGCGCCACGAGTGGGTGCGGCACTTCGATTGCGCCGAGCATTGACTCAACGACCTCGGAGGCCGCTCGCAGCCCGGATAAGTATGCCCCGTGTACTGTGGCAGGGTGGGTGCCGCAGGTCGCTTCGCCTGCAAAGTGCAGTGTGCCGATGGGTTTCGCCATGGCGTTGTAGTCGCCGGCTTGCGCTTGCGGACCCATGTACGAGTAGCTTCCACAAGCAAAGGGATCTTTCTTCCATCGTGTGATAATCACTTCCGAGGGCAATGGAACGGTGGCCGGGGCGAACATCTTCTTCAACCGTTCAGTGACTTCGTGAATCAAATCGTTGTTGTCAGCAACTTCGGTGTCGTGAGCAGCATTGCCGGCCATAAGAGCGACTAGCGTCGGCCTTCCACTAGTCTTCAGACAGTTCCAGAACAGCCAGAAACGCCCTCTTCGTAATTCGTAGTCTTTCTGTTCCATGCTGTCATGTATTTCGGCTTCGTTCAGCGTACCGAACATGTCACGATCAGACTCCCAGAATGGGCTGTCATAGACGAGTATCACCTGCCACTTCGTGAGCCAGCGAGAACACCATACCCAGGCTGTCGATAAATTAGACCTACCTTGTTCAGCAAACCAAATCCAAGACGCTCTATCGGTCCCGTCTTCCATTCCGGCAAGGGAGGGTCAAACGCGATTTGATTTTTCTTGAGTACACCTAGCGGAGCTGTCATCACGACCTCATCAGCCTCAATCACATCACCATTCTCACATTCAACGATCTGGTAGTCGTTTACTGCGCGAACAGCCTTGACTGGGCTGTTGAAGCGGACGTCAAGCTTAGTGGGACACTGCCATAGGCCGCGAGGGAGCTGTTGGTAGCCGCCGATAATCTGGCTGTGTTGGCCTTCAAACTCGTTTCCAATGTCCTGGTCCCAGCCACCAAGGCTCAGTTGGTTCACGTTGGCAGCATTTGAGTACTCCATGTTCGCGTGATGCCAGTTAAATAGCCGCATGTCCTTTGGAGTCATGTGCATCATATCCTGATATTGTCTGATAGCCTCATCCATGGTTGCGCCCAACGTAGGATGCGAGGGCACCTCCGTTGCGGCATCCAAGTTCAAGTTGCATGACGGAGGTACAGAGGACTTGAGTTCCCAGCCCATGTTGTTGGCTGCCGAGGCAGCCGAAACGTTGGCTCCAGTGCCATCAGCGAGCGTGTAAGCTCTTCCCGCCAGCTTCTCCATCCCCATTAGAGCATTAGGATTATGGGCACTCCTCGAGCTATGCTTGTTGACACTGGCCACTGGCTTTGATGCACCAACATCTTCAAGGGAAGAGATGAGGTCTCCAGATTCGTGAGTGGGATCGCGGCCGAGTTGTATTAGACGCCTATCACCCTCGACCGTTTTCGATTTTGTCGGCTTGTTCCTGTAGTGACTGGCGCGCTCTAGTATGTCGTTATAGAGCTTTTCGACTAGCATGTCCTGTCCCTCACGTTCAATCGCCGTCCCGTCATGGTCGTAAAGGATCGTGTCGTCTTTAAGTGCGTGATAGTGGAGCGCAAGTTGGCCGCGAATGATGGCATTCAAGGGGTTGCCGTGCTCGTACCCGGTGACTACTTGTGCGCCCATCTCAGCCGTACTCCGAAGGCCAGAAGGCAAAGTGGCTTCGGCTTGGTTCTTCAAGGGATGAGAATAAACTCGGCCCCCAATCCTCCTGCGTCCCTCAAGTACAATCACCCGCGGCGGACGCTCTCCGTTGTTCGACCACTGTTCCCCAAGCTGTGCAATCAAGCCTTCTAGCTGCCTCGCGCAGCCTAACCCGGACATCCCAGCTCCTACGACAACGATAGTTCGTCTCCTGCCCTTGGCCTTGGCTCGAGGTATGGGCCCTGCTGTGCTCTGAAGCTCTACACAGCCAAAATTTATGTATCCATTTCGTACAAGCCACTTGTAAGCGATCTGTGCCATGTTGAAATACCGGGCGTCCTTTGCGCAGCCTGCCGCTTCCGCTTTTGTGACGGCGACCAAGGGGGTTCTTGTCCACAAGCGGAGGATGGCATTGCGGATGTTGAGGTAGACTGTGACCTGGGAATGGGTAATGTGATCCCTCAAAAGCTCGTATTCGCCAGGATGAAGCGCGAAAGGATTCAATCTTGACGACTGAGCAGCCAAAATACATTGCCGCGCAAACTCCAAAACGGGAATAAGTGCGGGGATAGAAGATTTAGCTTTGAATGCCGGCTGGCTCTTACCTGGCGGACTATAGTTTAACGGACGTGCTGTAATTCCTGGTGAGTCTGGTTTGGTAGATGATTCAGAGGACTTGCGAACGTCCCCGTTGATGGAAATTTTACGTGGACGGCCACGGCCTCGATGAGGCGGCTGAGGAGGTTGGTGCACCTTAAAGCCTTCTTCCACATGACCACCAACTGCGGTCAAATGGGACGAATCATGGTGAAAAGATGGTTCATTGGACTTTTCAAACTCATCTGTGGCCATGGGTGGTTCATCGTTGTCTTCGGTTTTGGCGCTCACGAGATGCTGCTCGGAGCCACGTAATTCAGTGGCGTCGGTCATGGCAACGTCGGCCTGTCCAGGAGAGGCATCCAAAATAGGAAGGCTCTCGTCGACATCATCTTTCAAACTCATGTGGCTTCCGCCCGGCTCGGAAAAGTCATTATTATCGCCCGGCTGCACGGAAGATGGTCCTGATTCATCGTATCGGTCGTACAGGCCGCCATGGTCGAAAGCAGAGAAGGGAACCGAGTGGGACGCCTTCAAAGTAAAGTCGAGCTCCGACTCCTTAGCAGCCAGATGGTCCTCGAGCAGGTCATGCGAGGTATTGAGGAGATAGGCGTGCGGATCGGCGGCATCGCCTTCGGTGGTGGTCTCGGTGGAGAACATGTTCCTCAAGGCACGGTAGGAACTCGTGATATGAGCGAATCGACCAATGTTGGGGATGAACCGATTGGCACTAAAGAGTGACATGGGAAGAATTGCAGTGGCATGAACAGGATGGGTGCCGCATGAAAGCGATTCATTTCTTGGGGGACAGAGGCGATGTGCTCCTGCCGGCGGTGTTCTGCCGCTGTTCTCGTCCGCTGGTTCTTTTCGGGGCTTGTCCCAAGCGAGCGTCCGGCCACTTATTTCAACCTCAACCCCTTCCTTCCATCACTAAACTCTCCCCCCTGACGCTCTCCGCATCGCCGAGTCGAGAGAGAGAGTTGCACCTTTTGCACCGCGGAGAAAGCGAGCCGAGTCCCACTGGTGCCACTCCCTCTCTTGCCCGGAAGCCCGTAACACGGCACAGCCAAGACATTGTCAAACGAAGAGGAATTATATCATCCCACGCCCGCTCTGTTTGCCAAGCTTCAGATTGCTTCAGATTGCTCGTCTTTGTCTCGATGATGATTCATTGCTGACCCGCACTGTAGAAAGAAGCCCTCGTCGATAGTAGACAAGACAACGCAATACTAGGGAGCTCTGAGATTGTCACGACAAAGTCAAGGCATCGCTTGGACGGCTTGCATACTTTTAGACATAGATATCTCTTTTTGTACTCGGTCTCAAAGGAAGAGCGGCCAGCCGCAACAATGGAAAGGCCCGAAAGCGACATGGGACTCTTGTAATTGTCGACATCATAGTTGGAGGGGTTTTTGTTGCGCTGAGCAATGACGTGCGGTTTCGCGCCCCATATGTGTTTGTGTGTGTGTGCAAAAAAGAAATGTCTGCTACATACGTGAGCTGACGGCGCCGCAATGCGGCAATGATTGAAGATATGATGCCCTTGTTCGTGCTACTGTTGCTTGTGATAACGATGATGATGAAAGTGTGTTTGGTTAGTCGGTAATATGAGCGTTCAACTGTTCAACTTCCTACCCATGTACACAGTCAACCTACAAATACTCTGTCCAAGACAATGAAGTCGCGCTGGCAGTCGGGCACGGGCCGCAGGGTCTGGGGAACGCGGCGCATCAACGCCGGCCAAAACACGACAAACCCCCGTCCATCAAGTCCCTCCGGATCCACAACCCATCCCCCACGACACCGCTCACCATGTCTCAAAGCATGGCGCAGGCAAAGAAGTACGAGGACTTGCCCGACATTGTGTGTGCCTTATGAAGCCCCACCCCAGCCAATTGGCTTCTCGACTGACACGCTGCGCCAGGACAAAGCCCCAGACATCTACGAGACGCCCGAGCTCACCGAGAACACCACACTGCCCGTACGTCGTCACCTCGGCCCAGCAGAGGCGCCCTCTCCCTTCTGACCAGCCTCGCAGAGCTCCACGGCCCGCAGCGAGTCGCAGGCCTCGTCGTACGACGACCAGTCCGAGGATGACACGTCAGGCATCGACCGTCGCCGGCTGACGGTCGACGAAGCCCGTGGCCACTTCCGCCCCTCGCGCGTCGACGCGCGCGGCGTCGACTTCTCAGACCGCATACGCCGCCAGCGCCGCTCGTACCGCACCTCGCAGGCGCGCAGCAAGCGGCGCGGCAGCGGCTTGGACGACGACGACGAGGTGGGACTCGGCGACTTCAGCGACGACGAGGACGAGAGCCTCGAGCGCAAGCTGGCGCGCCTGCGCCGCGAGGTCGAGGAGGTCAAGCATGAGTACGGGCAGCGCCGCGAGCGCGAAAAGGCTGCGGGCGAAGCGGCCGACGAGGAGGCTGCTGAAGACCCTGTTGAGGGCATTGCGAAGCTTAGTGATATGCTCGATGAGGTCTATGTCCAGCGCCAGGGCGGCGTCAAGGGCGCCGAGGCCCAGTTCCAGCGCACGCTGAAGCGCTTTGCAAAGACTGATACGCCCAGTCCTGCTGCACCCGCTCCAGAGCAACAGCAGCAGCAGCAGCAGTTGGAGGGAGAAGAGGGAGCAGAACAACAGCAGCAGGCCGAGCACCCGCCGCCGCAGCAGCAGCAACAACCCCCACCGCCGCCCGCCCCAGCCGCACTGCCCGCCCCCGCCGTCCTCTCGCAAGAAACCGCGCAAGCGCTCAGCAAAACCGCAGACTTCGACGCGCGCCTCGCGTCGCTCGAAAAAGCCCTCGGCCTCAACGCAACCAACATGCCGGACCTGGCCGCCACGCCTCCGCGCAGCATCCTGCACGCCCTCGACGCGCTCGAGCGCCAGCTGACAACCATCGCCGACGTGTCGAGCAACAGCCTGGACTCGGCGACGCGGCGCGTGCAGAAGCTGACGCAGGAGGCCGAGCGGCTCGACGAGCTGCGGCGCGCGGCCAAGGCCGCCGCGGGCGAGGCCGGCCCCGCCGGCCCCATATCCCCTGGGTTCGCGCACCTGCGCTCGCGCAGCTCCATCTCGCCTGGGGGTCCGCTAGCCACGGGACCGCTGCCCTCGCCGGGCGCGCCGGGCGACATGATGGCGCAGCAGCAGCAGCAGCAGCAGCAGCAGCAGCAGCAACAACAACAACAACAACAACACCAACAACACCAAGGCGGCGCCATCTCCCCCGGCGCAGACCCGAACCAGCTTCACCCGCCCCCACACGGCCAACAAAGCAGCCAACAGCCCGGCTCGCCCGGCGCGCCAGGCCAGCACCAACACCAGCCCAGCTACCTCGACGACCCCGAGCGCGTCGCCAAGATCAACGCGCTGTACGGGACGCTGCACACGATCGAGACGCTGGCGCCGTCGCTACCGCTGGTGCTGGAGCGGCTGCGCTCGCTGCGCCTGATCCACGTCGGGGCGGGGACGGCGAGCGCGACGCTCGAGGAGCTGGAGAAGCGGCAGGCGGAGATGGACGACGAGTTGCGGGCTTGGCGGGGGGCGTTGGAGGGGGTGGAGACGCAGCTGCGGGAGGGGGAGGACAAGGTTGCGGGGAATGTGAGGGTGGTGGGGGAGTGGGTGCGGGATTTGGAGGCAAGGATTCAGCGGTTTGGTTGAGTTGCGTGTGCTGGGGTGGGGGGGTGGGAAGTGTGGGCGAGAGAGCACGGTAGAGAGCGCTTAAGCGAGCAAGACATGAGCAGAAGCAGAAGCAGAGAAAGTTAGAGGCAGACAGCAGGACAGCAGGACAGGCGAGCGAGCGAGAGCGAAAGCGAGAGAGCGAGAGAGGGTGAGAGAAAGAGGCAAGACAAGACAAACAACGCCATAGGCATGTAGACACGTACGTGTACGAGTATCACGATACCCATGTAGCAGCAAGCATGAGCACGAGCACAAGCACGAGCACGAGCACATAAGCAGTGTTGACCCAGGGTGGCGACTGTGACTGGTTGGAGTGATTGTTTACTACCTACCTAGGTCTGATTGGTTGCTTGGTTGCTGCAGTGGGGTTGTTTATTTCATTTCCCTTTCCTCCTGTTGCGTGCGTACGTACGCTGCGCCTACCTAGGTATGTATGTCAGTAACTTCGCTGGCATTGCCTGCCTGACTGACTATAGGTATATATTGTCTGTCTGCATGGTATGGTGACAGGGAACCATACCTATACACTCCCCTGCACGCCTCGCCATCTTTTCCTCTCCCTCCCTCCCTCTCTCTCTCTCTCTCTCTCTCACGTTTATACCACTTTTATCGCACCCCGCGTCGCCTGCCTCTTCCTCAAGCGGGCCGTTTTATAGCTTACTACAAGCGCTTCCTCTCCCTCTCCTCAGCACTTCCCACTTCCCACTTTCCACCACCCCACCACCACCCCCTACCCCTCCCTCCCCCGCTCTTCGTCTACACAGTCGTCATAACAGAGGCATTGCGATACCAGCTCAGCATGGGGTTCTCGCCGCTGCGCACCTCCGTGTCCTCGACAAAGGCCCAGCGGCGCAAAAAGTCCTCGTGCGTCATGACGCGCGTCAGCTTGCCCGTGATGGCGCGGTAGACGTCTTCCATGACGCAAAAGTCGGTGGGGAAGAGAATGTCGAAGTAGCCTTGTTGGACCTGGGGGAAAGTTAGCTTAGGTGGGAGGGGGAGAGAGGGATGGGAGGATATTATGGGGTTGGTTGCGACGTACCAAAGGCGTGCTCACGGGCACGGTGCGCCGCTTATAGCGCGTCTGGACGACGGGGGCGTTGACGCCCTGGATGGTGTCGGGCAAGCTGTGGAAGTCGCTGGTGACGAGCTTGTGGGCGGGAAAGAACGTGTGCAGGACGTCGAAGAACTGCATGAGGCGGGTAGGGATGTATTCGGGGGTGGAGAGGTTCTGGGCAAAGGGGAGGCTGGCGCGCAGGTTTCGGAGCAGGCGCGGGCCGCGCAGCGGGTGGTTGAAGGGCTGTTCGCAGGCGGCGTCGCGCACGCGCAGGAAGCGCGCGGCGACGGGGTCGAGGTCGCGCGAGTAGAACTCGAAGAAGTCGCCGTGCGCGTCGATGAGGACGTTGGCTTGCAGCGCGTCCTCGGACACGGGGTCGTAGCGCACGGCGTCGTGGGCGAAGTTGTCAAAGACCTCGAGCGCGAGGAAGAAGCACGGCGATGACACGTACTGGTCCCAGTCGAAGACGGAGCGGTTGATGATCTCGACGCGGTCGAGGTGGCCGCGCGCCGAGGCCGAGCGCTTCAGGTGGTGCGTCTGCAGCGAGGCCAGCGACGTCGAGATCTCAATGACGCGGAACTTTGTGCGCTCGTAGACCTCCGGGTAGGCGTCGCGGATGAAGTCGAGGATGTTGAGCATGAGGGTGCCGTTGCCGGCGCCCATTTCGTAGATGAGCAGGTCGTGGTAGGGGTACTGGGCCAGCTTGTAGTTGTCGACGAGGCAGCGGGCAATGGCCTGGCCGTAGTAAGGGCGGAACAGCTCGGTGGGCGTGTGCCACAGCTGGCGGCTGTCGTTGAAGGCCGTCTTGTCCAGCTCGTCCTCAAACGCCTCGTAGCGCTCGCCCAGCAGCCGGTGGAACTCGGGCTCGTCGCGCAGCGCCCAAAAGTCAAATGCCTCGCCCGGGTGGAAGATGACGACCTGCTTGCTGAAGTAGCCGTAGTGCGGGTTGTATAGGCTGTCCTCGATGAAGTCGCGCAGCAGCATCTTGACCCGTCGTGGCCGCTCGCGCCGCCCGCGCAGCTGCTCGGCCGTCACCGTCGGGTACTTGTTGAACTCGGCCTCGCGCTCCTCGGGGAAGGCATCGGTGCGCTGCTGCCATTTCGTCTCGCCCGACGTGCGTTTTGTCGCGAGCCCGCGGCGTGTGGGGATGGCGGTCCGGCGCAGGCAATGGCTGGCTCGGTGGGAGAAGAGCTGTCGGAACAGCTGCGTGACGACGGGGGAGTCCATTGGAGGGGGGAAGTCGGGGGAGGGGAGAGAGATGGCCGTTGGTGGAGTTCCTTTGCCCGCTCGACGACATGGAACGTCGTCCAAGCTCCCGTCGGCCATCCATCACACTTTTACATCCAAAGGTAATTGAGCCTGCCAGCCACGCTCCCCCGTAAAATGCCCTGGAGCCCGAGCCGGCCACACTTTGCGCGCGCCTCGAGCTAGTTATAAGGAAAAGAAAAGAAAAGAAAAGAGACATGGACAAGCAAGACCATACGCGCCTCTGGCTCGCCGCCGCCTTCCTAGCCGGCGTGCTACTGACGCTGGGCTACAAAGACGTCTACCCAGACCTGGAGCGACGATTCCGCGCAGCACGGCGCCGGCCGTCGGCAGCCATCGACCGGCAGTCGTCTCTGGCCTCGCTGCGCACCCTCTACACCAAAGTCCAGCTCGAAGACAACACGGCGCACAGCGGGGCGCCACTTCCCGCGCCCGACATCCGCGAGGGCATCGAAGGCTGCATCGGCAACACGCCGCTGATCCGAATAAAATCCCTGTCCGAAGCGACGGGGTGCGAGATCCTGGCCAAAGCCGAGTTCCTCAACGGCGCGGGCAACAGCCCCAAAGACCGCGTCGCGCTGAGCATCATCACGCAGGCGGAGGCCGAGGGCCTGCTGACGCCGCACTCGGGCGACATGGTGTACGAGGGCACGGTGGGCAGCACGGGCATCTCACTCGCCGCCATCTGCCGCGCGCGCGGCTACCTCGCCCACATCTGCATGCCCGACGACCAGGCGCAGGAAAAAAGCGATCTACTCGAGAAGCTCGGCGCGGAAGTCGAGCGCCTGCGCCCCGCCCCCATCGTCGACGCCAACCAGTTCGTCAACAAGGCGCGCGCGCGCGCCGAAGAGCACACGGCGGACCGGACGCGGCGCGGGCGCGGCCTCTTCGCCGACCAGTTCGAAACCGCCGCCAACTGGCAAGCGCACTACACGGGCACGGGGCCGGAGATCTTCGCGCAGACGGGCGGCCGGCTCGACGCCTTCGTCACGGGCGCCGGCACTGGCGGCACCATCGCCGGTGTCGCGCTGTTCTTGAAGCCGCGCCTGCCGCGCCTGCGCGTCGTGCTCGCCGACCCCCCCGGCTCTGGCCTCACTAACCGCGTCAAGTTCGGCGTCATGTTCGATCCCAAGGAGCGCGAGGGCACGCGCCGCCGTCACCAGGTCGACACGATTGTCGAGGGCATCGGCGTCAACCGCGTGACTGCGAACTTTGAGGCTGGGCGCGAGCTCGTCGACGATGCGGTTAGGGTGTCGGATGAGCAGGCTATGGCTATGGCGAGGTGGCTGGTCGAGAAGGATGGCATTTTTGCTGGGAGCAGCACCGCGTGTAATAGTGGGTTCCCTTTCCCTTCCCCCTCCTTCTCCTCCCCCATCCACCAAACCCAACCCCACCCAAAAACTAACCCCACCCCCCAACAGTGGTTGCCATAACCAAAGTCGCGCTCCAAATGGGGCCGGGCCACCGCCTCGTCACCCTCATCTGCGACAGCGGGACGCGGCACCTGAGCAAGTTCTGGAAGCACGCCGGCGCTGTCGGCAACCGGGACGACATTACGCTCGACGACGTGCTGAATGCTGGTGCGTAGAGTAGGTTGGCTGCTTGGACTGTGGGGCTTTTTTGGGTTGATGTTGGTGGTGGTGGTGGTGGTGGTGTATGATAGGGGTATGAGGGGGTGGGACGGAGGATGTAAGACGTGAGAAGTGAGTGAGAGATAGAGAGAAGCTGGCGTGGGCGTTCGATGTATATATATACACACACACAAAAGATATCAGTTACAAGCACGATGATGCCTGGCATGGACATACAAACATACATACATACACACACACGAACAACACCATTTCTCCACATCACACACATCCCAGTTCACACAACCAACCATTCACAAGCATCCCTTCGCATGTCGCCGGCGCCACTGTCTTACAGGCTGCCAAGACGCCTTTCCTGCTTATATAACGTCTTTCACCGGGAACCGAGATCCACAGCTTAGCAAGACAGGAGACAACATAAGCAGTCCCTACAGAGTACGTACACCTTGCCTAGTTCCTAGCCTGAGTCCCGGATATGCATGAAATGGTTTTAGAGCACACATAGATTCTATGTATCATAACTGGTTCTCTTCTTCTACTCCATACAATTATCACAAGTAAGCATAGGCTCTAACGGCGCTAGCAGGGGAGGGGGATCGCGAATTCACAACCCGTAATGGGATTCACCAGTATAAAAGAATAACGAATCAACAATTCAAACAGCCCACGCTACAGAAAAGGAGTCAGACGCGATAAAACGCCGCTTAAGCCGTGCTACTTAGAGAGAGAGATGTATACATATCACTCTGTCCATAAAGCCGCCTACACAGCATGGATGAAGATGACCGCCATGTTGTGCTGTGCTGTGCTGTGCTGCGCTGCGCTGTGCCTCACGCTCCCAGCCCAGCTCTAGCACCAAGCCCCGGCCTCGCGTCCGCCATGTCTTCGTCCTCGTCGCCGTAGTCGTCACCCTCCATCTCCGCCTCGCTCTTGCTCTCCCCCTCACCTTCACCTTCACCCTCACTCCCCCCAACACCAACACTAACAGCAGGACTGGCGCCCAAGCTATCCAGGCCCCTAGGCGTAGTCCCGCCTCTACCCCCAACACCATTCGCATCCACCGGCGTGGCCGCCCCGCCCGCCCCACCCGCCTCCGCCCTCAACCGCTCATACCTTTCGCCCGCCTCCCGTAGTTCCTTCTGGATCCACTCCTCCTGGGCAACGATATCCTTGCGCTCGCGCACCAGCTCCTCGACCCTGCGCGCCTTGGCCGCCCTCGCCTCCTCAGCCGCGCGCACCGCCCCCCGCAGCCGCGCCACCACGCCCCCCAGCTCCGGCAGCGGCGCAATGCGCGGCGGCGTGCGCGGGCGCGCCGGATCCTCCTCCACATTCGTCGCGCGGTCGCGCGCCGCGTACGTGCCTGCACGCGTCTGCGCCGCCTCGTACGCCGCATTGCGCTCGGCCTCGGAGTCGTCGTCGTCGTCGTTGTTGGCCGCCGTGCCGGCCGGTGTGCCGTCGCCGCCCTCGGCGTCCGCGATCATGCTGGCCATTTCGGCACGCCGGCGCCGCGCGGCTTCGCGCTCTGCGGCCCGGCCGAGCGCGATCCGCCCGTCTGATACGAACTCGTCGAAGCCTTCTGCTATGTCCTCGTCGTCGGGCACTAGGCGCGTTTCTGCGTACTTTTCTTTGATGCCGCTGCTGCGGAGGGCGGAGTCGCGCGGGCGGTCGAGGTCGTCGCTGTCGTAACCGTCTGAGGCGGCAGCGGCGCCGTCGTCGTCCGAGGCGTCCAGTGACATAAAGTCTGGGTTCCGCTGTTGCTGCTGCTGGGCGAGGCGTGCGCGACGCTCTTTCTTTTCGCGGATCTCGGCGTCAGTGGGGATGGCGGATGGGGTGGTGGATGCGCTGAGGGTTGCCAGAGGGCCGAATTTGGAGGCGATGTCGAGGTCTTTAATCATGGTGTCTACGTCCTTGCCATTGCCTTTTTGATATTCCTCTTTTGGGGTCGACGGCGTCGAATTGCGCAACTCGTCCAGATAGTCCTTGCTATAGCTCGGCCGTTCATCGTCCGTGGCGTCTCTCCGCGAGGGAATCTGGTCGGCCGACAACGACGCGCGGAAGCCCTTGCGCTCGGCATTGCGCTGCGTAGCTATCCTGCTGAGGTTCGATTTCTTGGGCGTGAAGACGGCGCCGCCATCGCCTTCGCTGTCGGCGCCGCTCTCGGCGGGGCCGAACGACAGGCGCAAGGACGAGCGCTTCTTGGTCTTGGAAGCAGGTCGTTTGACCACGGGTTCTGTTTGCGCAACATCAGCGGTCTGCTTGAGCGTCAGAATCGGGCGCTATAATACCAAACAAAGGGCGAAGACTAACCTGGTGCGTGGGCGTGGTCGCCACCAGAGCTCGCCGCGCCGCTCTCGTCGTCGTCGTCCTGGCCGACCTTGCGGGGAACGCGCCCGCGCGAGCCAAAAGACTTTCTCATGGTGCTGAAGTGCGGATGGCTGCTGCGAGGCGTGATTGGAAGCTGTCGAAAGTCCAAGGGCAGCCACGACGCACGTCGCGGCAGAACTCTCGCTCACCGCCCCAGCGCAGCACCGCGCATCGCGAACTTGCGTCCCAGCTCCATCGCAATTTGACCTCACCGAAGGTACCACTTAACATCAACAGCCAACATGCCTCAAGCTCAGCCCGAGCTCAAGAAGGTATTGCCCCCGTCGCGCCGGTCCTCTCACCGGCCTCGCTTTTCTGCCAATCCTTGAAGAACGCTGGCTGACACGCGCCCCAGTACCTTGACAAGCGCCTCTTCGTCCAGTTGAACGGCAGCCGCAAGGTCATCGGCGTGCTCCGCGGTTACGATGTACGTTGTCCCGCCGCTCCCACGCCCCCGTGAGCTCCGGCCACGAGAAGCACGTCCTCGCTCCGCCCCGCCGCGCCCTGTACTGACGAGCATGGTCCCACTAGGTCTTCCTGAACATTGTTCTCGACGAGGCCGTCGAGGAGAAGGCCGGCGGCGAGAAGGTCCGCCTTGGAATGGTCGTCATCCGCGGCAACTCCGTCGTCATGCTCGAGGTGCGTCTGCCCTGGCTATTCTACGCTTTTTGTTTAGGGCCCGATTGGCTAACACGTAGGCTTGCGATTCTATAGGCTCTTGAGCGCATCGGTGGCGACGACAGGCGGTAGAGGTTCCAGCTCATGGACAATTATTTTACGATACCACCGACATGACCGATCGCGCGCAGCGGACCATCCCTGCCTGTCACGTCAGGCCCGAAAGGCGCCAGCCGAACGCACCGCATCGATTGTCAGGAAAAGGCAAGCTATGTAAAGGAAAAGAGCGCTAGGCGTTAGTGGAACGGGCAGCTGCGTAGACGGCAGCGCAAAAAAGCAAGTCAATGCAAATGAAGCGATACCTCATCCGGTCCCCGTTGTTCCTGCTTGATCTGATCTTATTCTCGACCCCACTACAATTAAAGGCATGATGGTCTATAGTTTGGCCTTTTGATGCTTCTTCTTCACCTCCTCCACCAAACTCCACGCCAGTTCACCCATGAGCGGCATCTGCACCGCGTAATGCTTTGCATTTGCACTGCTGGCTTGTCTTAACGCGTACCGCGCCGCGATGCCCTGCATGATGATGGCATTGCGATAGATGCCAAATGCTTCGCCCCACGTAAGATCGGGAGCTGGATTCCAGCCTGCGGCCTCCCAATACCACGATACGAGCTGTGCCTGCGTCGGCAGCCCTGGCGTCTCACCGGGCCGAAATGCCTTGCTTGAGCGGTTGCTGCCCAGAACTATTCCTGATTTCGCAGTGACGTAGGGGGTGAGAAGATTGGCGAGGTCGGAGAGAGGATGGCCTATCGTGGACATCTCCCAACTTAACGCCGTCAGTTACAGCAATTAACACATTTACACGTCAAGCAGGCTCGCTGCGGTAACTGATTACCGGCTATGAAGGGGCGTACTTACTCCAAGATCCCAATAACCCTAGGCTCCGTCTTGTGAAAAACTACATTGTCAATCTTGTAGTCGCCATGCACGAACCCGCTCCGATCTTTGGGCTGCGTAGCAGGGTCCTTGAAGAACGCCACGATATCGTCGTAATGCGGAATCTTGCCGACGGCCTGCTTAGTCTCGACATCGACAGTCTTGGCCTGCGCATCCGAGATAGTCTGAAAGGTAGCCAACTGGCGGTTGTAGAATCCGGCAGGTTTGCCGAAGGACTGCATATTCACGGAAGCGGGCTCGACACTGTGAAACTTTGCCAGTGTACGAATAGCATCATGCCACCTTTGACAGTATCAGCAACGAAAACCGCATTCGGGAAGCAGCAGCCAGCAACGCCTTACAAAGCGGAGCGCTCCTCGGGCGAGACGCCCGGCAGGGCGGGGTCCTCGAATATCCTGCCATCTAGGAACTCCATGATGTAGAATGCGGTGCCAATGACGGCGTCATCCTCACACAGGCAATACGTCTTAGGCACAGGGACATCGGTGCCGGCTAGCGCGTGGATGATGCGGTACTCGCGGTCGACCTTGTGCGCCGTCTTAGAGAGCAGACGCCCCGGCGGCTTCTTGCGCAAGACGTAGCGGCGGCCACCTTGGTCCGTCAGCTGGTACGTGGGGTTGGACTGGCCGTAGCCAAACTGCGAGCGCGCGGCGTCAGTCAGCTCTGTTGTGCTGGGCTGCGTGCGTGCCCGCTGTGCTTCCTGCTGTCCGCGCCGCGCCCGAGAGCACGCACCTGCTTGACGTCAACGGGGACTTTGATCGCGGGCACGTGGGCCCCGATGTAGCGCTCGAGTGAGCCGACGTCGATGGGTTGGCGGACTGCCCCGGCCATGGTTGCTGCGTGGTTGCGAGAGCATCGTTGCCGCGTCTGCGTCCTTGCGGCTTATGCTGCTCGGGAGTTGATCGCCTTATCCGCATGCCGAGGCAGATGCCCTTTTGTGGGGTAGCTTGTGGGGAAGCACCAGTAGCGCCCGAACCTCTTTCACCTGAATCCTTCAGGAGAACGTCGCTTGTGCTTGTGTCGGATATAACCCTGCAAGTTAGCTTACATCCCGTCTTTAACAGCTGTTGGCTGCATTGCGATCCTTAAATATCACTAGTCATGTATATGGAACCGCAGGTAGCACAGCGGTACCCTTGGGAGCTAAAGCGGAGACCTTGACTTGCTTAAATGGAACAATTCTAATGCTTATCCTGCCAACTTCAAGGTTTGGTAGATTTAGTTGTGTTCAAACTTACAGTTGATGCTAAACATGGACCGGACAGAAGTCAATTCGAGTGATTAATCAAGGCCGCAATGGGCTTTGTTCAACTCCTATATAGCCATCGAGATTGTTCAGCGGGCTACTTGTGGAGCTGTGTTGCACGCAAAGCAGATATAATAATCCCAAGTGGATACCAGGACTAGGGTGGAGATCGGTAACCGCTCCATGAGCGCTGTAATTACTCCTCTCTACAAATAACTACCTATGGGTGTCCTTCGTGAATCGTGCCGTAAGACTAGTCGAAACGCCACGCTATAACCGCAATAAAGTCTACTGATCCCAATGCAATGCTCTAAAGCATAGTCCGAAAGCCGGCCGAGTTGCGCCTGTGCCTGCCAATGAGAGCCCATCCATCCAAAGCTCGAGCCGCTAGTACCTCTTCTTTGCGAGTAACTTCCTCCGCCTATGCTCTTCTTCCTCCTTCAAGGCTAACTCATCTTCCCTTCGTGCAACACGTAGACTTTCCATTTCTTCTCGGTCCACGTCGAACATGCCAGCTTCCATATCTGACTCTGACTCGTAGTCCTCTTCTTCGTCGTCCTCTTCGTCCTCGGCATACCGGTAGCGAGATGGCGGAGGTCTTGCGGAAAGTGAGGTACTCCGGCTCCGGTCGTAGCTGCTGGCTCTGTCTTGGCCAGGCTTGCGTGAACCGCCGCTCTTCATCGTACCTTGATAAGTCGGCTCTTTCGCGGAGGGGCGCATCGTTCCCGAATATCCAAGATCGACAGGCTTCCTCTTCTCCTTAGCAGGCACACCAGGCTTGGAACCTGGTGGCTCCGCAGCCTTGGATTGGCCCTTCTGTCCGATTGGTGCAACTCCAGGCTTTCCGTTCCGAGGGACAGCCTGCTTGGTCTTCGCGTCCGCCTCCTGTGCCAGCTTCTCCTTTTTGGACAATTTCTTTTCCACTGGTTTGTGTTTGATGGTGCCGACCGGTTGCTGGGTTTGTGCCGCCTTTGCGCGGGCCATGATCTCTGCAAACGAGCCCTTCTTAGGCTGGGGTGCAGTGGGCGTCTTGGCAACCGGGGCGACTGAAGGCTTCACCGTGGGCTTGGCGGCGAGCTTCGACGTGGTGGTGGTGGGGGTGCCTGACTTGGCTATCGTTGTAGCCACGGTGGCGGGTTTGCGTGCCGGGTTCGTGGTGGTCGATGACTGAGCGGTACCACGATAGGGGATTGAGCTAGCGCTGGAGGCGGTCGCCTGCTTCACGAGCGGAGAAGCCGGGCCAGGCTTAGGGGCCGGGTTGGATCGGACAGCGGCTGCATCTAGTTCTCTGCGTACGGTCTTGGCCCGCAGTGAGTCTTGCTCGCCTTCGGCTTTGCGCTTGGGCGCCTGCGAGGTGGGGCCCACACCGTTGCTCGAGCCGCCGACACGTGGACTCTGGGTCGGCTTTGTGGCGGGGGCTTGAGAAGGGGCAGAAGGGCGCGGTTGCGACGGCTGGCCGCCGCCGATGGATGAAAGGACACTGTCCAGGAACTACGAAAGGAGTCAGCGGCAAGGAGGGCAGGTTGGAGCGGAGCGACTCACACTCATGGTGGGTGGGAGCCTGCTGCTGTTTGAAGGATAATCACCAACACGTGCTGGTATCGCCGCCGCTCATGCTGGTTGTAGAAAGAGTTGGGGAAGAGAAGGACGGCGAAAGCGAGCGGACAGGCTATTTATACTGCCGGCCAGCGGGGGGAAGAGAAATGGAAAGAAGTGCAGCGTTAAGTTGGTGTGAGGACTGGCAAGAAAGACATGACGCTCTTAAAGGCGCCGGCGCCGCGGCCGTCGGCGTCGGAATTTCCAGGCCCAACGTAACCCGCCCCTCGCGACTACCCGGAACCCCGTGACTAGCCCGCCGTAAACGGACTAGCGCTCGCACATGCCGAACTCTGATATTCCACCGCGCCGTCGCTGAGCCTTCCTCCTGCACACCCGACAATCAATCCCCTCAGGACTCGACGTTTCAGTCTCCGCCAACTGCGGCTAAACCGATTGATTCGCTTGTTCTCCTAACGCCTCTTCAAACAGTGAGTTGCGCTGCCTGCGCGCGTTGCGCCGTTGTAATTCGGAATTCTAACGGCTCGCAGCAACAGCAAAAATGAAGAACCTCGCTGCCTACCTCCTCCTCCAGCTCGGCGGTAACGCCACCCCCTCCGCTGCCGACATCAAGTCTCTCTTCGAGTCCGTCGGTGTCGAGGCTGACTCTGACCGCCTTGACAAGCTCGTCAGCGAGCTCGAGGGCAAGGACATCTCTGAGGTACGAATGCGCCATCCGTAATCCGCACACAAAAACATTTCGCTAACTCTCTCGCAGCTGATCGCCCAGGGCACCGAGAAGCTCGCTTCCGTTCCCTCCGGTGGTGCCGGTGGTGCTCCCGCTGCTGGTGGCGCCGCTGCCCCTGCCGCCGCTGCTGAGGAGGAGAAGCCCAAGGAAGAGGAGAAGGAGGAGTCCGACGAGGACATGGGCTTCGGTCTTTTCGACTAAGCGCATCACGGTCAAGCTCTGTTCAATTCTGCGCGGAGTGGTTGGCGACAAGCCGTCCCTCCGCCGCGGGCGGATTATGTGCATGGCTAAGGAGTTTGGGGGGAGTTACGCCTGCTGAAAAAAATCGGTGTCTTGTGGAGGAAGTCCTGCAGCAGCAGAAATGCTGGCTTATATCCAACTGCAATGAAGATCAGCCGTGCCCCTCCAATTGCTGTCACCGAATGAACCATAAGTGAAATCCGCGCATAAACCTGTATCAAACCAGCACGTATCGCCCACGAATAGCGCCCAGAAGCTCGAACAAACGCGCCATAGACCTCTGCCTACGTTATCGATAAGCGTTGGCTGCGTTTTGGGAGCGTCTGAATAAGTCTTGGCGGCTCGCTTAGGGCTTCGCACCACATTTTGGGCGCGCGCAGGCGATCCGAACACAACCCTTCGACCAGCGACGACTCGAAGTTTCTGAACGACATCTTCGACCACCTGCAAAAATGGCTGACGCGGAATACGTGAGTAACGGCCTTGCCACAGCACAAGACGATGAAGGAGCGCTTTACTGACGATATACAAACAGAACGCTGAGGAGGCTGCCGGTACGACCTGAAATCCCTTCGCCTGCCCACGCCCACCACCCATCGCGATCGCTGCACTGGCATACATACTTGTTCAGTCCATCGAAACCCGATTGGGTCTTACCCACACAGGAACGGGGACGTATGGCTGACAACGATGTGATGTGCAGAGCTCAAGAGAAAGAGAGCGTTCCGCAAGTTTTCCTACCGCGGTATCGACCTTGACCAGTACGTTGTTTGCGGCGGCAAAATCTTCCCCGGACGCCTTGCGCCGTTGGAAGCTATCGGAACCTGACGAAAATACAGGCTCCTCGACCTTTCTTCCGAGCAGCTCCGCGATGTCGTCCACGCCCGTGCTCGTCGCCGGTTCAACCGCGGTCTGAAGCGCAAGCCCATGGGCCTCATCAAGAAGCTCCGCAAGGCCAAGCAGGAGGCCAAGCCCAACGAGAAGCCCGACCTCGTCAAGACCCACCTCCGTAACATGATCGTCGTCCCCGAGATGATCGGCTCCGTCATCGGTATCTACTCCGGTAAGGAGTTCAACCAGGTCGAGATCAAGCCTGAGATGGTTGGTCACTACCTTGCCGAGTTCTCTATCTCTTAGTACGTATCCCCAGAAATGCGGCATCCGGACAAATACTTACCCTTCTACAGCAAGCCCGTCAAGCACGGTAGGCCCGGTATTGGTGCCACTCACTCCTCGCGTTTCATTCCCCTCAAGTAAATGCTCTGGGTTTGGGTTTGCATGGATACCTGGTGGAAATGGAGACAATGTGCTGCATGAAAGACAGACGAATCAATTAAAAGTCTCAATTCTCAAACAACTATTTCTTGGCTGTGTCTTGTGATAACATCGTTGTGATCAGGCGCCATATGAAACGACCCCATAGGCCGTTTGCCTCGCATTGCGCGTCACGAGTATGAGCAGCTATCAAGACTGTTCTTTCTAGACGGATTCCTACGAGCTTTGGCAAAACTGTACATAACTCAAATTCCTGGTAAACACAGGAAAGTTCTCCCTACATCTGTAGACTTCGGTATCCGCAACACAGTCGAATTTTGTAGCGTTGACGAAATAAAGTTACTCTCCAATAAAGATCAAGGTGTGCAAGCGGTCATGCAAAACCCAGCTGGATATAATGTCCGTCACCGCGAACCGAGATCCACCGTCTAGCGAGGACAGGAGACGATACAAACAGTCCCTACAGAGTTTACCTTGCCTAGCTCCCAGCCGAGTCCTGGGTATGGGTGAAAGGGCCTTTGGGCACACACAGACTCTATACATCTTAACTGGGTATCTTCTTCTACTCCGTACAAGGATCGCCATCTCGCAAGACGATGAATCTCGCTTCATGGTGACGACGTTACTGATGACCAGCTCACACCCTATCAGTCTTGACTGGATCGTGACACGAGCCCTCGACGGTGGCTTGTGGTGGACGGGCAGTCGTCGCGACTTCCGTTGTAGTGCCTTCCAGTTACGGCAGGCACGATCGTGACTGCCTTACCATTTAACAATATTTTCTTCGCTGCAACTTTCACCCACTTCCTTCACCAACTTCCATTTGGTCCTACTTCCACACTACTTCGTCAGTGTCTCTCCAACTGCGAAGGTCCAATGCCTGAAGGCATCGCAGCAGCTGCTGCCCAACAGCTCATCGGGACCTCGTCTCTTACGTCTTCGCATTCCAACCCTCAGACTGCCGGCATGCAATCGCAAATGACAACCTGCTAGGTGCACTTATGCCATCTCGCAACAATGGTTTGTCTGACTATCGTTTGTACAACGGTAGATGTTGAAAGGTGAAGTTCGACATCACCATCGGCGAATCGCGGGAAGGCCTGCCTCGACTGTTAGTTTTCACAAGACCTGAGGACGGCTACGTTCTTCACAGTCTTGTCCTCCGCCTGCACTCTTCCTTCTTCACGGCCAGCCTCAGTGAGCTTTGGACGAACGATGGAGGGCAGAACCCACCAATTTCCACTAGGGCTGGCATCCGCTGGGTTTACCACTTGAGTTTCGAAAAAGGGAAGACTGATGGCATCTTCATACGCAAGGCAAGAGAATACAAATCCTTGTTCGAAATGTTCTTGTTGCTGACTTTTGTGCAGAGAACTCTCCGGACCTCAGCTACCTTAGACTCGGAACTATGGCAACCTCGCAAGACCCCACAAGAAGACCGCAGCGAGACTGATTCTACGCACAAGGAGCGAAGATATGTTGTAGAAGCTCATCGACGTCTCCTTGCGATATTCTATCACAAACACCCTGACTTTCCGTTTGGTAAACCAGAAAAGATGGTTCAAGAAATCAGGACATTGGTGGGCATCGCAGACCATTATGGCAGTACTCAGATAATCAATGTCTACATGGGCAGACTGCGTTTGGATGCGGCAGCTCTTGACGTTTTCGCCCAGGACCCGATCAACCTGATGAAGATGTCATTGACAATGAAAAGCGATTGGATGTTCAGAGAAGCCACCATCTATCTAGTGAGCTTGCCTGAAGCTTATTGGAAGGAGGTGGTTTTACACATCGACCAACCATGGGTTGCCCGCTACCTTGAAAAGAAGCGGATCGAGTTCAAGAACATGTTGCAGGATATCGACATGAAACTGTTACGCTTCACGATCGACCCAAAACCAGATTCAGCGGTGTTTGAGCGCCTAGCAGAAGCATATTTCAGAAGCATAGTAGCCAAACACTTGAATGCTCACGCGGGTTCCGAGTGTGGCAAGAACTATGCAGCCATCTACAGAAATATTCAAAGCCAGAAGTTTGTCGAAGTCAACCCCTTCCACAAATACTGTAAAGATTTCGGCATGCCCAAATGGATGATGGACAACGCACACACATCTCTCAGGCAGCTTCATCAGAAAGCTGCTGCTATCATCGAACCTATTCTCGTGGATCGGACTGCAGCAAAGCGGGGCTCCCGTGAGCCTGAAAACATGAAACTCCCGTTGGCATTCATTGAGGTTGCAGACCAGGATATCCTATGGAATGTCAAGTCTGAGGGAGACACCTCCTAGACCGTTACCTACCGAATCTCAAATCAAGTGCGGCACTAAGGAATGGACAGCCTGAACTCTAGTTTGCTCTCTGAAAAGCAGGACATTCATTTTCTACTTAAACTATACAACGACTCAAAAACCTGGGCATTTACCCTGATTTGGAAAAATTTCCAGGAATAGCAACAATTGGGCATTTGGGAAGAAACGGGGCATAATAATCCGCGACTCAAATCTCTGCGCGGGAGCCATTCAGTCTTTCCAGGATTTTTCTTCACTCACATTAAAAGCGTGAATGAAGGGTTTTACCCACAAGGCTTGCTCTGGCAGTTAACGGTTTAGCTACAAAAGGAAATGCATTTACTCTAACTTCGGGTGCAGGTTTGGGAGAACCATTCCAAAGATTCCGGCGATTGCACTCGGGTAAAGCGGCAGGGACAGTGACACGGTGGCTCGAGGCAGTCACACAGTCTGGTGGTCAGAAGCCATTTGCATTGATTACGAGATGCCGAGTCGGGCACGGATGCGGGCGGTCTTGGGATTGCCAAATCGGGCAGATGACATAACATGACCCCGCGCCGAAGGATCCCTGCGCGCCGCAAGTGAGGGACGCGCCTTGCGCCTGTTCCTGCAGCGCTGACAGAAGCTGTTCTTCGACCTTCTCATCGATTACTTATTTGCTTTGACTCCTACTGTGCAACGGCGCTGGCCCGTCTGATGTGATCGCGCTTGACTTTAGACAGACAATCCCTTTGTCCACATCACCTCACCGGCGATTGCGCCATTGCGCTATACGACCCATTCCGTTGTTCTGACTCGGCCATAAATTTTCTGACTCTTTAAAGCTCTGCTTCTTCCTCCAGGCACTTGTGAAATCCTTCTTCTCTCTGTATACCCGCCGCATCGAGAGCTTCCCAGCAGCAGCATTCACCATGACGTTCGCAGACCACCCCATCGAGACTCCCCCGCGGGCTCCGTCTCCCGTACATCGCTTTGGCACCTTGGCCGTCCATGCCGGCTCTCCTCACGATCCTGTTACCGGAGCTGTTATCGCGCCAGTAAGAAGCTTCGGCCCTAGATTGTGTGAGGTTCACGCTGACCAGATAACAGATCTCCCTTTCCACCACCTTCGCTCAATCAGCCGTCGGTAAGCCGATTGGCGAGTACGAATACACGCGGAGCTCCAACCCGAACAGGTCCGTATGAGCTGTACTCGCGATTCTACGTCCAGCGTCCTGATTCATGTTCGTAGGGATAACTTCGAGAAAGCCGTTGCCGCGCTCGAGCATGCGCGCTATGCCCTCGCCTTCTCCTCCGGTTCCGCCACCACTGCTCTGATTCTGCAGTCTCTTGCCTCCGGCTCCCACGTAATCTCCATATCCGATGTCTATGGAGGCACCCACAGATACTTCACCAAGGTCGCGGCTGCACATGGCGTGCACGTCACGTTCTCCCCCTCCATCGAGCTGGACATCGAGGACCTGATACGACCTGATGAGACGAAGCTGGTCTGGATCGAGTCGCCCAGCAACCCCACGCTGAGCCTGACAGACATCCGCGCGGTTGCTTCAGTTGCGCACAAGCACGGCATCCTGGTTGTGGTGGACAACACTTTCTTGTCTCCCTATGTGCAGAATCCGCTCGACCACGGCGCAGACATCGTCGTGCACAGCGTGACCAAGTACATTAACGGTCATTCCGATGTTCTGATGGGCGCCGCGGCTTTCAACTCGGAAACCCTGTATGAGAGGCTTTCGTTCCTGCAAAACGCCATCGGCGCCGTCCCTGGCGCCTTCGACTGCTGGCTTGCTCACCGCGGTCTCAAGACATTGCACCTTCGTGCTAGGGAAGCCACCACGAACGCGACCATGGTTGCCAAAGCGCTTGAGGCGTCGCCCAATGTCATCGCTGTGAACTACCCTGGACTTGCTTCCCACCCGCAGCACTATATTACTGCCAAGCAACACCGCAATGGCATGGGTGGTGGTATGCTCTCCTTCCGCATTAAGGGAGGCCAGGAGGCTGCAGAGCGCTTCTGCCAGTCTACGAAGCTCTTCACACTCGCGGAGAGTCTGGGCGGCGTGGAGAGCTTGGTCGAAGTCCCCGGCAGCATGACCCACGCGGGCATCCCTAAGGAGCAGAGGGAAGCTGCGGGCGTCTTTGACGATCTCGTGAGAGTCAGCTGCGGCATTGAGGATGGCGAAGATCTCAAACGAGATGTCCTGCAGGCTCTCGAGAAGGCCGTTGTTGCCGCGAAGCTCAGCCATGGGAGCAATGGCGTCTCGAACGGTGCTTAAGCACCTCAAAGGTTAACCACATATGGCGTTTTTCTTAGATGATGCACCTCAGAGGGACACAGATCATTTCACGGGTAGCAATCGGCGTTTGGGGTGATTTGATGGTTACTATACTAACGACATTGACCAAACCGCAACAGGGGCTGAGAATCCAAAATCTTTTTCATATATTGCCTTCTTTCCTTCTCCGTGAGTGCATCCTCAGCATTAGCAGCATGTTTTCCAGCACAATATTCCCCACATTCCCAATCTATTGTTGTTGTTCACTTGTCCCGACTCTCTCCCATCGGCATTCAAGGACACTGAACGCCGCATCGGAGCTTCCATCCATCCGTACCACGCCTAGCACAAGGTTTCACCGGCACCCCGCTCCCCTAAAGAAAACAAACAAGCACACCATCGGAGTGATCTCCCCATCATTGCCCAAGAACGCGAAAGGCCCCAGCCAGACGTCTCGAATCGGGTAATGGCAAGAATGGCACGCTGCATTCCTGGTCGCCCGGCCAGGCGACGGCATGGGCAGCAAAATAAGCATTGCGAGACCTTAGGTTTCTTGGTTTCTCTTGCTTTTGCGTTTGCTTGTCATTGCCTGTCTTTACTCGTCCAAGACATCACAAGCTTCAGTCAAGCTTTTTTCCTTCTAAGTCAGCGCGCACACCTATTCGTTCAGTGTTGGAAAAGAGTTTCTGTTTTAGCTTGGCTCAGGCTCACGATCACGATGGCTCCGCGGCGAGCTTGCACTACCTTGCCCGTGTGCACTGCTGCTGCGCCTGTAGGTGCATGGCTTTCCAGTGCCTGCGCGGGCATCCAGTCTTTCCTCACATCTTCTTCTTTCTCTCCCGTCAAACCCGGAGCAGCAGCAGGGACAAGACCAACCGACTCGCCCGCTCCGCTCCACACGCCTTCGATCTGGCTCTCCGAGTGCGGCGGCAAAGTCCACCCATTCCTGCGCGACGAGCCGCAGCTGAGCAATAACCCCGTCAACCCCACCATGCCAAACGAAAAACAAAACCGCCACCGCGCCCGCCGCCGCCGCTGCATGTCGTACCCTCGCCCCTGTCCTCGTCCTCGCATCCGTCGCCACAGCGTCCCCCTCCCGCAGCGCGCGCACCCAAACCCGCTCGCCTCGCTGCGCCGCCTCTCCTCGCACCTCAGCACGCTGCGCCCGCACCCGCGCATCTGCCTGCCCTGCTGCCCCACCAGCGGCACGCGCCAGCAGCACGGCGCAAGCAGCTCGTCTGGCGTCGGCGGGAGCTCTGGCTACGGCTATGGCGTCCATGGCCCCTACGGCGCCCACAGCCCTTACGGCGGCAACGGTGGCTATGCTTCTGGCTCCCCGGCGAGCGTAACGCCTCCGCCGCAGTCGCCGCGCCCCCATGCCCTTGATCTGCTGCATGCGTCGCGCGCGGCGTATCAGTGGGCGGATTGGGGCACGCTGCTTTGTGAGGCGCGGCTCGGGTGTGCGGTGCATTGGAGCGAGTGGGTGTTGGCGTTTTCGGCGGCGTGGGAGGCGCCGTTCCTTGTGCTGGATTGTGGGGGTGTGGGGGAAGAGAGAGAGGTAGAGGAGGAGGATAGTTTTGACGTGATTTTGGAGGAAGACGAGGAAGAAGAGGAAGAAGTGGAGGAGGAGAGTGAAGAGGAAGAGAAAGAGGAAGACGTATGGGCGCGCGAAGAGGCAGAAGAGGATGCCACAGCAGCAGCAGCAGCAGCAACAGCAGACCCCTCTCCCACCGAAAGAGGCAGCCACCGCGCCCCTTCTCCCTCTCCCTCTTCCCTCCCCCTCCCCACCCCCTCCAACATAACCACGCACACCCCTCCCCCACTCAACACGACGTCCCAAACCACCACCCCGACCCCAACCCTAACCGCCATACCGACACCGATCCCCCGTTCCCACGACAACAACAACACCCACAGCCACAGCCGCCACCTCCCCCGCCTGTCCTCCCGCCCCTTCTCCATCGCCCTCGACTGGCTGCGCGAAAACATGGCCCCGCTGGGCAGCGCCGTGTACGCGCACCCGCAGCAGCAGCAGGAGCAGCACAACCACGGTCAGAACCACAGCCGCAACCACAGTTACAACTACAGTCATAGCCACCGGAAACGAGAACGCGAACACCACCACAATCACAACCGCACCCACCCCCATAACCACCCCACCGCCTCAAGCGCCAACGACGTCACCATCACCGCCGCCGCTGCCACCACTTCCAGCTCTAAAACCACAACCTCCTCCACAAACACTTCCCCTCCCCCTTCTACCCCCACCAACCCCACCCACGTCGAAGAAACCGAAGTCGAAGTAGCTGCAGCACAAGCCATAACGACAACAGCGACAGGCACCATGTACGCCGTCTCTTCTTCGCCGCCGACGCCGACGTCGCGGCAGCTGCGCGGCGTGTCCGCTACGACGCTGGTGCTGCGGCTGAGTTGCGAGAGCTGGGATTCTTATGCTGCGAAGTGGTAGTGTGGTTGTTAGTGCGTGAGTGAAGGTGGAGGGAGGGGGAGGGGTGTGCTGTGTGAGAGAGTGAAGGGCGGGGAGAAAGGAAAAAAGGAAGCAGAGGCAGGAGCACTAGACCCGTCCGTCCGTGGCATTGTGTAGTGCGGCGCGCCAAAAAAGAAAGAGAAAAATCGAGAAACGCAACTTTACAATCCCAGTCCAGTCCAGAGCCACACACAGGCGTCAAGGTCACAATTCCACGCAAGTGCCCGCAAGCGGTGTCAGGAGCAGCAGCAGTAGTCGTCAAATTTTTTGTAAAAGAGATATCAATATCCTTAATGCTAATAACTACCTCCGCTATCGAATAAGACATTACTCGTGAGTCGTATCTACAGAGAATTAAATGCTCACTTCTCTCCCATCTAAATGGCTGAAAGGGCTGCAATCTTCGTATCCACCAAATAGTCTCCCTCCACCAATTACTCGCTTTTGTCATGTATTCCCAGCCCGCACTGTCTTCTCATTACCTTCTTCACCATAGAAGCAAGGCGCTCTACAGATCTTGGCTACTCAGCCAGTTATTAATGACCTGGTACGCACCCGTCGCATTATAATGCGCATTAATACTGTGGCCCGTCGCGGGCTGGATGTACGCCTCGAATTTATCATCCGACACGTTAAATGACGCCTTCACAGCCGCAGGGATGGAGCTCGCCACGCCGCCCGTAGCGAAGCAGTCACCACCACAGAACGGCACGTCCGCCTCCCCCGTGATGACGAGCACGGGACCAGTGAACTGGTTCTCCGTCGGGACCGACCCGAGCGTGAGCAGCTCGCCAAGGGTGACGGGCTGCTTGTTCTCCTCGGCCACGCCCAACAGGCGCGGATCAAAGTGGCCGGGTAGGAAGAAGTTGTACTGGTTCGCCTGGATATTCGCCCAGGTGAGGTAGCCGTCCGTGAGGTTCTGACCCGTGGGGAGGTTCGCAAGGTCCACGAACTTGACGTACTCGTACAGATCGCTCTTGCCGAGCGTCTGCTGCAGGAGCGCGGCGGAGCCGTTGCCGAAGCGCAGCGGCTGGTTCAGGGACGCGAGGCCGAAGTTGGAGGCCGCGGCGAAGTAGGGCAGGAAGGACGAGTTCATCGAGAAGCCCGTAAGAACAAGGCCAGAGGTTTCGTTGGGGTACATGTTTGCGAAGGAGTAGGATTGCGCGGATCCGAAGGAGTGGCCGACGTGGACGATGCTGCTGTAGCTGTGGTCTACGTTGGGGAAGGAGCCTGTGCGCAGCATGGTAGTGAGCGCGCGCATGCCTGCGATTTCGAGGAAGGCCTGGATCTCATTCAGTGGCTCGCCGTGCGAGGAGTTGCCGATCCCGAGACGGTCGTAGCTCAAGGCTGCATAGCCGGCGGCGAGGGCAGAGTTGATGTAACTGTAGTTGAAGTTGTTGTAAGACAGGTCCCAGTAGCTTCATAGATGTCAGCCTTGTTTCAGTGAATAGCAACCACACGTCCACTTACGTCTTGTCAAAGCCAATGCCATGTGTCAAGATTTGAAGTTTGTTGGGCGAGCTTTCCGTATCATTGTCGTAGCAGTACTTGGTCGAGATGTTGTACGTGCCAGCCACAGTCTGGTAGCCAATGAGCGCCTCGTTGGTGAAGTTGTGGCCTTGGCGCGTCATGTTCTGCACAAAGGTCGTCACGTCGAGGTTTTGGTGCGGAATTGCTATGTCGAACACGCCATTACGCGATTCGATAGTGACGGGAATGGTTTGGTTCAAGCAGGTCTTTGTGGAGGCTGCCACTGAGGCCAGCGCCGCGAACGCAGCAAGGTGAGGAGGGTGCATGATGGTGTTGATGAGAGTGAAGCTGAAGCAAAAGAGATGGGGAGCAAGATGGTAAAGGGAGACGAACCAACAAATAAATAGCCGGTAGGTACGTATGAGGAAGTTCCGGGGAGCTAGGAGTCCAGGCAACGGACCACGACCGGCGCCGCTCTTATCCTCATCAAACACGTCAAGTCGCCCATAATGGAAAGCGCCAGCATCCTACATCAAAGCAAGCTTGGCCACGACAGTCGGCATCGACGAAAAGCGCAGAGTGAGAAAAGCCTACCTACCAGGATCTAGATGACGTGAGACCGGGCAAGCCCCCCAAGCAAACACCCACGACACCCTCCAAGCCCCTCTCTCCCCTCTTCCAGCTCTTGCAACGCGCCCCCGGCCCCACGCCACCCTCCCATCGTACGCATTTGGAATCCGGCAGCTCCCCCACAGCGCGAAGCAGCAAGCCCGACGTCGATCCAATGATCCGGCCCCTGCCGTGTCGCCGATCACCCGCCCACGGTCTGCGATCAGCATCGACTTGCCGTCATAGGAGAAGTAGATTCTTGCGCCGGGTGTGGCGGATAATGAGGCTCTTTTACCCGGACTGTGAGATTGTGCCCAACTTTTTCTTCACCTCCCGCGCCCTGGCCTGGCTTGTCTGACGCCGGGCCTGGTGCGCCCCCATCAGCAACGATGCAGTGCATATATGCATGCACGCACGCAAGCACGAGGGGCTTATATTCCGATGCTCTCACAAAGCCACCATCTACCGTCACAAGACCACTAGTGTTATTTTCGTATCTGTTTGTCCGCGCTGCTGCAGACGAGATCAATTTTATACTCCGCTCCAGCTTTAGCCCCGCAGCTGCAACCATAACACCAACCCCACGCAAACATTCCAAAAACACACCTGCGCAAACTATCTACTCAACCCTCAGTACACACACGTATCCACCACAACACATCCAAGTACCCTTCATCGCCGTTAAGCGAGAACTCGTAGAGAGTAGAAAAGGAAACATAGTTACGATATGGCCCCGGATAATTTGCCCACCCCTTAACTATATATTAAGTAAAATATATAATACCTACTTAATACTTCTTAGATAGTTATAATAGACTATTATACTACAGCTAATAGATACTATATAATTATATAAAAGTAAAAATATACGAGTACTAGAGTATACTACAAGAGTATAAAAATAAAATATTCGAAGGGTATAAAGGTACTTATAAGGGTATAGAGACCTAAGATTTTAAAGAGTAGAAAATATGTTGTATAATTCTGTAGATGCTATCACGTGGGATGGGCAAATTATCCGGTGCCTTACGATATTTATAGCATGTGTACGCTGTAAGACTACTTCAAGAACTCAGGCTTGTAGCTACCACGTAGACAACGAGTATTATAGGGACCGCTTGTATGTTTCCCAATCTCGCTAGACATGAATCTCTTTGACAGTGATGGACGTCAACCACCCACCCGGCAAAAAGAAGCCCAAAACACAAAACATACAACAGCTGGGATTCGCCAGTGGTCACCCACCTGACTACTAATCAGCCGGTTCATGGCTTGTATGTGCCAGAGCGGACGGGATGGCTAATTCTCCATGACCTGTGGTCGTATGTGCTTGCTTCCGTAGCTAAGATGTATGATATAAACGTACACCAAGCACTCAGCCCCCACCTCAGGGACCCAATCACACAGCCCCTCTCCACCAACAGTCAAACCCCAGCAAGCCCAACAACAGCACAAGGAACGACAAGCCAAGACCAAGATCAGATTCGCGTGGGAAAGAAAGCTCAGCAGCCCCAACCCCAGGCAAGCCGAGCCCCCAACCAAAGCCAAAGCCAAAGCCAAGCCAAGCGATGCGATGCGATTACAAGACGACTATATGCAAGGCAGGCAACCGACTCCCCCGTGCGCGCACACTACCAAGCAGCTCACGCACCTCTTCTGTGGCGAGAGCGGGCCTGTGTGGAAAAAGAAAAGACTGCAACAGCAACAACAACAATAGCAAAAGCGAGAGCTCCGACGACGCCAAAGCATGACATGACATGGCCTCTCCGGCCCTCCCAAGAGTAGGCAGAGCCGACGAGACCGCCGTGAAGAAGAAGCAGCGCCAGCACGCCGTGGTAGAGCAGAACACCCCCCTCTCCACCCGGTCTTTTGGAAGCAAGAGAGATCTTTGACGCGGTGGACAGACGATGATGATGCCAAGAACGAGAAAGAAAAGAACAACGATGACGATGACGCCGAGGACATGCATGCGCCCTGAGATGGATGGGTGGGTGGACGGGTAGAGCCGAGTGCGAGCGTGCAAGCACTGACCGACTGGATCCAGAGCCGAAAGAGAGAGAGGAAGAAAGAAATGAACCGGACCTCGAGTCGATGACGGAGAAAAAAAGAAGGCAAAGGAAAAGGACCACACAAAAATTACGCCAACCAGCACTCACACCTTCCCTACTCAAAAGTCATCGACATTCCTCCTCCCTCGTTTCCCCACCCAGCATCGTCATCAAACTCCTCACCCCATGCATTGCGTTCGCCAGCATGGAAATCTACAGGCATCGTAACAGCCGACCTCAGAGGCGGCCTGTCACTACTCCTACTAGCCGTCGTCCAAGCCGGTGACGGCGGCGCCGCCAAACCTGCCAGCCCGCTCGCGGCGTCGTTATTGTGTGACGAGGATGGCGGGCTCGTGTACGTTGTGTCGAAGGTCATGCTGATGGCGCCCTCGTCGTGCCTGTAGAAGCCCGGGTCCAGCAGCGCCGCGTCGTCGTAGCCCGACTTGCTCATCGTGCTCGGGTCGAAGCTCTGCGTGTGCCGCAGGCTGCTGCTGCGGCTGGGCAGGTCCGGGCTCGGGTCCAGCTTCATCGGCGGGAGCGTGCTTTTGTCGTTGCTCGTGTCGGCGGAGAGCGCTTCTGCTTCCTTGCGAATCGCTTCGACATCGAACAGCACAGCGGCTTTGTTATCGCCGTTCTCACCGCTCCCCGAGCCCGCCTTGATCTTCTCGTCGTAGACTTCCCAGTCCTTCTTCTCCGCTTGCTTCTTTTTGCTGCCGAAGATGCTGAAGCGGCTCTTCTTCTCCGGCTTCTTCTCCATAGCTTTGCGCGCCTCTTCGATTTCGTTAATCAGCTCTCGCTGTCGCGCTGCGTGGTTCTCCGGATCGGGGTCCTCGATCTCAGAGAACTCGTCTGACTCAACAACCCATCCGACTTCACGAAGCAGGCGCGGCATAGCGGCACGGTAGGCCATGTGTCCAGCGACCAATTCGGTCACGTCGTAGTTCTCGACGCCGGGCACGTCGACGGCGGCGAGACCGGCAACGCGCATAATGCCGCCGCTCGTCGCACGGAATAGGTAACCTGCGCGATTGTGAGAAACCGTGATTCAACAAGCAGAAGTCCAATGATATGTACATACCGAGAATCCAGTCATTCGTCGCGTATCCATTGACGAACCTGCCAGGCACGACGGAGACGGCCTTAAGATATTCGTCCTTCTTGGCCACGATGGGTGAGCCAAAGAGGTAGACGTTCTGAACAAGGCCATGCGCTCCTCTCTTTGCCAGCTCCTGGATACAAGAAAAGATGACACGCGAGCCCAGCGAGAAGCCAACGAGCGTGACTGGCCGGACGCCGAGGTTGCGGTCGACTAGAGAGTCGGCCAGAATCAGACCGGCCAGTTCTGCTCTCGCCAACGACACGGTCCAGGGATTATCGATCAGGTAGGAGAGCTTCGTCAACACGATAGGGAGCTGCAGGGCACCCATGAGCGCGACAAGAATCGTACTGCCGAGCACTTGCTGCAAGCCTTGGGTGAGAGCCTAGGGCAGTTAGTATGGTATGTGACGAGCTACCTTAAAGACATTACCTCTGTCGCCAGAATGTTGATGGTATCACCCATACTCTGCAACATTTCTGGTTCCCAGAACACAGAGTAGATATCACCCATGACCGGGTCGACGGTAGAGAACGGCAACCTGACATCGTCGATCTTGCCGTTCATCCACCCAGACACGGTAATGATGAGATTCACTCTCTTGTTGTTATGCAGCGGCCTGTACTCAAACGTCTTGACGGCGCCTGTTCGCCGGTCCGATGCTCTCACGGCGATCGTTCCGCCGCTGACCACACCACCAGTTGTGATGATGGCCGCACCCCCGGCACCCGCGAGGAAACTGCTCGTTCCCGCCACACCTATCGTCGAGAAACCTGCGGCCAGACCAGCACCAATAACTGGCGCCATCAACCCGGCCGAGAGACCAATGACCAAGCCACCACCAACAGTCGCCAGACCCATCATCACTAGGCGTCGATTCCGCTGCATCTTCTTCCTGTGCTCCATATGCTCGTCTTCGTTCCAGTTTTCCGTGCTGGCAGCTTCCTGCATCTCGAGAGCGTCTGTGACACGCTTCTCGAAGCGACAGATGTCCAGCCACGGAATATCCATATACGTGCCGACCCTCTCCAGCAACTGGCGTGACCGTGCATCGTACACTGAATCTGCAATAAGGACAAGGAAGAGGTCGCACAGTACCGTCCAACGGAGGTCGATGTCGATGCTCTTGGTGTTGGGAAGCTGGGAGGGTGTCCGGACCTCAGGCAGGTCTTCACCCTCGTGATCTTCATACGGAGGTAGGGTAGATTCGCCAGGCGTACCGGGAGCGGGACTGTTGGGGAAAGAGGGCGATCGGGGTGAGGACACCGAAGGTCGGCTGGAGTTGGTCTCCTCGGCTACAGGGTTCTTTACGCGCGCATTCTTCATCAGCGCTGGGGTGAGATCTCCGGGCTCCACGCCGTGTACGCCCAGTTGTTCTATCATGATCTGCTCGGCGGGCTCGATGTCCATATGGCCGTATAATCGGACCATCATCTTTTGGCTCCACATTCTCATAGCTTCGGCGGCGGTGTCGACCTGCTTCTTCGATCCTTTAGTCCGTTCCAACGCGTTCACAGCTCTTATCATTTGCACTGTTGCCAGTCTCACTATGCCCACGTATGCGATGCGCTGCCCCTCTGTCAGCAATTTCTTAGTCGCCTGCATCTGCGAGAGCGGATCCCGCGCGTCGTCATCGTCGTCCTCCGCGGCAGTGGTAGTGCCCCCTCCCTTGAACAGGTACGCCGTGTTATCGTCCAGGCTCGTAGCGGACTGCGCATCGTCGTCAAGCTGCACTCTGGTATAGCCCTTTCCGGCCCCGCCCAGCGTTCCGTATTGCACGACCTCGTCATCGTAACCCGGGGCCTCCCGCGCAATGAGTTTGTTATCGTCGTCGTAAAGATCGTAAGCCGCGTAAGAGGGCATTTCCTGCCAATCGCCAGCCAAGAGGTCCTCTTCCTCGTCGTCGGGCTCGGCAGGCGCCTGATTTAACATGCTCTGGTGTGACCATTCCGACGGCGCAGCGGCCTTGGAGCTCACGGCGCGAGAGGAGGAGCGGTTGTGGTTCTGAAAAGCGGCTCCGTTCTGGACCGCACCACCGGACGCGACATTTTCGGAGGTACTGTTGCGCGGCTTCTCCGGTGGACTCGCGGCCTCGGCCTGCGCAAGAGGCTCCCACGGATTCTCGTGCGGCGGCTGGGAAAGACTTGTCCGCTGCTTGGAAAGGCTTTCGGAGCTCGGTTGGACACTACTACATCTCACAGGCCTCGTCCGTATGGGCAGGCCGAACTCGTCACGCTCATCTTCGGCGGGGTTTGGAGTGGGGGTAGCGGCGGCATGGTCGGTGAGAGGCGTGGAAGGGTTGGTGGACGAAGGGCCTTCTGCAGGCATTATAACCGGACAGGCCGTCGAGGCGAGAGAGGGGCAGGTGACGGCGGGAGCGGGAGAGTTGTCTCGTCTTGAGCCGCGTCTGGTCGTGAACGCAGCTAGGGGCACGGCCACAACCCCCGGCCGGATTGCGCAGGCGCACGGCCCACGCAAAGCTTAATTCTCGACTTTCTTTTACACGCGCAAACAAACATTCCCTGACTATTCCAACAACCCTTCAAACACCGCCACCATGCGCGGCAAACGTGCCAAGCAGTATCGCAAGCTCATGCACCAGTATGGCTTGACCTTTGGCTTCCGCGAACCCTACCAGGTCCTCGTCGACGCCCAAATGGTCCAGGACGCCGAGCGCTTCAAGATGGACCTCGCCGGCGGCCTGGAGCGCACGCTGCAGGGCAAGATCAAGCCCATGATCACCCATTGCTCCATGCGCCACCTATACGAGGCCAAGGACCAGACCGTCATCGCCCACGCCAAGTCTTTCGAGCGCCGCCGCTGCAACCACCACGAGCTCGAGAAGCCGCTCTCCACCCTCGAGTGCATCCAGTCCGTCGTCGACCCCAAGGGCGCCAACACCAACAAGCACCGCTACTGCGTCGCCACCCAGGACCCTAAAGTGCGCGCCTTCCTGCGCAAGATCCCCGGCGTGCCTCTCGTCTACATCAACCGCAGCGTCATGATCATGGAGCCCATGGGCGGCGCTACCGAGGACGTTAGAGACCGTGCTGAGAAGGACAAGTTTAGGGCTGGTATCAAGGGAACCAGGCGGACCGCCGCTGAACTTTCGGCTAAGAGGAAGAGGGACGAAGACGGTGACGACAGCGATGTGTCTATGGAAGATGCGACGGCGGGCGCCGAGGCGGAGGGCAACGCTGCTCTGCAGCCGAAGAAGAAGCAGAAGAAGGGACCCAAGGGACCCAATCCGCTTAGTGTCAAGAAACCAAAGGACAAGCCGACAGGAAAGGCTGCGCAAAAACCCAATAAGGCTCCGGAGAAGCCAAAGAAGGCTATTGAGGAGAGTGAGACAAAGGAACCATCTGCCACAGACACGGCCGAGGAGCCTGCAAAGCGAAAGAGGAAGAGAAAGAACAAGCCTAAGACGGATGGGGAATCGGCCGAGGCAGCACAAGCGGACGCTCAAGAATCATGAGGCTCTTTTTATTGATTGGCTGGGATAGCAACTCTATGCTTTGTTCCATATACCTCGCATTGCTTCATCGCTGACATCTTTCCGTGGCTGGGCTCGCATCTCGCGAGACTGCCGCCTTCTGCATTGCACGGCGTTCTGGGTGGAGTCGGTCTAAAAAGTGGTGGAGGGCACAAGGGTGCGCCATCTATGGTTGTTTGGGCGCGCAAAAGACGCCAGGGTATCGGATAGTGTGTCCTCTTTAGCAAAAGCTTTCAAATCTTTTTCCCCTGCGCAAGGAGGTCCGAGACCTTCGGCGGCAGCACGAGGGTGCTCCTATCATTCCGTTTCAAGAACTCGACAATCGACTGTGCCGTCTGATCTGGCAGATCCTCTTGGATGAAGTGGCCGGCTGCGGGGAAGACTTGCAGCTGGAACTTGCCTGCAGTAGAAGAATATCCATGTTAGTGGCAGTGTCCCAACACCATCACTGATATCGTACGGAAACGCAAACTTACCCTGCATCTGCCCAATCATAAGCTCCTTATCCAACCGATCCGTCCCCGCCAGCAGTAGCAGCTTTCCGCCCCTCGCGCTCAAAAACTTCGAGCTCATACCCGTGAACCAATCGCTCCAAAACGGCTCCGTCCTGCCCAAGTCCGTCTTCCAGACAAACTTCCCACTCTCCGTCTGCACCAGCAAACTAGGGACGGAAGCCCTCGCACTAGTCGGGTTCCTCAGCGTGCGCGACCGAACATGCCACTCAACAGCCGCATCCACGCTGCGAAAGATGCCGGGCCGACCAGCCAAATACGTGCGCATATGGCCCAGCACCTCCATCGCGGACCCCTCCACCACATCCAAGATGGCATAACCAATGACCGCGCCGCCAAGCTCCCCACTGCGCGCCGCATCCACCACCACCGCGCCCCCCAGACTGTGTCCCACGAGCAGTAACGGCGGCAGGGCCGCCCACCCCAGCCGCGCCTGCGTCAGTGCCAGCATCGCAAGCAAGTCGCCCCGCAGCCGCGCGAGCCCCATGTCCGTGCTGCGCGTCCCGTCCGCCTCATACACCGCGGAGCCGTGTTCGCGCGCCTCGACCGCCAGAATCCCCACGTCCGGCATCATGCGGCGGATCTCGCGCGCGCAGAGCGCCCATGTCAGCGCCGATGAGCCCGCTCCGTGGTGTAGCACAATCAGCGGCGTCTTGGGCGTCGCCGGTGGCGTCACGTATACGTGGTATTTGGTGTGCGGCGATCCTGCTGCGCTGCCGTCGCTGTGTTCGAGATACAGCTCCTGCGCAAAGTAGCGCATCCAGTCTGTGTTGGCTGGAGCGGGCTTCTGCGTGGCTGTGGGCACGACGGTGCCGGTCGAGGACATGGACGATGCCGACGAGGAATCGTCTTCGGTTTGCTGTTGTTCGAGGTCCGGCTCTTGCTCTTCTTCCCGCAATGGGGGCTCCGGCGGCAGGCTCGCCAGCTTGGACTTGGCGAAGGTCTTTTGCAGGTCGCTCATGCTGATGGTGTTGTGGAGGTCATGAGAGAAGCACGAGGGCAGTGGTGGCGGGGTGAGCTCCAGTACATAAGTAAACATATCGATACGCACGAGCCACCTCACCGTCTCAGCCCTACGGTGACGCCAACTGAGCTCATTTCATGAATCTCGAATCTCGACTCTCGATATTGCTACGTTGTGCGTGTTGACCCGGGTGATTGCCGCACCCGATTTTTCAAAATCCCATTTCGCTCCAGAGTTCCGTCCCATTACCCAGCAAGCAGTTAATCCTTCCCAGAGAAAAAGCATCATACAAGAAGCATGTCGAATCGGCCTAGTTACGCCACAGCAATCCCCCCACAAGCCTGCAACCAGTTAGATAAGAATGTCTAGCTCATGCCTTGCCGTTGACTCGTCTCCCAGGTCCGGGTAGTATGGGACCATCGCGTCCGCTCCGTGCACATACGCGTCGTTGTACAGCCGCCAGTAGGGCGTGCGCACCTTCCTAGCGGGATGGAACAGACCTGCCCAGACGTAGTTCATGACAGTGCCCATGCCCACGGCCATGCGAATTGCTTCGATGGCCTCGATGATGCGGTCGATGACGTGCGGCGAAGTCTCGAAGAGGTTTGGCCACAGCAGGTTGAGCAAGTGCACCATCGCATCTTCGCAGCCCAATCCCACCACGCCAAGCGCCACATGCTTGACAACTGAAGCAGCCGTCTGACGATGCACTTGGTCGCGATCGATGAGAGCGTCCTCGAGCAGAGGCGTCACGGCGTAGACGTAGTCCTTGGCCATTTCGCCAATGTACTCGAAGAGGAAAGAAAGGGATTTGAGCACACCGTTCTGGACGTTGAGCTCCGGCACCTTGTACTCGTTCATGAGGGCTGGAAGAACCGTGAAGGGGGCACAAGTCTCAGCAACGATACCGATCGCAACTGCCGTACAGACACGAGACTGGCGTTCCTGGACACGCAAGTTGTTGAGCAAGGTGGAAAGGACATCCTGAGGACCAATCGCCTTGGCGATGAAGCCAAAGGTGTTGTTGGCCGCACGTCTGATACCCTTCTTGTGAGCCTTGAGCATGTCGAGCAGCTCGAAACAGATTCTCATCCACTCACGAGCGCTGACACTCTCCGGGCCACGGTCAGCAATGCGGCCGACCAGGTCGATCGTGTTCTCCTGGACCTTCTCGTGACGGTTACGCAGGATAGGCGTTAGACGCGGCAAGAGATCCTTGATGGGAGGCTGCATCTGGTTGATACCAACGACAGTTACGATAGACCGGAGCGCACCAAGGATAGAACCGAGCACCTCGGGATATTCTTCACCGAGGTATTCGTAGAGAACAGTACCGAGTTTTCCCATGAGCACATCCTCGCCGCACTGCTTCATAACCAAAGCGATGCGTGAAACGAGATCAGCAGCCTGTTGTCTTACGGTGGCTGACTTGTTGTTCAGGCGCCAGAGAACAGTCGAGACAATCTGCGGGAGATACGGCTTGCAACGGGTGCCAAGGGCGTTTACGACCGTACCAAAACCGTTGAGCATGACAACATCTTCCACACTCTGCTCTTGAAAAGCATGCAGGACGCCATCGACCAAACGTTCCTCGAGCCTCTCACCAATGTCAGCGGCACCCAAACTGGCCACGACCTTTTCAACAGTCTCGATGGTCATCTTGCGGTAAGCCTCACTCTCATCCTTCAGGTTGTTGACGATCCGTTCAATGATCTCGCTTGTGCCAACCTTCTGGCCAAGATCAACGGTAGTCTCCACGACCTGGCGGTAGTTGCGCTTATCAAGAGCCATGCGGCGTACCCAGAAACACTTGAAGAATTCATCCAGAACGTGCTGCTTGAGGTAACCGGCTGTGACACCTTCAGTACTGGCGCATTGCGAGATGACCTTCAGCACAACCTTTTTCATCTCGTCGTCTGGCGAGGAGAATTCGCGCAGTAAAATCTCCATGATTTGCGAGGTGTAGTAGTTGGCGTATTCTTCGTCCATCAACGGAATGATGTAGCCAACGGCTTTCAAGAATCCGGCCAGACCCTTGCCACGCTGCTTCCGTGCACCGGTCCAGAGAGGGTTCAGAATCTCGTCAAAACTCTCGATACCGTACGGGTTGGCCGCCTCGGCGAGCGCAGCAATAGCCAAACTGGTCACAGTTCGGACCTTGGTCTGCTCATCGTTCAGGTTGTCGCCAATGCAGTCCACTAGCCCCTTGAGGTGAGGCAGGATAGCACAACCCATCAAGATGGGGATTTGCTGGACGATCTTAACACCAGTGTGCCGGGCCTGCCAAGACTTCTTACTCCTGCAGACAGCCCGCAGGAAAGGTAGAAGAGCTGGTATACCCAAGGCAGAAGCGACAACGGCAAAAGCACGGGCAGTGGTGTTACGGACATACTCGTCTGGGTGGTCGATATCCGGCCTCATGGTACTGATCATGTGTGCAAGACCAGCGGCTTTACTGAGGTTGGAGATGATTTCACGACCCTCAACGCGCGCGTAGTAATCCTGGTCAATGAGAAGCGGCTCGATGACGACCAGGATCTTGTGAACATATGGCCGGACGAGGTCATCAAGCTTGTAAAGGACACGGTCGATAACTTTGACGAGAAGGTGGCGCTCCTGATCCTCAAGAGTCCTCTCCATGAGCAGTGGTAGGATTTGGTCGAAGAGAGGGCCGGCACCAAATTGACGAGCGTTATCGGTAAGCTGGCGGAGGGCGGTTTTACGCATAGGAGGCGTGCCGTTCTTGACCTTAAGCAGCAAGCGCATAATCTTCCGCTCCTTCAACTCGTCAACCGTCATCTCATTCTCCTCTCCGCCCTCGACAAGTTTGCCGAAGTACTTCATGTCCTCCGCTTTGAAGAATTGCAGGTCACCGACGCCAGGAATGTCGGACGGCATCTGTTTACCCATGGACCTAGGATCCACGGATTCCTGCATCATGAACCCACCGGCCAAACCCGGTTGGGAAACTGGCGTTGCTGCAACTCTGGGGACCGCCGCACGTCTAATAGGCTCATATCCAGGAGGTGGCTCAAGAATCTTGTAGCCTTCTGAAGGCAACATCATGTCCAGTTCTTCGTCGGAAATCGGCAGGCTACGTCCGGAGATGTCGGTGCCGAAAGATGCGACCGCTCCAGCTTGGGACGGGTGCATAGGCGTCGCGAGGCCTGCCGTTCCAACCGGGGTTGCGGCGCCAAGAGCAGGAGCTTGATCCCATCTTGACCGACGCTTTGGAGTGGCATCTGGAGCAGAGTCGGGAACGGGAGTCTGGTCCCACCTGGAACGCTTAGGCTTTCCCTCTTCACCCTTCGCTCCGTCAACACCGTCGGCAGAGGGCGCCTCAGAAGATACATCCCAACGTTGCTTGCGCTTCCTACCACTGGGGGCAGCCGCCGCCTCGCCATTTTGCTTGTCGGTTCCGTCCTTCAAAGTAGCCTTGTGCTCAACAACTCCGTCTTCACCGTTCGCTTGTTTGTCTTCAATAAGCTTCTTCACCCGTTCCTCTTCCTGTTCCAGCTCGCGCTTCCGCATAATCTCGCGGTAGCTAAGGCCTTCCTCGGACTTTCCGTTGGTGGCGAAGGCGTCGGCACGGGTGGGGCTGAGGTCGCGTTCGAAGCGTCGCCTCTGGTAGTCTGTCTCGCGAGAGGCGATCTGCGCTTGTTTCTCCCTGTCCATCAAGATGTCTTCCTCTTCGGTGCGGCCATGCGCGAACTCATTCATTTGCTCTCTCGTGGCAGTGTACTGGCCGACGAGCCTCCTTCCATCATCGGCATCATCCATCTCCTCGTCATCATCGACGGGGAGTGATGTGAGGTATCCAGCATACTTGTTCTCGCCATTGCGGTCGTACAGGTCGGTATCAAAAGTCTCAGTGAGGGAAGCCTTCGTCGAGACGTCAGTTCTCTGGTTAGTCGGGTCGAAAGTCTTTGAACCTTTCTTCCCTGCAGCCGCTGCGTTGCGCTCCTGCTGCAGGCGCTTGATCGTCTCGAAATCGGCTGCGAGAGTTAGCTGGGCCGTATCGCGCGGAGGTGAAGGTGTGCGCCTACCGTCGGACATGTTGCTGGCTATCGGCGACGATGGTCCAGTAAGCGATTTGATCGAGTGGGCAGCTCAGGCGGCCGACATGTAGGTGCGGGCGAGGTGCAGCAGCGCCGGTGTGGGAGTTCAGTTGCGGAGCTGTCGCGACGTTCGGTGGAGGAGAGCGCACGGCGAGGTTCTGCTGTAATCCGGGCGGCGGCCGCTCGGACCTCCCCCAACACAGCCAATCAGAGCGTCGTCCGCTCGAGGCATGGCCAGCGTGCAAGCATGCAACCATACGAATATGGAAAAACAATACTTAATTGGGAGCTGTGTGAAAATTCATTCCCCCTTGGCTCACGCGAGACCCAATACATTTGAGATATTCCGGGCCACATATCCTAAACGGTAGGCTAGTAGTCCATCATATCCCCCATTAACAGCCTTTGGTGCTTCTCCACCACTTCACTGCATCGCACTAGCACGCCCGCAGCCAACGATCTCACCCGATCCCCTTCATCATCTCCACCACTTGTCCTTTCGAAAACAAGCTTGACCCACTCGTGTGTTTCTAGGAGCTCCTTCGCGTGCTCTTGCACTAATCTTTGCTTGTCCTCGTTGACGTCTAGCAGCGTCAGGAACGAGAACAGCAGCGCCTCCAAAATTGCGACATCATTGAGAGCGGACGCACGCAGGGAAAGCAGCAAGTCCCAATACTCGGTTGTCATTTGCGGCAATGACAGTGTTGATGGGCCTGACGCATGAAGCAAGATGGCCAGGGTTTTAAGAAAGACGGGAAGAAGAATTGGGGAATAAAACGTATTACCGCTCCCACTAAACACACTAATCAGTCTCTGGTATTTACCAAACTTAGTTGGTGAGAGTGAGCTTACATTGATTTTGCATGTATCCACCAACCTCCAGTCATTGGGAAAAAGAAGCTTTGCGCCACGATCTTTGCGAGCTCGTTGGCTCTAGGTTTCTTTCGCTTTTTCTCGACTTCCATCCTTGAAGAGAATGCCCGAACCTTAAGTGCATTGGGGCCGCTGAGCTGGTCTGCTGCGTCGAGCGCAAGCGGCGTGATCATGGTGCGCTTCAGATGATTCGTGACCTCATCGATAGGTGAGCTCTCAGAAGCGTACAACTTGTGGAGCTTCTCAGGCAGTTTCTTGGAAGGGAAAGAGCTGCTTGATGTTTCTGCATCCGCTTCGGAGTCCTCTCTGAAACCTGCCATCTCTCGCGCGCCGAGGCCAAGACTGGTAAGAATTGCAATGCGCTGGCTGAGAGAGTAATCCCCGCCGTAGAAAGCTCTAATGAGCAATGGGCCAACCTGGTCGGGCCGGACTAAAAGCAATACTATAAGAGCTTGTTGACGCATCTCTTGGAAGTTGTCTAGTTCAAACTGGTCGTTCAACCCTAGGAGGACGCTAGCGAGCTCATCGATGTGGTCGATAACCTCTTTTCCGAAATTCGCCTTACGGCGGATCAAACCAGCTGCAGAAGACAAGGCTAACTGGTGCCGGTCATAGTTTTCGTTGTCACGAAGGCCGGCTATGAGATCGCGTATGTAAACCGGTGCTGTTGGCTTGTTCCGTTGTATGAGTGTAGGATCTTCAGACTCATCCTCAGGGTCAGAGTCAGGTTTTGCATATGACACCAAGTCATCATCGTCATCCGATTCATCCAGAATTTCGATAACCCTAGGGCCAGTGATCGGTGCGTTTTGTGCCTTGCTTGGTTTCTTCCCACCTTTTGCCATCACGCCTGGCGACAGCTTCTTGTTCTGTGACTTGGAAAGAGATGATACTCGACTTCTGTCATCTGGGAGAGTGGCTGATAAAAGCTCTGATAACCGCCGCATGTCATCTAGAGAGCCTTGCCCATCATTCACGTGAACCAACTGTTGATACCATTTGGCTTCCAACGTCTCGTCATCGCTAATCTCGAATTTTAATCTGTTCTCAAGCTTGTCGATAAGTCCAGAGATTGCCATTGCTGTTACCATACCGAGGAAGCGCGCCCGTGGGGAGGTAGCTCCGATGCGGTTGGAAGTGCCTTTCATTTGCATACTTGACCTTGCAACGGTGAAAAGAAACATTGGCTGTGACCTGTGGACATAACCGCAAGACAGTAGCAGAACTTGAGTCAATGCTGAGATAAATCAGCACGGAAATGTGTAAGAATAAGGAGACCTGCTCAAAAAACTTACCTTCCTGCTGTAAAATAGGAGCGTGTTTGATATAAAGTTCGTCACCAAACTGTTCCATGCTTCTTTCCATGGCTTTGACAATTCTAGCTGCAAGGGCAGTCAGTTGATCTGCCACGAGAGGAGTAGTCATTTTTGATACCTTCATCATTTTGTATGGCAGATATGGCAACTCGTCTCAATGCCGGAGAACCCGTAGCACCCGCGATACCAGTAAGCCAGCTGACCAAACTTTCCTTCAACACATCACTGCCTGATACAATCTGTACCAAGAAAGCAATGCAACCTGTCATGGTCCCTGGGGTGTTTCGAAGGTCCTCGGTCTGCGATGAATTGACATTAAGGAACTTCTTGGAGATGAAGTCCAACGTCGATAAAAGAAACTGCCTTTGCTCATGGGCGCGGAGTTTCACCAGCAACGTTAAAAGAGTTTGCATTGAATTCGAGCCCGCTGTCAAGAATTGCGAGAGAACTTCCCCCACAACGTTTTCTGCGATATTCAGCATGAATCTTAGCAAAGTCTTAAACTAGGCCCAGCCTACCAGTGTATCCCAGACTTAATGATTTGCCCAATAAGAGAGCAGCAGCCGAAATGGGCTCATCAGTGTCCTGTTGACAGCAGGAAGTCTGGAAGACTCCTTTCCCTAACCATTTGGCATAGCTGGGTCCATTCGCCAGCCATGTCCCTGATACAGGCATGGTCGAGCTTTTCAGTAAGTCTTCTGACTGTGCGACAGTTGACACCAGCCTGCCAGATGCAGTGAGCGAGATGGCTTCTCGCCACAATAGGTTACGCTGAGTGGACGACCTAATTTTCCCGATCTCTTCCCATCGTTCTGACAAGAAGTGAGTGTCGCAATCTAGTAGCTCAAGCAAGACATCAACAAGGTTCTTGAGGTGCTGCGGAGCATTGTGAGACTTTGAAGCCTGTTGTTGTTCCTGTTGAACCTCTGCAAGGAGAGCTTTAAACCTTGTAACAAGAGCACCAAGCCCACTAATACTCCGCAAACAATTGAGAAGTCTCTCTTTCCCGTTTTTTAGCCGACCACTATCCTGCCCAGAGGATTGCGCCCAAAAGTCCCAGTAGTCAGGAATTATGGTGTTAACAAGCGTATTGATTATTTGTGCTGACAGCGGTCCAGGCACTTTGATGTTGAAGCCAGCAGTCTCCCCAACCGTTCCACATAAGTACTGCAAAATGTTCTCGAGAGTTTGAACGTCCGGCTGGTCCCGCATCAATGTTAGGCATTGGTCTGGAGAAGCCACGGCTTTTGGCGGGGCACTTCTTGGCTCATTTGCAGGCGGAGATTCGACAGATTCAACGACCTGAATCTTGGTCGTCTTGACGGCAGTAAGCATTCCATCCATGGTCGCCCTTCGTTGTCATCGAGCTGCGGGAAACGGTCGAGCTGCAGAAGCGCGGTGCTGAGGGAAGACACGAAGAGTAAGGTTAGGCGCCAGTCGGTTAAACTCTGGTTTCGGCTAGTTATCGATTAGGACCCGTTGAAGTCATTGGCTCCAGCTGTGCCAGGCTCCTTCCGAGCTGTCAACCCCAAATCACAACCCTCTGCAATCAAAAAGCATCACAGCCTACGATTATCGAAAATGGCCGACGGAGTAGCACCAACAGAGGCAAAATGGCAAGACTTTACGAGTTCGAACGAGAAAAAGCTTAGCTGACGGCAACAGGAGGTACCTCCAAAACGTCCTCAACCGGCGGGGTCCCTTTACGGATCCGGACTGGGAGCCTGGAATGACGACGCTTGAAACTTTGGCAAACATGAAGATCCTGTAGGCCGTTCCACCTCTCAATTTTACCAATCCGATGTTCTGACATTCTTTAGGGTCATGTATGTCCACTTCCTTGGAGGAGCAGTCACATGATGCTTACAGTCAACAGCGGTGCTGGTGGACTGGGCTGTGAAATCCTTAAGAATCTCGCTCTTTCTGGATTCAAAGATATCCATGTTATTGATATGGGTACGATCATCTCACACATGGTTCTCAGAAACCAAATATCGTTATGATCTCCGTGCTCTAACCACACATGCAGACACTATCGACGTTTCCAATCTGAACCGCCAATTCCTCTTCCGGCACAGCGATGTCGGACGCCCAAAGGCGGAAGTTGCAGCCCAGTTCGTTGAGAAGCGTGTAAAAGGCGTTAAAATTACCCCGTACTGCGGCAAGATTCAAGACAAAGATGAAGAGTACTACATGCAATTTGGCATGGTCGTCTGCGGCCTTGACAGCATAGAAGCTCGTCGATGGATAAATGCTATGCTCGTTGGCATGGTAGATGAGGATAGCCCAGATTCCCTGAAGCCTTTGATCGACGGAGGTACCGAAGGTAAGCGCAACAATAATGGCTGGTGAATGAACTAGTTTTAATGTTGTTTGCAGGCTTCAAGGGACAGGCCAGAGTCGTCCTTCCTACCATGACTTCCTGCATTGAGTGTCAGCTCGACATGCATGCACCGAGGGCAGCAGTTCCCCTGTGCACTCTTGCCACTATTCCCCGCCAACCGCAGCACTGCATCGAGTGGGCGCACATCATTGCATGGGAAGAAGAGCGCAAAGATATCACTCTTGACACCGATGATCCAGAGCACATCACGTGGCTTTACAACAAAGCACTGTCTCGTGCTAAGGAGTTCAACATCCCCGGAGTGACTTACTCTATGACCCAGGGCGTTGTCAAAAACATCATTCCCGCCATTGCTTCCACTAACGCCATAGTGGCTGCTAGTTGCTGCAATGAAGCATTCAAGATCGCCAGCAACACCAATCCTCCCTTAGGTATCCCGGAGACCAGCAATTATATGATGTATACGGGTGATGACAGCGTTTACACATACACCTTTGAGCATCAGAAGAAGGACGATTGCCCCGTCTGCGGAAACCTGGCAAGAAAGTTGGATGTCTCTCCAAAGTGTACGCTGGGAGAGTTCCTGGAAGGCATGGCCGAGAGACCAGAAGCGTAAGCTGTTCTATAGTCAATATCTGTTTCTGGATTCTAACTTCGTCATAGGCAGCTCAAAAAACCCTCAATCCGTACGGAAGCGAAATCGCTGTACTACCAGTTCCCTCCCAGTCTCGAGGAACAGACGAGAGCCAACCTGACGAAGAAGCTGGTCGAGCTTGTTGGAGATGGCGAGGAGGTGGTGGTCTCCGATCCGGCGTTCCAACAGCCATTCAAGTTCAAGCTGGTCTTCAGGGACTAGAAGGCGCTGATATTTGTTGCATCATGGTGGCAGATATGATGACCATAATAATTGCATCGAGTAGAGTATTTCGCAATAAGCGGTCCAAAAATGTTTCGAGACAAGTTTTGGGCCAAGAATCTTGTGCGTGTCTTGACAGTTTATCGCCGTTATGGTTGTTTATAGACTAAACACATATCAGACAGTGCTAGCAGGATGTTACCCAGCCTGCTGCTCTGTCTAACCTCACACTGTGCCCAATTCAATTTCGGACCTCGGACGTTTTGTTTGTTCGATGTCTTACTTTTAAGGCCAGGGTGTCTGTCAGTGGTCGTTGAGGTACCTACAAGGAGTTTCCAGGTCCTTGGCAACGATTTTCATGCGATTGACACGTCACAATCCCATTGAGATGTTGACCAAATGGCGCTTAACGTGCTGCAGGTATAGACATCTTGGTGGATGCTATCCTGTTTGTGCATCCGGTTGCGCGGCCGTATGATCTGCGCTGACGCGGTCCGAGAACCTGGCCCTGGCGCGCCCTGCCGCTCGCCGCTCGCAGCGGGCAGGGGGCATAGCTTCCGCATCGGCCCCCCGAAACATCAACCAAATATCGACCAGATATTGCGACTACCGCCGCTACCTCTGGAAGATGCGCCCTGATTTCCTTTCATCCGCACCATGACCTCCTACGATGACTGGGGCTATCCTAAGTCGTCACGCACAAACTACCACGAGGGCCCCGGCCTGAAACAGCATGCGATCCTGGCAGCGAAACGTCTCCTTGAAAAAGCTGGGGTATATACGCCAAATGCTCCGTCGGGAAAATCCTGGAACGTTCGGCACATCTTCTCCGTACCTAATCTGTTGACGGTCTTCTGGCTCTTCTACTTGTATTGGGGAGAGCGCTCCAGCTTCCGGGACAGCATAGAGGCCTGCGAGTGGAGCAATTGGGAAAGCTGGGTATGATCTCCACATGAGCGCGACCTCAGGATGATCACGTCGCGCTTCATGTACGCCGTGATTGCTTATCTCTTCTGCAGCCTCAAGATGCCACGCCGCATCGCCTCGCCTTCGTCGCCGACCCTCAACTCGTTGATCCACACACCTACCCCGGCCGTCCATGGCCCCTCTCTACCCTCACCGTCGCCTATACCGACCAGTATCTTCGCCGCACCTTTTCGTTACTCGATACCGAACTGTACCCAGACACCGTGATATTCCTCGGAGACCTCTTCGATGGCGGCCGCGAATGGACCTCAGATAAAGATGTCAGCGAAGAAAGGTGGAAGGGTTACGGAGACAAATTCTGGCTCCGGGAATACGACCGCTTTGGACGGATCTTCTTTGGACACTGGGGCGAGGGAGGAATGCAACCTCGGGTAGGGCAAAAAGGCCGCAAGATACTTGCAGGACTCCCTGGAAACCACGACCTCGGCTTTGCGGCTGGTGTCCGAACACCTATCCGTAAAAGGTTCAATGCCTACTTCGGTGATGGCAACCGCGTCGACGTCATCGCAAACCATACTTTCATCTCAGTGGACACTGTTTCTCTGAGTGCGTTAGGGCATGCCACTGGTGAGGAGGTCACCTGGCGCCCTACACAGGACTTTCTGGACAACGTACAGGCAGAGAAGAAGCGAGCAGTGGCACGAGAACTTAGGGTCCAAAAGGGGCTGTCTCCGGCACCAAAGTACAGCCATAAAGTCGTGGGCACGGACGGCCTTGCTAAAGCTACCTTGCCAGCTCCCGAGGCCGATGGCGCTGAGTTTCCTACAATCCTTCTCACGCATGTTCCATTGTACAGGTCTGAGGGAACACCATGCGGCCCACTACGAGAACATTGGCCGCCAGCGACTCCGCCGAAAGGCCAGTCTGAACCCGTTAACCCCGACGAGCGCAACGCCATTGCAGTGCGCGGAGGGTACCAATACCAGAACGTTCTGACTCGCGAGATTTCGAAGGACATTACCGAGAAGATTGGCAATGTCAGATACGCTTTCTCTGGTGACGACCACGACTACTGTGAGGTCATGCACATGGGCTACCCCTCTGCCGGTGGTGGTATCCGTGAGATTACTGTCAAGTCCGTGTCGTGGGCTATGGGCATCCGAAAGCCCGGCTTTGTCATGCTCAGCATGTGGAATCCAGTAGACGAACATGGCAGCACCATTTCTTCGAAGGCAGGCACCGCTGAGCCGACTATTCAAACTCACTTATGTCTGATGCCAGATCAACTGGGTATTTTTATCAGATATGGGGCCCTGTTCGGCCTCAGCCTCATGGTTCTCATCATCCGTGCGGGTGTTTTAGCAGGAAGGGCAAGATCTTCCACGCAAAGCGGCAGCGACACCATCCTCCCTCTCAGCCGCAATAGAAGCATGTCTTCCGCTGAACATGAGAAAGCAACAGCGCATCACCACACTTCCCGCAGCGACTCTTCAGACGGAGCATCATCCAATTCTTCCACTACCGCCGACCATAAGGGCAGCCTCTCAGTGCGTTCATCCAAACCACGCACTCGCAACCCCAGTCCGTCTGGCGGCTACGGTCTTCCATCGGCGGGTTCTGGGGTGCCGTTGATAAACTATGCGGGATATTTTGGGCCACCGCCCGAAACGCGGGAAAAGAAGGTGCAATTCGTGGCTCCGATCAAGCCCAAGAAGAGCCCCGGGTTATTTTTGCCGGAACTGAGGGACAGTCTGTTAAGAGTAGCAGCAGTCGTTCTTGTAGTTTACTTTTGGTTGACTTGGAGGTGGTAAGCATCTTCACCTCTTGCCGTACACGTACAAGTTTAGTTATTTCAGTAAAATTCGGCCAATAGAAGTACAAGGAGCGTTTGGGTAGGAAAAATCTTAAAGAATACCCGTAACGTCACCAGAACTATAGGTTTTAGTAACAAATTAATCGTTTTCCTGTTTGCATAGACTGAAAGGTATTCAATCCGTACTACTAGCTACGAGCGCAAGCTCTAGGTCTATGCAAGAAGTGATCTGTAGGGAGTGTTCAAAATAACTATAGAAGCATCTAGGTACGGTTGCACTATTTAAAATTCAAAGCGACTTAACATACAACTTAATATGGGTACGTGAACAACAATATCTAACCTACAGGCTACCCTGGTAACTTGTAGTACAGGGCACGGTCCTTACCGTTTGTAGCCAAGCGTTTGCCTCATGTAGCTAGCCGACGCTTACACAGCGCGACGCCTTCTCGCGTTCGCACACTTTCGCGATCTTAGCTCAATCAACATTGCTTCACAAATACTACTGACCACCAATACATCAACAACTTGCGGCGCCGGTCGTCTCATCGAGACATCATGCTGCCAGATTTTCTCGCAAGTAGCTATCAGCAATACAAGAATGACACTAACGCCATAGCTTCCTGGTTGGCAACCACCGCCAAGGATTGCGGATATTCCGGGCTTGCTGAGATGGCACCGGAAGGCGGTGCTGGCTCTGGACGACCGAAAGGTAAAGCAAGAAAAAAGAAAAAGAAGCCAACCTCGGGACCAGCGGGTTCCTCTCCCTACACCATATCCATCAAGGATTTCACCGACTTGGCTGAGTATATCGTCGGTACTGAGCACCCAGCTGCTCGGACAGTCCCTCCCAACATCATCGATGTGCTTAGTCGTACCATCTGTATCCGCAAGAGCTTCGCTGACCAGCTGTCTCCAAATCTTTCGTCGAACTTCAGAGACACTGAATCTGAAAAACGTCACTCCCATTTCGTCGATGTCCTCCAACGCGTTAAAAGTATTCTGAGTCCTCACATGTCCTCATCAGAAGAGAGCACGTCTGCTTCTACCGATAAGTTTACAAACGCGTTCTCTGGCTTACATATCGAGGAGCCATCCGAATCTTTCCTTCAGGCTCCTGACATGCCACCATCGCCGAAAACAGAACCCGAATACAGTGCCGAGACACCACAGGATACTGGTGAAGCTTACATGGCGTTGTACTTACTTCTTCAGGACTACAGCAAGCTTCGCACCATCATATCAAAAGCATGGGCTGGTTATAAGACTGGGAGATACGACTTGGTTGCGGCATCCATCACTACAAATACCGCACTTGACTTCGCCCAAAGACTTGAAGCAGAAGTAAAGGACCAATTCGAGAAGCACGGAGGTATTGATCGAATGCTCCAGGTCTTCTATCTTGTTCAATGCGAGCAACACGGACAGGACTCACAGTTCCGCGAGCGCCGAAAGGATGACATGAACTTCAAGATGTACGACGCGGCTGATACCATTCTCTTTTCGACTTACCTATTTTTGAATGCCTTCCTTGACGTCATCGGATCAGGATATATTCCTGTCTACAAGCCTGGTCATTATGGCATATACCATCCGTCGAGCGACCGAAATGAGAAGAGCTCTCGGCAGAAATTTCAAGAAGATAAGATCATCTTGATGGAACTTCTTCCAGAATTTGCACTTGTTTGTATGAATACCAACACCATACCGGCTCAGGACGAGCTCACCAGAGGATTGCGTGTTCTGTTCAAAACCCGAAAGATGTCGTTTGCGGTCGTGTTCGCGGCACAGATTTTCCTTGACATACACTACATGCTCAGAGACGACGTAGTGAGGGGTTTTAAAGACTTGCAGCAAACTGCACAACTGATTCAAGGCTCGCTCAATCAGAACTTCAAGTTTCATGCTTCTCTTAGGATCGAAAACTGGCCACCTTCAAACGACCAAGGTCTCCACGACATACTTGCCCGAATTAACGACTGGGTAACGACCGATCCATTCACGAAAGAGTCGCAAAGACTGCGCCGACCTAATACTGAGCCTTTTAAGCTGATGAAGAACCACCCCTTGTTCTGTGGTTTGTACTCCTTCAGCCTCAAATCTCTTTTTCAAGAGGCCGGTGTGGTTTTCGCCAGTTCATGGGGTTCCATCATATACAGTGCACATATCTACAATGCCGTGTGGCAGGAGAAGCTTATCAAGAAGCAGTGGAAAGACATGGAACTCGTGTACATGCTACAAGGGCAAGACGAGATGTTTGGCGGGACCCCAAAGAACACGGACGCGTACCTGAAGCGGTTCTGTCTAAGCATGGGCTACTCAGCCACTGCCTTTGCACAAAACAGGCGCCCTACCAACCTGCAGCCATCAAAGAAAGGTTCGCGCGGCCTGACGGAGCAAGCGTCCGTCGCGCAAATGTTCAGAGAGCGTTACTGTCACGGCTCCGGTCGCACTGACTTCACACAGGAAGAACTCGCAAAGATCATCGCCAACACCAAATGGGACATGGACTACGATGTCTCCGATGACGGCGAAGTGCTCGGCCACGGTAGCGACCAGATATTCGGCCTCACACGCGACGCAAAACCCAAGTCCGCGGCAGAGAAGCGCGCTCTACAGAAGGCACTGCAAAAGCTCACTCCAACAGAGCTGCTAGAGGCGCTGTGCAATACTCTGCAAGGCGAGAGGATTGAGCTGGCATTCGATTACTTCCGGATGCACCGGATGTGCTGGATGCTGCTACGGTGTATCAAGGATGCGTGTGCGGAGAAACTGCGCCGTTTGTATGGCCCGGAGTATATTGAGAATGAGACGCAGCTCCCGTTTGTAATGGGATACATCTTCATGGCGGCGGCGCGGGATAAGAACATTTGGGAGAAATTTCTGAAGAGCGCGGAACCTGCTGTTGTTACGAGTGAGTTGCTGGAGCTGGCTGCAGAGCAGGTGTTGGAGCTTGGGGCTGGGCCGGCGGGGGGACTGCTCGCGCGGATTATGAGCGAGTATTACAACATCGAGTTCTTGATTGAGGGTGGAGAGGAAGGTACTGCGTAGCAGCCAGTGTCATTAGGGGAGTGGTAGTTGGGCAATCTCAGGGTAGGTGAGCTACTAGACAACGCAATTGGCAACCACCTGTGGTCAGTATCCACGATTCTGTTACGTGGTGTTGACTTTTATTGACTTCTTAGGTGTGAGAACAGGTGTTCAGATCGTTGCAACACTTGTGACTCGTTTGTCACCCTCGTGGTGTTCACCCTGCTGCTGATGCTGCTGCCGCTGCCGCTACGTGCTGAATCGCCTGCTGGGCCGCCTCGGCGTGATCGGCGGGAGGTTGATTTGAACGAGGGCAATGAACTATGTAACGAACAGTTTCTTGAGCCGCATGTGAAATCTCCATCAACACAGTTGCAGACTTGATAGGCTGATGGATGAGTTGTGGGCCTCCCTTAATTTCAAACAAGGCTAAGCTCGATCGACAGGAGCTCAACTTGACTAACACAGCAACATGTCGTCAACATACGGAGACGCAAACAACGGAGCACATCCTGATGGCGAAGGCGCCGGTGCCCCAGCGGCGCCTGATCCGCGATGATCGCCAGAGCTAGTCGCAGCTCGGTAATTTCGCGAGTCGCTGGCGCATCCTTTGGGACATCTCTCCGCGACTTTCTGCTCACGGTGTCGCTGGAAAATGGAGCTTCTGTCGTTGTCGTCTAATGTACTGGAAGGATCGAGAAGGTGAAGTAATTCTGCTCTGATGCTCTTGATCACTCTCTGGTCCATATTGAGGCCTGACAACTGGCGTCGGAATAGCATGCTGAGCAATTTAAAGTAACGGTTGGTTCACTAGCTTTGATTGCTATCCGCGCCGCTATTGCCCTCTTCGGTTTCACGCAGTCGTAGCCCGTTTGACGACCTATTGACGCAGCAGTCAAACACTGAGGACTCCAGACATGCACAGCAAACATATTTCGAAAGACACAGGCAAGAGAACGAAATTCATGCTGTTAACAAGACCATTAGAGACTACAGATGATTTTACTTGGGTTTCAGTCATTCCAACACTGGAGATCAGCGTGTAATAGCGCCAGCGGCCCTAACCTTAGCATTTAACCTTAGCATACGAACGGTGATCACGCGGGCGTTGCAGCCGGACAGCACAGCCTCAGGCTTCCACAGTGATCAGAGTGTTTGCCTATCTTCCCCCGCAAGACAACACTCTAGCTCCACGCGCGTCAAGCCTCGCATATACTACGTATGTCCAATTTCTTTATTCCCCTCTTTCCCCACCAATGCCAACTTAGCCTATCCCGCAGAAGTAGCACACTCATCTATAAAAGACACCTGACGCCTTACCTTCCTTCCCACTATCAATTCAGCAACCTGCATCCGTCGTCACAGCTTCAAACCTTTTTTTTTTTTTTTTAACCCACCCACCGACACTCGTTATACCCAATCAACCAACTATTCAGGATGAAGTTCTCCAGCACCCTCTTCTTGGCCATCGCCTCCCTCGCCGTTGCGGCTCCCGCCCCCAAGGCCTCGGCCACTGATCTTAACACCCTCGGTTCGCCCATCGGCTCTACGCTTGGCTCCGTCACTGGTACGTCTTTCCCCACAGCTTCTTCTTTCCCACACCAATACGCAGTCAACTACTAACTCCTGTACTAGAAAACACTGCCAAGGGCAACGGTGACGGTAACGGCAACCTCTCTGGCAATGAGGCCGAGATCGAGGACAACAAGCTCGTTGACGCGAATGGCCCGCTTGTCGCTGTCACGCCCGTCGTCAACGCCTAGATCCGCCCATCTTCCATTGGGTAGGCGCCCAGTCATTGGTGGCAAGATGGTGTTATAGTGGGATGGTTAGCTAACGAGATATGGATGTTTTGCAGTTGTTCTAAGCCACTAGAACGAACGCAAGAAGTTCGTGACAGAGGGTTAGGAGATGAGTGTTTGGTTGTTCCTCTTGTTCCTCCCCTTCTGTTCTTTCTGTTATGAGGCGTGGGCAGGTTTCCGCCACGTCGAGATTTTGCTTTAGGTTTGGGAGTTGTTATCTAAGGATGGTGCCAGCGGGCATGAATTGGCCGACTGCCGTGGTCCGGCATTTCTTAGTGTCAGCCAGGATCACTCCTATAACTCTCGTTTTTTCAGCCTTATTACAGTTAGTTGTTACACTACAGCCTTACCCCTTACACCACACGTTTATCCACTGCAAGGGAATAAGGATCTTAAAGAGAAAACGTGTTCTTTTAGATAGCAGCATATATACCTCCATAGGTAGTAGTAATTTAGGAGGACAAGCGGCGTCCAATTCCTCGCGCCCAGCTTCACACTTAGTTATTGTATAATTGGTATTTCCCAATCTCCATAATTTTTTTTGAGGCATCCAAGTAACTTTGCATGCAACAGGATTGTCGTTGTTCGGGATGAATAAGTTCATTAATTTTTTGTCATTCAATTTTTCTTCATTATTCTCCATAACTAGCTCATCCAGCCGGTACCACTCATTTCACGTTATTTCAGGTTAGAAAATTCATGAGAATACGGGTTGTTCCAGTCCTTCATGGTTGCCTCTGATGTCATGCGCACGTGCTCAGGCGCGTCTTTCGAGAAGGCGCGTTTTGCCTTCTTGCCTCCGAGTCGCGACGCGACTTCTTTCGCAACCATCATCAAAGGCTCCTGGCCTTGAAAGCTTCAACCTTTTGCCAGGAATGCCGATTGCAGCTCTTCCCCCATCAGCCGTCCGTCAGATCGGCTCCACTCAGGTCCTCGTCGATCCTTCTTCCGTCGTCAAAGAACTCATTGACAATTCTCTCGATGCACGCGCAACTAATATCTCTGTCGAGATCTCCACGAATACCATTGATGTCATTCAAGTCAGGGACAATGGTCACAGCATTCCTGCAGAAGACAGACCTATGGTTTGCCGACGATACTGTACAAGCAAGATTCGTGACTTTTCCGACCTGAAAGATCTTGGTGGCAAGTGCCTAGGCTTTCGCGGCGAGGCTTTGGCAAGCCTAGCTGAAATGTGTGGAAGCTTAAGCATAACTGTAAGAGCGGAAGGAGAGCCAGTAGCAGCCTTGTTGAAGATTGGGCGAAGTGGGAACATCGAGTCGTCAGTATTTTCGAGGACGGTGTTGGCGAATGTTTTCGAAACCTTCAAGGCTAAAATCATGAGCAGGCAAGAAAAAATGTCCCATCCCGTTGGTACCACGGTCCGAGCAGCAAATTTCTTCCAAGGTTTGCCTGTCCGCAAGCAAGATGCACTGAAACATTCGGCCAAATACCTGAAACATATAAAACACCTCATGCAAGCATACGCCCTTGCTAGGCCAGCCACTAGATTCTCTTTGAGGGTTCTCAAGTCAAAGTCCGACAAGGCCAACTTTATTTACGCTCCCAAGCCCGGTGCCAGTGTCGAAGATGCAGCGTACAAAATCATAGGAATTAACAGCGCAAACCAGTGTACGTGGTCCATCCTAGAGTCTCGCGGTTTTGGGATTGAAGCATTTCTGCCAAAGCCAAATGGAGAAGCTGCCAAAGTTGGCAACCTTGGACAGTTCATTTCCGTCGATTCTCGTCCAGTCTCTACTATGCGTGGGACGTTCAAGCAAATTGCATCCCTCTTTAAGGAAAAGTTGAAAAGGTCAAGTGCGAGCTTTGAAGGAGTGAAAGACCCCTTTCTTTGCATGAACATCATATGTCCTCCTGACAGCTATGATCCAAATATCGAGCCGGCGAAAGACGATGTTATGTTTGATGATGCCGCCAAAGTTGTGGAAGCTGTTGAGGAGCTTCTGCAGGTTGTATATCCGGAAAATAACGACTCATCTCCAACAAATCCTGCGCCGCAACAGGCCGAGGAAAGCATACTCGATCCGCCAAGGCACCCTGTCGAGCAAGAAGTGAGGGTAATAACCGGACCCACGTCTGCTATTCCAGACCAATTGCACGTTCATCCCAATGAGGAAGTGGAAGCTGATCATGTACGCCATCCACCCAAGCGTCGGCGGACCTGGAAGTCGAACATGTTTGATGATGATGAGTCAGAGCATAGCGCCATTGGTCTGCCTCAGCAGGAGAATGAAGATTCTATGGAAATGGAAATGGTGCGGAACGACATAACTCTTTCCAATCCATTCACCATCGCAAAAATGAATGCAAGAGTCAGAAATAAGGATTCACCCAGAAGCAATTCACTCCTAGCAACTTCTTCCAAGGGCCGTATAGACGGACAAACGAACTCGACTCCCAGGACGAATCGACCAGTGTTTCAATCTTCAGAATACCCGCCGAGTTCACGAGCTTCCTCACCAGCCTATGACAGTCATCATCAAAATTTACAGCGGGAGCGCTCAACAGAAATTATTCAGTCACCAGCCACTCCTCGACCATTGCTATCAGATCGTGTCTTTACACTACCGACCCCGGAACATTCTGCCACTCGACCAATCTACGGCTTTGCACAGGACCAAGGGACACCGCTCTCAGCTATTCCAGAATCACCACGCTCGCAACGTTTGACACTTCGCAGGGAGCAGCCCAGGCGTGCTATAAACAAACCATTCAAGTCTCCACTCAACCCTGAAGCTGATAATTGGTTTGAACATCTGCCGTCTCAAAATCGCCCTCGACCTACAGGCCGGAGCCGCTTTCAGGTGCAATCATCGACGGACAGTCAGCATCAAAGCACGCTCCGTGAAATGGTTATGGACGTCGTTGATAACGTGGGACCAATGCCTGTACAGCGGAGCGGTCGGAGTAACTACGTTATCCAAGATCCTGTGCAATCCAGAGTCCGACTGTTCCATTCTCCGGTCGTTGAGAATAATCCATACGAGTCACCAAGTAAGCGGCCTTCAAGTGTGACCAGTAATACATCACTCGTCAGTAGCCCAGTGGAATCCAGACAACGCCAGTCTCAGCCTTCAATACTCGAAGACGAACCGTCAGTTGACCGACCCGCGGAGACATCTGACCAAATCGATCGGTACTCAGCTGGCAGTGTTTCTGCTTCATTGCCGAATGACATCTCACACGCTGGTATTCTTGGGAAAGCGCAATCTGACATCATCCCCGAGAACCAAATTTGGCAAATGAATGAGCTAAGGCATAATGAACACGCACCTCCGACCGAAGAACCTGCCGGTGAACCCAGTTTTCAAGGTCGCCGAACCTTGAGTAAGTCATCACTGCGAGCCCAGCGCAATAAATCGATAAATGACGTCCATTTGCCTTTGGGAAGTGTTCCTGCAGACACCCGGTTGCATAATGTGGCTGTCCACGTCAGATATTCAGCCGCAGACATCTCCCGAAGGCTGACAGATCTCGATAAGGCTGACAATTTTCTCGCGTGGGGTTCCCTGCCGGATTCAGGATCCGGTGTCTTTACGACTGCAGATCTCCCTAGCTTAGTCAAGGACTTGGCTGGTTGTCTTGGTTCTTTGTTGCGGAACATGTTTCCTGATGAGGAACCAATTGAGCAGCTGGACAAGTTGCTTATGGACGCCATCCACCGCCACAATTCTGAGACTGATGTTACCAATTAACTGACTCGAGAAGGGAGACTAATATGTGCCTTTGCTATACGTTGCTAACATCTATTGCTACACTGGCGTTGCAATCTTGGCTAAGCAATGGTATCTGGGAGAAGCTTATTTGTTCTTTAGCAAGCTTTTGAGTACCAATATCTCGAACTAGGTGATGTGTCATATTTGTCTTGCTATCATTATCAAGCTATTGGGATGTCATAAATGCGTTAGTAGTTCGGAAAGAGCCTAGTCGCTTTCTAGACGATATTCTTCTGCAGCCACTCTTCCCACTGCTCCTTTGTGAAACTGCTGGAGATGCTGTTTTCGACGACGCCCTGTGCGGATGTTAGCCGTACCACCATGGAAAAACGAAATGGTCCTCCTTACATTGAACACGACGGTAGGCGTGACATGGATTCCGACGAGGCGATTCGTCTGCATATGCGTCATCAGAACATTGCCCCAAAAATGAATAGTAGCTTCGTATGCGCCACGAAAGTGACTCATCCGCTCCCCCAAAAACCCGTGTGACCCAAAGACGACCACTCACCTTAACCATAACCTTGACATCATCCGTGACCTTGTTCCCTGTATTCAACGCGCCATCACTGCCCGGCTTGTCCGCTATCTCCAGCAGGGCATAGACGTCCTTTTCGTCGACGCCAACCGCGCCAGCGATCTTCGCAAGGCGCTTATACGTATGATTACGGGTCTCATTCACGACGCTGACGTCAAAGAACTCGGTCTGCTGGTCAAAAAGCGCCTTGCTGAAGTCGTAGAACTTGTCGGGGCGGAGACGCAGCACGGCGGCGCCGGCCTCGTGCACGAGCGTGCTGGAGGGGTGCCAGGGCTGGATCTGCTGGCGGAAGATGATCTGCAGCTGCGACGCGTACTTGGACTTTATGGTGGGGAGGACCGAGTCGTAGAGCGTGTTGAACATCTTCTTGGAGAACTGCGGCGTCCGGGTTAGTTTGGTTTGGTTAGGGCATGGGTTCTGCACGAGGGTGACTCACGGGACAGACATAGTCGAGGTCTGGTAAGCGGGACGCATGGTAAGTTAGTAGCTGTCGGAGCTCGTGGGCGGTGCGGTGCGGTGCTGTGGCTTACAGAGCTCCAGTGTGTGGACAGTCGGGACGCCGGACGCCAGCTTCTGGCCTGCGAATTTAGGCGCTAATGACATGGTGCTTTTCGAGAGATCTGGACAACAATTGCAATGGAGTATTGGAAAGGGTTGGTGGTTTGCGGAGACAGCTTTTGGTGTTTATGAAGCTATGGCATGATTCCATGAGACCCCGCGATGACGCAAACGGGGAGTGACGACGCAATTCACCGCCCGCCGGAACGAGCACTGACCGGAAAAGCGCAAAGCACGTCAGTCCAACGAGTTCATCTGCATCTCAGGCAAGAGAACTCGATAAACAACAAAACAGAGAAAGAGCTAGCTAGGTATGCTTAAACAGTTAAGGTTCATGAGTCTCTCGGATGCGGCGGCACGGGCGGACCTTGTGACGCTAAGCCGGCCCGACCGGGCCCGTGCATTCGGCATTGCTTCGGACATCCGAAAACACCAAAAAAAATCTTCATCGGGCCGCGTTTGGGCTACGATTACTCAACAACAACCAATACAAACGCAAAAAGATATGGATGGGAATTGAGCCCAACGCGGGGGTCGAACCCGCAGCCTTGAGATATCGCCCTTGGAAGGGAAGTAAGAGTCTCACGCTCTACCGATTGAGCTAGCCAGGCAGCTTGTTGAAGCGCTAATGCGCTTCGAGCTATTGTTAAACTTTGGTTTGGCGTTTGCTCAATATATACTAAATAAAAATGGCATCTGTGCTTTGTTTCGACGCTCAAAACATCGCCTTGACACAGGTTGCTGAATATTTTGTTCAACAGCATGTAGGCACTGTTGTTATGTTGACTTGCTGTAAGCCCTTGTGTCATTCCCTCTAAGCTGACGATTGTTCCAGAGTTTGATACGACAGTGTATTTGGTATGAGGCACAAAATACACTGTTGTTAAAACGTATCTTCCGTGTATTCGGTGTAGAGCAGACAAAACATCAAGCGTAGAGTAGAATTAACTAAAAGGGACTGTTTGTATCCATCTAGACGGTGAATTTCGCTTGACGATGACGGGCGTAATTGTATGTGTTGCGCAGGCAGAGCTCACTTGCCCGCAGTAGCTTAGCGCTTGCTTCATGTAGCTAGACTCACTTAGTCAGCTACGCTGCCTTATCTCGTTGCTCGACCAACAATCAACTCTCTTCTGCCTCCACGCCACTACCATGGATTAGGGCCAGCAACAGCAGCAGCAGAGCGTGCCGCCACCTGTCCAGCGTACCTTCGCCCTTCCTCATATCCGCATCCCTTATCTCAAGGGCCGTGACAACTGGCCTACGTGGAAAGTTCTCATCACTGATCAATTGCGCTTTTGACCTGGAGCACACGATCAAGGAACAAAACGCTGGTTCTAAAGATGAGCGCCATTACGCCTTCAACAGTATTCTGACCAGGATCGGCACTAATTTGCAGCCTAAATTCATCCACTACAATGACCCTTTCAGCCTCTGGGTCGCTCTAAAGACTCGATTCGATGACGAAGGCTTGTCGCACGGAGTTGATATCATCAACAATTTTATCATGCTCGTCAGCAGCGACTACCCCTCCATTACTGAATACATCACTGCTTTTCGCAAGGCCAAAGCTTCCATGGACTACATCAATTGCAACCTTGATGACCGCTTCTACTGCTTAATCTTTCTTAATCAGATCGACAAGGACATGCCCATATGGGTAACCGTCATCTGCAAGGACTGGCGCGATGGAAAGGTACCTCATATCGATACTCTCCTCAGTCAAACGTTCAACGAGGCTCGCCGCATCTTCGACTCTCGCCCAGCAGTACAACCCGTCAAGCAGACCGACAGTTATAAAGACAGACGCCGCTGCCAGCACTGTGGAGGACGTCACTCCAAGGTCTATTGCTACTACCTTCACCCCAAGAAACGCCCTACCAATTGGAGACCCCGGCGCACTGACGTCGAATGCGTCGACCTTAACACTGACAGCAGCACTAAAAGCAGCATTGACAACATTGTAAAAACTATCAGAAACCTGCAACTCGCTGCCAGCAGGATCGCTCCCGCCAAGCAGCACTGGGTAGTCAACTCAGTCGCTCACGATCACTTCACTGGCTTGCCCAAGTCCGCTTTCGACAGTCACTACAAGCCTCTCTCAACTCCCATGCCTATACCAGGCCTCGGCGGCACCAAGCACGCAGTCGCCAGAGGCAGCGTCTCACTCACTTGCTCACTGCAGGACGGCAACACCATTCGCATCAGTTTCAGCAACGTTCTGCACATTCCTAACCAGCCGTTCAACGTCCTCTCGCTTGACCGACTACAGGCCAAGAGCGTCTCTCTATTCAATGAAGATTTACGCAGCATCGCAGACAACCGCCTGATTTCTCACTGCGACGTCAAGAACAACCTCTACTTCCTCCGCTCTGCTAATAAACCCACTAACTAATTGCTCACTGATTGACTGAATGCGCGCATGCAGAGCACTCACAACACTCATGTAACAACATCAACAACTGTGCAAAAGCGACTTTCGTAACTTGACCAGCGCGACTCTCCGCTTTTACCCACAGGACCTTTGCTCTTCCACAGCTTCCCTTTCCCCTTACAAAAAGGCACGTATATAGGAGTTGGAAGACTGGAAACTGTCTAATGTAGCTTGGCGCCTGTCTCATATCCTGTAGGGGCGCCCGTTATTTGAATAACAATCAACTCTTGTATTCTGCCTAGTTGGTCAACAGTATTCTTTGATAACACTGTAACATCATCAGACTGTTTTAGGGCTTCAACTGCATTTACTTCTAAGGAGTACTCCAGCCCTAAGCATTATCACTTGAAGTAGAATCAACCTACATATCCTCGAGCCTACGCTTCCGCGCGTTGACTTAATAGTTCATACGTAGGTATTCAAAATGCGTTACCGTTACCGCTTTAAATCGAAACACAACTAAGCTGGTCAGCATAGTAGCCTGGTATTTATTAAGGCAAAAGTTAACAGTTCCTGCGACTAAATAAGCTTATCTGCCGTAACTCCCAGAGGATGCTCGCACAGAGTCTAATATTAGCACAGTGGTCGTGATACCGACACCTGATCTAGTTCTACACGGAATTTCATGTAGTCATGGATCTGGCTTAGTTTGCTTACGCAACGATTTCAAATCAGAAGCTAATCTTGTTTTGACAGAATTCAATGCTATGGAACAGCAATAGAGACACTGAATATTGAGCGACACAGAAGCAAAATGGAAGCCTGCAAGCAAAGCGTTATTTTGACCTGAGACCACTGTGAATTTAGTTTTAAAATAAAACGGCACTCCTAGTAACAGCTGGAACTGGTGATATCCTCGGATGTCGGTTGTTCAAGGGAGCCGTTGATGAGTAAACCTACCAACCCGCGTTACACAGAGCAAGTGAGAGAGAGCCTCTGCCGCGGGAGCTCGTAATCACTACCCGAATTCGGAAGGTATAATATCGTGAACATTATGCGGACTCTGGCGCCAAAAATAGTAACGCCGAACACCGGCGGAGCTAAACATTGTCGTAGCTTCAAGGCCTCGAGGAGCGAAGATGTCACGATGCCACGACGACGACGCAAATCTCTACTGACCGGTCAGGCGTCTATTGAAATTACGCAAGTGCCACGGAGGAGCTTAATTGCGTGCGCACTTGCAGAGGCGCTTGCGCATCGCTCTTGCAATTGGGCATACCTGTGATGGATAATTTGAGACAGCCTTCTGACGGGAAGGGCAGCCAGTCAGACACGTCTCGCTGCAGGGATATCACCTCCCCCCATTCCCAAGATTCGGTTCTCGCTTTGCCTGCTATGGCGAGCCCACTGCTGCTCTTTCATGCGGTCCCACGACCGAGGCCTGCTTAACCACGAAAATAGCATCGTTGCCCCCCAGCCCGGTTTTCCACGAGGTTGAAACGATGCTGTCGTCATTTAGAGGAAAATTCTGCCCCCATGACGCAGAAAACGAAAAGCATTCGGTATACAGGCTTGGAGGATGAAAGGAGATCAACACGGCTTCCAACCACAATTCCACTTCAGGTAAGCGACGATGCAATGTTGGATGGCAGGTGTAACAACGGCGGTTGGAGATGACGAAAGATGCATATCAGTGAGCGAATGGGATCTGGAGAATTAATTGATGGGCGTCTTGAGTGACACGCTCGCTACGGCTAAGCCGTCATTGGTTTGGTTGATGTTGAGGATTGTCGTCGTTGTATTGCTCGTGTAGTCTGGGCATGGTGATAGTAAAGTAAAGAGCGACATCACCGGAAAGCCCCTTGCGGCCCAACTAGGTCTTGCTCGTCCATGCGGGAAATCCATATTTATCCGAAGATAAATCGCTCAAGGGGCACCGGTGTCGTTGGTCTCGATCCATTAAGGCGCGTCCCCCCTTCCAGGGGCAAAAAAGAATCTTCTTCATGCACCCTCCAAGATAGAGAGGATCTTCTTCAACAAGTTGGTCGCGGCAAATATGGTAAAAACTGCCGGCGTTCCGGGCCCAGGAGATGGAAAAAGCAAACATGAAAATAGCGCGAATGTCATCGAATCATAATTACACCGCCTATGCAGCGATGGAGACCTTCAGCTGATATACGGGTTGGATAGGTGTGAGGCGACGGAAGGCGGAAAAGTTGCAGCGGACGGCTCGGAAGTCGCAAGGCGATTGTGACGAGGCACGTCGCGCGCGCAGTCGCGGGCTTTCCCGACGACGACGTCCGTCGAGACTCTGGCGTTCAGGGATCCTGCCGCCGCTCTCGCGTTGCATCGAGTCGCAGATCGTGTTTCAACCGGAGCTCCAGCAAAAAAGCAACCGACCGACCAACACATCCAATGCATGCTGTGATGCTGCACGCACACACGCATGTCACAATGTTCTCGTGATTTGGAAGGCCCCCAGAAACTGCCACGCTGCTCGCTGCTGTCAGTGCTTCTGAAATTCACCGACTCACTGCTCGTCTCGTACCACGCCGCAGTTGGTGCTGAGCCATCAACGCTGGATGCGGCCAAAAGTCAGGTCGTCCACTCTGGCCAGACTTCACTATGCTCCACCCTCAACCCTGCTATAAAGCGGATAGACGCCCTTGTGACCTTCCACCTCGTGGCGGTGGATGATGCTTCTTCCCGCCGCCGGCTCATAAGACCGGTTTCCACCGTCGCGTTGCGAATCATGAACGTGGGTGAAGCGAACCCGCACCAAGCCAAAGTAGATCCCGTTGACTCGTCCGATGCAGGGATCCGGTGGAGTAGCCGACCAGGTCCGCGGTGATCAAGTCAAAGCGCACGGCTGCCGTTTTCCGCTCTCAGTCATGGCCCCCGCCTCCCGACAGCGCGGATGTTGTGCATATGATCTTCTTCCGAATGGAGATATTTCCAATGCAAGCCTCTCCGTGTCGCGAGAGGATTTGCTAATGGCTTACGCACGTAAGCGTCTCTGCATCCATACTTTCACATCATACGTTGAATTATCGAGCATTTTCCGTGGAGCTGTGGATGATTTACGACACTTGATGATTTGGCAACTTTGCTGACCACATGTGGGCGAGATTGACCGTAGTAGTCACTATCCGCCCCCAAACGCCCACTGCAGGCTCCCGCGCGTGCCTCGCCTGCGGCTGACCAGTTCCTGGTCTACCAAGCATTGCTGAGGCGGGAGGCTCGTACCACTAATCGTCATCTCCTTCCCTTTCTTTATACAGATAGATCGTTGTAGTATTTTGGCCTAACTCGTCACTTGTTTACTCGCAAGTTTATGTCTGTAGCGAGCGAACAGTGCGTGATAGTCGGCGTGATCTCAACCAGGACCGTGCTGATCGGGGAACGGGGAGACGAGGGGGTAGAATGTGGATGTCCGGCAGATTGACAACGGCGCGGGCAGGGAGCCTAGAGAGAGAGGGTGCTCCGGATGATGGATCAGAGATGGAGGAAATCAGGTCTAGACCAGTGAACGACTGCTGATGTCAGGCAGGTGCGGGGTGCGCTCACCGTTCCTAGATTTCCTGCTCGCTCGTCAATGTCGTGCTTGACAGAGCCGCGGCGAAGAGTGATATATAAAAAAAAAAGTTTAGATACTTCAGGTAAGTGTAAGCGGGAATCAGGTCATGGAACAGAGCGAGACCAGCCGCCAGCTCCATGCTTCTCTACGTTGCGGCGCTCTCTCCGGTGTGTGTGACGGCAGGTTTGAGGGATTGAGGATTGTGTGGGGTTGGCGTTATCCTTATCTGGGAGCATGGCGCGCGCGTCCTCACGTCGCACCGTTAGGTAGTTAAGGCAGGGTCAGTTGCCGGATTCCGCTGTGGAGATGGTGGATAGAGACAAGAGGCGTCAAGGATTGTGTTGCGCTTTCCCGCTGCCGCGATGGATCATGGCGTAGCGTGTGCCGCGCTGGCGCACAGTCCTCGGCGTCGGATGCACCTGTAAATCCGCAGGCTTCCGTGGGCAGGTACGCCAGCCGACCGCATCAGACCTCACAATGGCATTTTCGGTTTCTGCTCGAGGCGCGTGCTTGCTCACGGGCCGGCTACTTCTACTTATATCCGCCCCTGTCGTCCCGTTCGGACGTCTCTGCCATTGCGCCGGCACGAGGCATCCCATCCCATTTCCCAGGCTCGACCCACGTTGTAGAAGATCTCGTGGGAAAACAGCTCAATCGCCGAGAGGCGGCGGACGCTTCCGCGCCCCTTGAAATCCCCCGGCGTCCCGCGATCTCCGTCGCTTGTTTGCCCGCGTCCAGCTCAGCCTTGAACTCCAAGCTTTTCTGTAGGTAGCAATGTACACGTCATGGGCCGGCCACTGGGCGCTCGAGGGCCCCCTTTGCAATCTCTTCATGCATAGCGGCCTGGTCAGAAGATCATCCTGGGCAAGTGGTCCAAATCACCCCATGTTGGCAAGTGCTTTGCCGCATACAGGGTTACTTCGTGGCTTCGCATGTCGCTTGGCTAGTGCTGTTCTGGGCCTAGCGCGACGTAAACGTTGGAGACTCGATCCTCACATCTCCACGAGCAGCCAGAGTCAAGAAGTGCTTGTCAGCGCCGTGGCTGGGGCAGTGATTGACCTGCTGCAGGTGGAGCCAATACAAGGGTGCGCCGCCATGCGCCGCCATCAAGACATGGTCGCGGCACACTACCACCAACCACCTAGAGCAAGCTAGCCAGTCGCCCAGAGGAACACCACAACGCCCCGCAACACCAAAGTATCACGATGATAGGAGCAGAGGCCAACGGGGTAGGATCGTCGACGAACACAGGATCCCCTGCCGCCGAGCCGCGCTGGAGGTGAACCAAGGGCTCGGGAATGGGCCATGGCCCTCCTCCAGGCGCGTGGCTCTCATCCAGGCTCAGGCCCAGCGTACGCATGTATGTAGGTATTGTAGATGGCGGGAACCGGGAGGGGCCGATTTCTTAGCTCAGCCAGACAGCCGGACTAAAGGCTTCCAGAAAGTCCGGGACGACAAAACGTTTCACGGGCGTGTGAGCGGGCTGAGCCACCTCGCGAAATCCAAATTAAAAATCGCCGCGCGGCAGGAGCAATCACACTACATATTGTATTATGGACTAGGGGCGTGACGCGGTCGGCTCAGTTTAGCGTTCCTGCATCGCATCTCTTTCTGCGGGCTTGATCTCGAGGGTGTCCGGGGGGGGGTCGGCAATGCCGGCGGGGCAAGGGCGTCGGCAAGTGTGGGAGGTGGGAGGGCGCAGGGCCGCAGAGTGCGCCTGATGAAGTACCGCCCGCCGGCTCGTCGGTAACGCGTGATGGGCGATTTCAAAGCAGGGCACGCCGTTGTTTGGACAAGCTCTAGCGAAGTACCACTGCCGTTGCATCTTTTATTGTCAGTGTAGTGGTAGGCGTGCGGCGGTCTGCATCATCCCTGCGCCGCCATTTTAGCTGCCCCCGTTGCGGCCGTTTCCTTTCGCGTGCCAGTAGTTACCTGACTCTCTGCCAGCCTGAAGTGCGGAGCTATCTGACGTGCACCAGCCCGTCCAAGCGTTCGACCGCCAGACTGTTCTTCAAATCCCCACTCAGGAGTCCCTCTCGCCCTCTTTCTCCCTCTTGCGCCACTTGCTACTTCTACGCGAGCCGCCCGTCCAGCCCAGAACCCGTCTCCACACCTCATCTCAATGCGCGAGGATCGCATCCTTTCGGGAATCGGAGAGCGAACCCGCCGCGCCCTACTTAGGACCACCACGCACGCCGAACACGCGCTCCGTTGTTAGATCACTCCCTCCGTCCGTCGCCTGTAAGCCGAAGTGCGGGCGCCTCGGACCACCATCTTCTTTCATCCTCTCCGCTCCTTGACATGGCCGGTGATCCCAGCGGGAGACCTCTATTGCCACAAACCGCACAGATGCAGAGCTTCCCATTTGCGCCGCAGCCTCTGGCGCCGCGCGAGAACCAGAGAAGTACGCCCACGGCCCGCCTCATCATCATCACCATGTCCTTGCCACTGACCCGAATACCCCGCCAGACTATGTTTTTGTCGACGAGCACAACCGCCACAAGCGCCTCAAGGGTAAGCTCCCCTCGACTTCTCTGCTATGCCAAATGCTAAATCCGCCTCAGTCATGCGCGCCTGCGAGGGCTGCCGAAGGCGTAAGATCAAATGTGATGCCGCAACCACGAATGCCTGGCCGTGCGCCGCTTGCATTCGTCTCAAACTCAACTGCGTCCCTCCGACTGTCAGCTACGACAAGGACTTTGCGCCCGGCTCCCACACGTTTGAACTCGATCAACGACCTCAAGAATATGACCCCACGCAAGCCGTCCCAGGCCCCGTCCCGGACCATTACCCGAGGCACCACTCCATCGCCGGCCACCCTTTGAGCGCCGAAGTTGGTTCCGTCATGGGCCCTCCGTTGCAGACGACCTACGCCGACACGGCGCGCATGTACCAAACCGCGCCTTACATGCAACAACCACCTCCCAGCCAAGAGGCCCTGCATTACGGTGCCATGCAACCCTCTCCGCTTCAACCGGCGCAACCCATCTATCCTACTCAACCAGCACCGGCGATGACGCCTGCTGATCCTGATCCGTCATGGCGCAACAATCTTGATACTTCCCAACTCACTGACGCCCTCGGCGAGCTCAAAATTGATCACACAGCTGTCGGTAAGTAACGCAAAAGGCCCTTTGAAATTCAACTTAACTGACGCGCATAGCACCATACATCACAAACCAGAAAAAGACACTTGCCAACGCACCCGCTGTGGAAGACTATGAAATTCACTTGCCTGATGATCACAGTCCAGACATGACCATCCGAATTCCGCCTGAGATGATGCCAACGGACCAGCAAGCTCTTGATTATTTTGAATACTTTTTTACAAACATCCATCCGTATTGCCCTGTTATCAACCGTCAATTCTTCTTCCAACAATGGCAAACCAGTCGTCATTCGATTTCCCCTCTCATTCTGGAAGCCGTCTTTGCTTGCTCTTCATTGATGTTGGATGATCCCTCGCAGGGCAATAAGTGGCTTGCACTCGTGTCGAGTAAGTACACAAATTTCAAACACTTGCTTTTGCATGCTGACCCCTCCAGAACACGAGGAAAGTTTCAAGGATGTCCCACGTTTGAGCACAATCCAAGCAATGATCCTGATCCTGAAAGCGCGCGAGGCCGTTCCAAAGCGTGGTTACTTCTATCGGTCCTGGATGACGGTCGTCAACTGTGTGGCAATGGCCAAGGATCTCGATCTCGACTCGCACTTTGAGCTTCATCAAATGGGCAAGTCGTGCGGTTCATCGGGTCACGACTGCGTGACCAAGACTAGAGTCTGGCATATGCTGTTCATGCTCGAAGTCATGGTCGGAGGTCCTCAAGGTAAGACAAATCATCATTTGAATACAACAGTTGTTGAACACAATACTAACTTCCACTAGGACGTGTTGATTTCGGCGTCAAGGAAGATACGGTTGATTTCAGTGTTCCTCGTCCCATGTCCAGCCACGATGAGGTCGAAAACCAAATTTCCCGTCAATTTTCTTACTTCTTGCGGATCGTTAAGAACATCCAACGGACAACGATGCTTCATGGATCATTGAGAAAAAGAAGTAAGAGCTGGGCCATAGATCCTGAATTTGTCCGGCACAACGACGGCTACGCTGCATGGCTCCGAGAACTCCCGCGCGACCTGCAAATCGTTTATCCCGATGACGGCACGACACCTTGGATACCGTCGCACTATGTTGCGAACATGCACTGTTACCATCATCTCGGTGTAATCATGCACCACAGGCCACAACTACACATGCTCTACGAAGCTTATGACCCGATGTGGAAGCAGCATATGTTGCTTTGTTATTCGGCAGCAAAGAGCATGTGTAGGTTACAAGAAGCCATTTTGCAAAACTTTTCGCTTCCTGGTCTTCTATGCATGCAACGCGGTATCAGTTTCACCGTCTACTCCGTCCTCACATGCACCATGCTTCACCTGGTAAGTTTACCGCCTACACAAACCATCAAATACTAACTTTGCCTAGGTCGCCATCACCTCGCCGGATCCAGAGCTCAATACGGATGCCAGGGACTATTTCGTGCGCCATATGCGGATTTTGGAGCAATGTATTCCCAACTGGCCTTTGCCGGAGATGCAAGCCCAGGTCAACAATTTGCGAGAGGCCTTTTCCGCGGACCTGAACAAGCCATTTGAGTTGAAGGCCTCTTTCCCGCTCGGAAGCCCTGCCATCAACACCAACCCCAGTCCCATCAGCGAAGGAGGATATCGGCGAAACACAGGCCATGATCCTTCGTTGGAGCAACCAGGTCAAGTCAACTATACCAATCATCCTATCTCGCCACCGATATCCGCGAGCGGCACGGACCCCAAGGCTGACTCTCCCGTAGTTCAGTCACTGGTCATGATGGCTGCGGGCCAGAGGCAACCTCAACCCTCTACCACAATGCAAAATCAAGAACCAGTGCAGTGGAATCCGACCAGATTATTCGAGTAAGTCCGTCCGCCTATAAGTTGTAAACTCAACTAACACAGCCCAGTCAATGGAATACTGCTTTCGGTACGCCCCCTCCAACTACCACGTCTCAATCCTCTCCTCCTCTAAGACCTCCTCCGTCAGGGACCTATGAACTCCGGACTCCGCAGGAGACACAGCCGCCAGGATACTATCATGCATCCAGCGTGTCTCCGCATACCCACCAAGTTCCGAGTGTCCCGGCTCAACTGCCTCCGCCAGTATCTTACGCTGCTCCTCCCGGCAATTACGTCACTCCGAGCATGTGGCAAGATGTGGTGGCCAGCTCCTTTGGCGACGGTGGCCTCAAGCGGAGATGGGATTACAGCTCTCCTGGAATGATCGATCAAGGCCAGGTCGCAAAGAGGTCAAGATGAAGAGACTAGTTTCTTTTTGTTGCTTTTGGGTGTCTGGTGCGGAGCTGGCCTCTGGACATGCTTTTTTTCATTTGAAACATCCTACATGTCACCACATGCGGAAAGAGTCACATGTTTCTGGTCATCTGTGGGGCCGCTCAAAGATGCGGCCATCTGGTCAAGCGGTGAAAGGCGATCGATCAGATGAGCAACTCCGTCACGGTCTGACATACGTGGTGGATGCCAAGCACGGATAGCTGCAGCATACGGAGGGAAGCTGTCAAGCACGGGAACCCGATCTCCTGGGAACACGACCGCCAATACGCTGCTACGTTGCGTGTACCACCACACTCCACACGAGGCTTGTGATCCAGAAGGAGCAAAAATAGATGGGGAAAAGAGTCTCCTGACGATGGCAGCAACGTTTCGCAGTTTTGTCCGTCATCAAATGACAGCCCCGACATTCTTTGTCATCGTTCGATGTACGAGTCGACCGAAATTGGGTTTGGACATAAAAACGCGGGAAGCGAAGAGATTGTTTCTGTTGCAGCTGCATACAGGCCATATGATTCATGGGCGCATGTTGTTTGGGGGCCGGAGACCGCTGTAGATCGGTCGCATTTGCATCCTGCGTTTTGGCGTCTGCACTTTGCCTCGGCTCGACCGCAATGGTCGAGTCGCAGTGCGAAGCTTCCCTGTTTATTTTTCTGTTCCATGGGCATGGTCACTGTTTTCTAAGCCGAAGTCTGATTATGAGGAGGATGGTCATTTGCACGTCATTATACCCCCTTTGCCTCGAGAATCAGGAATTGCACAAGACATTTTGGGACTCAATTTTCGCGGAGCACGTGTATGGCGCGGCTTTGGCCGGCACCTTTAGACAAAGTCGTCGATCCCTCGGCATGTTGAAGAAAGAAAGGCATATGTGTGATAGCGTGGGTCGGACCAGCGGATTGCAGTCGAGATGAGGCTGGGGACTGGCAGCGTCCGTTGACTTTGGAATTCGGCCGTAGCCCTGTGTCTGACACCGAGCCTAGTGGTTGAAATAGGAAGGTCTTAAGAAAAGAGGAACCCCCGGCTTAGGAAGGAGATTTTGTTGGAGGATCGGGAGGATCGGGGCTCGGGGTTTACAAGGACACTGAAACTTACGGAAGTCCTCGCGTCGAGTACCAGGGCTCCTGGGTAACTTGGGATGCGGTCCAGAATAGATATTCGCTAGACCAAGGAAAGAAGGCAACTGTGCTTGCAAAGACAGCGGCTCCACAAAGGCTGTTTTACATTTTTGGTGATAGCGATTTTTCGTCGCCATATGACTAGCTAGATTCTATAGATAGATATAACAGCATTACAACCTATTTAGGTATCTGGTGAACTGATTGAATGCGGGCGGTGAATAGGGCGGTCTAATTACTCAGTTTTACCTGCAAACAGTACCACGCAATACTCTATTGACGATTTTGTTTTTTATGGACAATATTGTAACGATGCGAATCGTTTCAAGGGCTCTAGAGTGAATAGGACTGACAGTACATGAAGTGTGTGACTGGTACTAAAGGCGGAATGTTAACACATTAGAAGATGTTGGAAAAGGTGCCTTCACATGAAACAACACAATTCGCGTGTTGAAAAAAAAAAGTAGTTCTACACAGTCAAAATTCCATTCAGCATCATTCACCGTCTTTCATCAGCTGTTCGCTGTTGCTCACGGGATAGCGTGATATCGCGTTGTGCTAGCGCGAATCGGCACGTCTTTCGCCGACCCTCGTCAAGCTCCCTAGCTCTCAGACCTCGAGTCTCCAAGCTCATGCGGCTACCCGCACAACCTCTGCGCCCACGACTGACTACTCGAGCTTCTCTAGTGATTTGAGCGTTCAATTCCTGACCGGCCCGGGGCCTTCCATCAATTGGTATTGCTCGACCATCCCACACCCCGACTGTTGACTTGCGACTGTTCGATGCGTGCCATCACCGTATATACCCAGACATATAAGAGGCCCTATCTCACTGTACATTCAATTGAAATCTGCCTTTCACCATGAGAGCGTACAAGGGAGATTCTCTCTTGAGCACCTTCCGGAACAAAACCGCGCAAGCCCCCTCACCTGCAAAACCGACAGAGGCGCATTCCGTGCCCGACGAGGAAATCTATGCGTCACCACAAGACTCGAGCGATGAGGAGGGCCAAGAAAGTTCTGACGGTGTGAGCTTTTACACCCCGCGAATGAGGAGCCAGGAAAAGCCACTCCGTGCAGGCAGAACAAAGGCAGGCGCCCGAAAAGGAAATGTTGGCAAACAAGACTCGGGTGTCGGCATAAGCGAGATGAATGATCCATTTGCCGACTCAGCCATGGCGCGGAAAAATAAAAACAAGACGACTTTTGCGAATAGGCAGAGGACGATAGTGTCCGATGGGAAGGGTTCCAAAAGAGCGCGTAGGGGCACGACGGGCAACATCCACGCTGCCCTGCGGACGGATTCTTCAGAAAGAGCGACCAAGAAGCAGCGGTTAGGGAAGGCCTCATCGGGTAGCCCTGCTACGAAAACATCGAATACCCCCAAAGGAACTCCCAAGAAAACTCCCAAAATGCCACAGTTCAAGCACCACCCTCTTCTCGAGGGTATGAAGTCTGATATGCTCAAGTTCAGAACCCGAGCCGAAACCGCCAACAAAGATACAGCATCTGTCATGAAAGACCCTAACGAAGGTGACTCCTCGCCCCTTAGCGACCCCATGTCCTCTCCCCTTCTCGACAACCTCGACCTCGAACTCGAGCTCGAAGCGTCACGGCCCACGACTTACCCCGTCCCCGCGCGTTGCCCCATCTGCCGTGATGCGGTGGATGCCTCATTCCTGGAGCACTGGGCGCGCGGAGCAGAGCACATGCGCGTGCGGCAGCAAATGGCCTTTTGCCAAGCGCACAAGAAGCAGACGGCCGCGCAAGAATACCAGGCGAATCAATACCCCATCATCGACTGGGACGCTCTGCCGGGGCGCCTGAACAAGCACCGGGACGCCCTAGTCCGGATCGTCCGCAACGAGCAAGACAGCCATTTCCGAGCCCGCCTGGCCGGCACCATGGCTGCAGGACAAGGACGCACCCTCCGCGCAGCAAGGAAGCATAACCAGATGGATACGATTGGGGGTGTTGGATATTATGGGCCGCGTGGCCGACGCGTCATGATGGATTGGATCGCAGGCAAGGTAACGGACGAGATCCACGAGGTGGCGGGCAGCGACCCGCTGATTGGGTACAAGACGGTCAGCGGGTTTATCCAAGAAGTGCTGGTGCCGGAGCTTGCGACCATGTTGATCGCGGAGGACATGGATGTTCAGGAAGCAAGAGCGAGGGAGATACTGGGGGAGAGCGAGGAGATTGGCGATCTGGTGAACCAGGCCAAGGAGGAAAGAGTGGAGATTGAAAAGAAGACTGTGAAGGATGACGATGACGACGACGACGAAGACTGAGTGTCACATTTGCGGGAGGATGGTTATATGGAGGATTAACGACTGGGAGGTTATACTTTGTTTTAGCCACGGATCAGGCAGCTCCAAGCTGTACACACGACTGTGGCGTTTGGGCAGGGTCTGCGAGCGGCGATCTTTGGGCAGGCCAAGAAATTGTTACATGTTTGATGGAGCATTCTTAAACCTAGCTCTGAAAATAGCGGTAGATTTATTGGGAGGAAGCGATAGGTAGCAGACAAGCCACATAACCACAATTTGTTAGCAAACAAACAGGGCTCACGATACGTGTCCGCATCCGCACAACCGACATTGAATTTTCCTTCGATTCCTTCTCTCCTTCAATTCATTTTTCCTTCTCCAACCACCTTTATCATCTACCTAACCCGGTTCTGCCACGCCATACCAAAGTTAAACAGGCCATACGAAGCCAGCAAGCTCAGGCCAATAGGCAGAGGCTTGGTGGTCCTGATAGCACGGGGGATGGAGGAGCCGGCCAGGACGACAGAGGCCAGCAGGGCGAGCTCGACGCCGTAGGGCTCGCGGTTCGAGAGGCGGTACCCGCCGAGGCCGTACTGCGCGGGCGAGGGTCAGTCAGCGCAAGGACGCGACGCGCCGCGCCGCGATGCGATGCGATGCGATGCGATGCGGCGGCTAGGTTGGGGCTCAACGTACGAGGGTGCCGACGGTCACGCCCGCGACGATGGACGGCACCGAGCGCGTGCGCACGTAGCCCGTTATGCCGCCGCCGGCGGTCAGCGCGCCGAGGATGTATGCGATGGTTTCGAGGCCCTGGGCGTGGGGAGCGTGTTAGCATTGTTGCTGTAGCTGTAGCTGTAGCTGTAGCTGTAGAGATGGGACGAACCATTGTTGATGAGGCGCGTGCGTGGGTAATGAGTGGTAGAGGAGAAGAGGTTGGTTGGCAGAGCTGAGAAAGCGAGACGACGCAATTGGAACTGGGGGAGCTCGCTCGAAGCTGCGAGCGGGCAGCTCTCGTCCGGCCGGCAGCGATGACGCTTTTGCCAAGCCGCCCCGCACTAGGTAGGGTACCTACGGGGCGGAGCGGAGCGGAGGCGGCGCGCAGCGGGCGTGCGTAAGCCGGCAGCCCGCCCGCGCGTCCCTGAGCACCCGCGCGTCCGAGCTCCAACACCAACCATCCATCTGGCCTGAACCGCCCAGCTCTACCGCCCACCACACCCACGCACCGCACCGCACCGCCCTCCATCGCCACGCCCGCAATGCCGCCCCGCCACCGCGCCCAGCCCGCCGGCAACCAGGCCGCTGTGCCCGCTTCCCCCGCCGCGGCTCCTGCCTCCGCCGTCGCGCCCAACACCGCCGTCCCCAGCGCTGCCTCGCACACGACCAAGGCGGCGTCGGCCACGTCCGCGACCGGCCCTGTTGGCTTGTCGAGGCCTTCTGCTAAGATCACCGGCAATGATGCCCAGTCCATCCTTGCTGGCGTGTGGAGGAACTACGTCGATGGCACCGAGCAGCGTGTTAAGCTGCTGGATACCTTTATGGCGTTCTTGGTCGTCGTCGGTGTCCTGCAGTTTGTGTACTGCATTGTTGGTGGCAATTATGTGAGTGCGACTGTTCTGTTTCCTTTGGTTTTGCGTTTGCGTTGGTGTGCTTGGGGAGAGGTTGATGCTGTTGGATCAGCTTGTGTTGTTGTTGTTGGAGAGGCTACGGGCATTGATCTTGACCAATTGGAGAAGTACCTTGCTGACCATGTTCCTTAGCCCTTCAACGCCTTCCTGTCTGGCTTCAGCGCTACGGTTGGTCAATTCGTCCTCACTGCGAGCTTGCGTATCCAAACGAACCCGGAGAACAAAGCCGAGTTCGGCAGCATCTCCCACGAACGGTATGCTCCTGCAATGCCTCACACAATCCATCCGTCAGGTACTAACTTCCACAGTGCGTTTGCGGATTACGTCTTCGGCAGCCTCATACTGCACTTCTTCTGCGTCAACTTCATCAACTAGATATCCCCATTTGCGAGCTACGAAGAACGGAACGGAACCAAAAGCAGTCAATTCGAACACCTTTATGTGATGGTTCAATGCGTGGACTTTGATTCCTACTTGCATTGTACAATACGCTGAGTAAACAAGAAAATGGGTATTGTGACACGCCACGATATATGCCGACAATACATGCAATGCTCTTCTCAAGAACCAAATTCCTTGCTTCTCTTTTCCGCGTCTTGTGTGCATCACTCACCTTTTCCTACTCGCGGAGCTCGACATCTATGCCTGCAGCTTGAAGCTCTCCCTAAGCGCCTCACCAAACCTACGAATGGCCTCCTGGATCTTGTCAAAAGGCGCCGCAGCATAGGTCGCCCGGAAGTACATGGTGTCGTGAGCAATGTCATTCTCAGCGTAGAACCAGGAGCCACGCATAACGAGGGCACCGTGATCAATAGACGCCAGGAAGATCTCCTCTTCCAGCTCCGGGATGCTCTTCTCGTGCGCGTGGGGGTGCTTTTGCCACTCAATCTTGAGCCAGTGCTGTGCGAGACGTTAGCAGTTCAGAACGCCAGGGCCCAGAAACGGAGCGGAAATCAACTTACGAACATGCCCGCCATGGGCGGCTTCCAGCTGACGACATCCTTGGGCAGGTACTTCTCGCAGGCATCGAGGATAACGTCGCGGCGCTGCGTGTACTCCTTGCGGATGTGGATCAGCCACTCGAGGTAGCCGGGGTGGCCCCAGTGCTCGTCGAGCAGCTTGAACAGAATCAGCTGGCTCATACCGCTGGGACCCTGCGTCGAGACGTCGGCGTGCTTCTTGTAGCGGGCGACAACCTGCTCCGATGCGGTAATCCAGCCTACACGGCTACCGGGCGAGACGACCTTGCTGAATGAGTCCAGGCGCATGACACGGCCGTCCGTGTCCATGCTGAGCAGCGAGGGCACCAGCGTCTTCAGGAACTCGTCGTGCGAAGCGGGCGGCGCGGGCGCGGGCGCGCCGGGCCCGGCGTACGGCTCCATCTGCAGGAAGTAGTAGGGCTCGTCCTCGAGGATGTACAGGTCGTGCTTCTGGGCGACCTTGTAGATGGCCTTGCGGCGCTCGGTGCCCTGGGTCGCGCCCGTGGGGTTCTGGCCCGACGGGACCGTGTACACGAGGAAGGGCTTGCGGGCGCCGCCGCGAGCAGCAGAGTCCCAGTTGGTGAGGACGTCGTCGAGCGACTCGGGCAGCATGCCCTGCTCGTCCATCTTGACGCCGGCGACCTTGACGTTCAGCGGCGCGGCCGTCTCCACCGCCGTCGCGAACGTGTACTCCTCGGACAGAATGTAGTCGCCGGGCTGGGTGAACATGCGCAGGGCCATGTCGAGGGCGGAGGTGCTGCCGACAGTGAGGGTGCACTGCCAGTCCGCGTAAGGAGGGTTATGGACGATTTCGGTGTGCTCGGTGACCCAGCGCAGGAGCTGGGCGGAGCCGGAGCCCTGGCCGTAGTTGAAGGCGGTGGCGATGTCGAAGATGCTCTTGTCCTGGGCGAGATCGTGCTTGCCGGCGTGCAGGCGCGCGCCCTCGGCGTGCACCTCGGCCTCGCTGTACTTGCCCACGGTCGGCACCGTCAGGTCCAGGCTGTCGAAGGGGAAGTACTCGCTTGAGGGCAGGCCGCCGCCGAGCGAGATGATGCCGGGCTTGCTGAGGAACTTGGCGGCTTGCTTGAGCGAGTTGCCCTTGCGCGAGGCGGATTCCGCGCTGAAGCGGTCTGTCGTGGTCCCATATCGTTAGCATTCCTCTTTTCTTCCCGTCCCATTGCTTTCGTTCTTCTTCCACCACCAACTCTTTCCCTTCCATCCTCTCCCCTGCTTAGGTGCGGCGACAGGCAGGCAGGCAGACTTACGGTCCCACTTCTTAGCCATTGGCTTGTGCGCGTGTCCATAGCTCTTGAAGCGCTCGCTCGTCGACGGCGCCGCAACGCCCCATTGCGACTTCTCAGTCTTCTTCCGGCGGCCATGCAGGTCGTTGATGCGCATCGGCGCATCGAGGGGATCAGGAACCGTGACGCCGGTAGTGTCAGTGACGGCCTCGACTTCGACAGCGCCGGGGGGAGGAGGGGCCATTGTGGATGCGCGAGCGTATAAGAATAAAGTAGATAGATAGATAAGTAGGTAGGCAAGTAGGTAGCGTAAACTTGTCTACAAATCCGCGAGCAAAAAAGAGGCGTCTAGCAAGCCGTGTGTATGGAAGCGTGTGTGTGTCAGTGGCGCGCGTCGACCGTCGTGTCTTGTATCTGGCGGGTTAAGCAAAAGAGAGAGTAGAGAGTCAGAGAGAGCAGCGGAGGAGTCACGGCTTGTTGGTCGTAGGGCGTGCGTTTGGGCCGTCCCGCACAAAAATGATGCAGCGTGCGCTTAGATACGGATTATGCAAGGGTGCAGAGCCGATCTCCGATGTCGGCTTTAACTCTGTCGGGTTTGGCGCCCGGGGCACTGTGTTGGCCCTGACGTAGCATTCTCCGTATCTGTGTGTGCTTATGGGTTTGTGCCGCGGGGAAGTTTGGGGGAGGGGGATCATATCTAGGTACCTATTTCCTTATTGAGCCTGGGCGAGCGCGCTGAGTGAGCGCGCTTTGCTCTAGCTAGCGTTTTTTGTGATGCCGTTGCTGGCTGCCTGCTTGCTTGCCTGACTGCTGAGTGTACTTGACGATGGTCCCATGCCTCTAGCCCATACGGAGTAGTGTGCTGCTCCGTGCCAACTCCGAGCCTACCTAGCATTTCGATACGTAAGACGCACTTGGGCGCGCTGCAATGGGAAAGGTCGCTGAGGTGATGGCTAGGGCCAGCGTCGTCGGTGAGTTCATGGACCGCGCTGGCTGTAGAGTAAGCTTGCGAGGGCTTGTGCTACCGGTGTACTGCAGTAGGTAGGTAGGTACATGCACTCGCCATTCCTTTCCTAACCCGTGTGCTGCATGGGCGGAGCCTGGTAAACGAGTTGCTAGGAATTTATTCCTGTCTACCTACCCCGTATACGTAGTATGGATTTCAACGCATAACCTAGGGGTGGCTATAGGTAGATACGTGGTAGATCTAAAGCTCGCCTCTCTCCTTCCGCTGCTGCTCCTCGTACTTAGCGCCCTCGACATTCTCCTCCCACATCCTCTTCTTCGCATTCCGCGGCTTGTCCGACTTGACTAGCGGGACGCCGTCGCCCCTCCGCTCCACGACCTCTTCTGCCTTGCCGCCACCGTGAAGCTCCCTCTGCGCTTGTTGCGCCTGTTGCTGTTCTTGGTTCTGCTGGCCCTGCGGCCCCGACGGGCCGGTCGCGGCGGTTTGCTTCTCGGCCATTTGTTCTTGGTTCGCGCCGCTTTGGGGCGTTTTTGATGCGCTGGACTTGACGGAGCTCGTCTAGGACAGCGACGGTGTTGGTGCGCGAGCTGTTGATAACGATGCGGGCGCGACGGAACTGGTTATGTGCGCTAGAAACCTCATCAGTATCGTATCACAAGCTATAGGCACGGAACCAATATACTGCGTCAAGTCCGCTCTTAATCCTGCACTATATGTGTTCAGCCAGGCTGAGACCAAGGTTTCGCGGGACGCCAAACGGTCTGCTTGATGGCGATGGAAGAAAGCTGCGTGAGGTGCGTGGAAAAGGCTTGCGTGGATGCCATTTCGTCGCGGAGGGGATATGTAACTACGGATTAGCTGCCCTGCTGCTCGCAGCTGCCGCAGGCGATGTCATGCGGGCCTGTCCCACGTTCCGCCGTTCGTTCGGCAAACGCCGCGGGGACGTCGGGGAAAGTTTCACAGCGCGTAGTCGAGTCGACCACAGCAAGCAGCAGAACACGCCCGCCGAGCAGCGCCCTCCGGTATGACACCCAATGCCCTCCGTAAATCTAACGCGAGAACCCCGCCATTGACGACTTTTTGCAGCCGACTTCTTCTTCTTCCTCGCGACGCGCTCTCTCTCTCTCTCTCTGTCGTCTCTCCGCTTCCCGCACCGCACCGCACCGCTGCTCCGTAGACCAGTCCGCTCCCGCCGCCGCTGCCCATCATGATCACCAGGTACATGACCGAGGTCACGACCAAGTTCAACCCCTTCTCGCCGCGCGCAAAGGTCGCCCGCACTTTCCTCGCCATGCTGCCGCCTGATGCGCGCTTGACTATGAAGATCAGCTCCACGGTTCTGCCTAGGATCAGCACGGAGCCTCCCACGCTGTCCTTGAAATTCAGTATGTCGGCCTTATAAATGATGATGCGTGGAACAAGACGCGGGAATCTTTGAATGAATGAAGGGCTAACACAATCCCCGCAGAGGACGGAAAGGAAATGGCGCTTAACCTGGAGAAGCTCAAGATCGGAGAAGTGGAGGAAGAGGTCAACAGGCATTCGCGTAAGCTTGCTCGCGAGGAAGAGTTGAACGGTTAAAGGCGGCACCGATGGGTACATTATGGATACATGCATGCATTTGACGGAGTTTGTGTATATCACTGGGACACGCGAACGGACGGAGTTTGCAGAGCAGCATTTTAATGCTGCGTCATGCCATTGCTGTTTATTCTGTATCATCCACAAGATGCTATGTAGATGCAGCTCCAGCTCTATATCATCACAGCCTCGACGTCACAACCGTGGCTGGACGCGTGCCGGGCCACAAGAGGCTTTATTTACTGGGTGGGGGCACCCGAGATGAAGAACCACTTGTCGATGCTGGGGTCGATGGGGGCAGCAAGCTGGTTCTCGCCCTTGGGGAGGTTGAGAGTGCTGGGGTCAATACGGTCGGAAGAGTGGCTCAGAGTGGTGTTGGTGCTAAGTTCTTGTTAGCATGAGTGCTTCAAAATTGCAGATTCTCTAAACTTACAGAGAAATTTCACCCTTGGGGGTCTTGCCGGTGACCAGGCGCTCCCAGGCCTCAGCGCACTCACGGACGATGTCGGTGGCGTACCTATATCGGTCAGCGAGTGCTCAAAATGAGTCAACGTGAAACCTACTTCTTGTTCTTGCACTCGCCGGAGAAGGCGAACTGGTTCTCGGGCTTGCCATCGGGAATCTTGTAGATACGGAACCACTCGTTGGTGGCACGGAGGAGACCGGGCAGGTGACGCTCAACGTCCTCGATGTCGTTGAGCTTGGGAGCCAGAGGGTCGTTCACGTCAATGACGATGATCTTCCAGTCGGTCTCCTCCTCGTCGAGCAGAGCCATGACACCGAGGACCTTGACCTGCTTGACCTCACCGGGCTTGCCGACGAGCTCACCAATCTCGCAAACATCGAGCGGATCGTTGTCGCCCTTGGCCTTGGTCTCGGGGTGGACGACGTTGGGGTCCTCCCAGGTCTACCGTGTCGTCAGCTTATGCTGTCCGGTTGAATGAGGGGCAAAGTGGGGCACGCATACCTGGGGGAAGGCACCGTAGTTCCAGAGGTAACCCTTGTGGGGGAAGCAGTTGCGGACGAAGCGAAGCTTGCCCTTCTTGGTGTCCTGCTTGATGGGGTTCAGGGTCTCCTCCTTGGAGATCTGTGGTGGTGGAATGGTTAGCCATCTGCTTCATGCCCCTGAGGCGGGGTGATGGGAACACAAGAAACACGCGGCCGCCGCAGCGAGGAACGCGGGCAAACATACCTCCATCTTCGCATTGGTCCAGCGAGGGACCTCAACGACCATGTTGAGGATCGTCTGCTGCTCATTGGCGTAGAGGGGAATGTCGTGGAAAGGAGAGACGGGCACGCCATCCTTCTCGATGTAGACGCGGTGCTCCAGAGTGTTAGGAGCAGCGATCTTGCGCGAGGTGAACTTGGACGAAGACATGGTGGATGATGGTGTTGATGAGAAGTTGAAGTGGCCCGCTACCAGTTGCGTGCGAGAATGAATTTTGTCGAGGCGGCTGGTGGGGTAGCGGGAGGCGGAGCGATTGCGTGGATTATGAGATGCAGCCAGCGTAGCCAACGTCAGGGCCGGCGGTCTGCGCGAGACTGCCTGGCGACGACAATAGGGTGCAAATAAGTCGGCCGGAAGGAATAATTTGCCCGTGAGGGTCAAGGTCCGGCTGCACGAACGCTGGGCAGGCCTCATCCAGTCCGATAGTCACCTAAATCACCCGGTTTGGCAAGCAACAGATAGCTTTGATCAAGCTGGTCGCCATCGACCGAGGTTTGAGGCCCGCCGTTTCCCGCTTCCGAAGAAACCGCGATTGATCTGCGCCGTTTTCGCTTACACAGCGTGCTTGCGGGCGAACGGCTCGCCAGCTATGCTTTCAATACAGTCTATGGGGCTTCCAGAACCGTCCAAACTTCTCTTGGTCCCCAAGATCGCCCTCCCCGCCTCCTTGAAATGATATGTATTCATGTCCGTAATCATATCCGTCACGGTCCTCACCACATGCCTCGGCTTCGTCTTCGTCTGCCAACTGCATACCATAGAGTCCGCGCTGACCGCATCTCGTTGACTGTAGACATGGGCCTTGCTCTTCGACCCAAGTACCTTCAAAGTCGTCATTGCCGTAGTAAAGAATGTCCATGCCAGGAATATGCTGTTCGGCTGCTGCCTCGTTGCAAGCATCGTCACACTGTCGCAAGAGCTTGCCCAACGGTGACGAGCTTCTGGTGAAGACCTGGCTCGGTCCTACGTTATCTTTGCAACCAGTGCCGGTTGTGGAGTTTGAACATTTTTTCACACCACCGCTACCGCCAGGTGATTGCGATTGCACCGCCTCTTCCTCCGCTGCAGGTGTAATCTGCAGGCCGGAAGATCTAGGTGCCGGGATGTCGTTCTCGTTTGGCCCTACAATTTCCTGATACTTTGGATCGTACCAGTTTCCGGGTAGGTCTTCCCGGCCCTTGTGGGACGACGAAGGTTTTGAAGTCTCAACAGGCCGATTCTGAAGCAGAGAGTGCATACATTTCTTTGGATTCTTTGTTGGAATTGATGCCGCATGAACTTGGGTAGCAGTGGTGCCATCGGCTTCTTCAAGTAGATGCTTACCGTTACTTGATGTCGCATCACGTACACTTGGACGTACGACAGCCACACCATCTGTGGGCGCGCTGTCTGACGCGTCTCCAGATCCTAGGGCTTGCAATTTGGCAAGCCTGTGTGGTTGTGGAGTCACGGAGTGGCTCGCGTGCCGAACCGTTTCCGACCAAGGAATGCTATAAGTCGTCACACTGCTGTGGCGCGTGCCTCTACTTCCAAAACCAAGATATGGCCTCTCATGTAGTTCGATGGAGGGTATGACGGCATGGCCTTGTTCGTCTCTGGAATTGGCTTCATGCTTTCTCTCAGTCAGTGCTGGCTTCGTGCCAAAGTATGCTGATATTTCTTCTTTCTGTGCATCGTGCCGTTCCTTTCTCTTCCGTTCTCTTTTCGAGTCTTCCGTGGGTTGTTGTCTTACAGAGTCACTGTGCTTCTGCAGAAAACGCATCTCGGAGAAGACTAGGTCCGGTACTATATGCCATGTTAGGGCATACGTCCTGCAGATGCCACAGCCGGACTCACATCCGCGTCCCCTGACTGGGGACGACGCCCGTCCCTTCTTGAACAGGCCTAGATTTTCCTTTGGTTTCAACTGGAATCGAATGTCAGCGCCACCTGTGGCCTCATGTGCGCCGCAAGGGATATGCAAGTGATCCTACGGTCAGCCTATCTCGAGCGACATGCTTGGCGTGAAAGGTGTGTACCAGACCGTCTGGCTTGTCCCTCCTCTTCGAACGACGCTCTTTTGGCTTGTGGTGTTTTTTCCGCCTCTGCTCTGCGTCGTCTTTGCGGGGTTCATATGTATCTGGGCGCGTCTTGTGGCGTGGTCTTCGAGCGTATTGCACTGGTGGACTGTGGATGGAAGCTGCAGCGTCGTCGGCGAAAGTTAGGTCATCATCAGCAGCAGCACCAGGTGTTTCCAGAGGGCGATCGACTCGGAGCAGCGAGCTATCGGAAGAAGGCAGATGCCGAGGGCGCTTGTGGCGGGGCGAGGGCCGGAGTGCATCTTGGGCAGCAGGTTCCCTTGCTCTCAGGGCTGCCGGTAGGCCCAACGTCGTGGGGGTCTCGGTCTGCTCTAACCAGCTTTGAATGTTCATGTACGCGTCCACACACCGACAGTCTGAGAGGGAGGGTGTCGAGGCCGTCGTACGACAAGAGGGGAGGTGCAACAGGACGAAGGCAAAAGGCAGCAGCGCTCGACGCACGCGGATACGACCATGGAGGACGAGGGCGGGCCCGCGCGAATCCCCCGCGTTGGCTGGCGCGCACTGACAAACATTATGTAACTGAGGCAGGCTGGTTGCGTATATCGAGTGGCCAGCACGAGCCGGCAGCGCAGGCGATAAGCTTCTTTGCCTGGTCCTCCATCACTTGCGCCATCACGCCGCGTCAGCCAATTGCAGGGGCCGACACGCGCAGACGCGGGCGCGCAGGCGACGCTGGTCGCGCCCATTGGCCTTATAGGGCCCGGCTGTCCCGTGTTCGCGAGATCATGCGGCCCATGAGTAGAGGGCGTCGATGCATCCGGCATGGTCGCCTTTCCCACGCGCCCATCCATTTCCTCCCTCCCAGCCTGCTTCCCTGCGTGAAAGGTGATTGACAATTTCGTTAGCGCAACCGGATGCTGCCCCGCTTGCCCTCGCTGACGGCCCCGACACCACCACCACCTCTTCTTCAACACCCCACTCCGCTGCGACAACCCACGACCGATCAAACCTACCACCCTCCCTCGACCCTCTTCTGTGCAAGTCCGTCCCCCGCCGTATTTTTTGCTTGCCTGTCCGACGCCGTGAGCCGCGCGTCGTCTTTCTGCTCTTTCGTCGCCGCGCGTTCATCGCTGCCTGAAGCCGCGACGCTGACCTCGAGCCAATAGCACTCCCGAAAAACCCACCATGTCCAAGCTATTCATTGGGTGAGTCGCCTGTCCTCGTGCTTTGTCGCATCCCCGAGCGCTGACATGGCTCCAGTGGCCTCGCCTGGCACACCGACGATGCGACGCTCCGCAACAAGTTCGAGGAATTTGGCCAAGTCGAAGAGGCGGTACGATCTCGTCGTCTGACCCACTGTCCATCGGCGCAAACTAACCTTGACTCGTCCTAGATCGTCGTCAAGGATCGCGACACTGGTCGTAGCCGCGGCTTCGGTTTCGTTCGCTTCACCCAAGAGTCTGATGCCGATGCAGCCATCCAGGCCATGAACAACGTCGAGTAAGCTCCCACTAAACGCCCACGTCATGCGCGCCGTCTTCATGACTGCGAAGAGTACGTAGTTCAGTGCTGATCCCATGGCAGGTTCGACGGCCGTACCATCCGCGTCGACAAGGCTTCTGATCGCTCCAGCGGCGGTGGTGGCTTTGGTCGCGGCGGCTATGGAGGTGGCCGTGGTGGCGGCGGCGGATACGGTGGCGGATACGGTAAGCTCATCCTATGTCTGCTGTGCATCCATCGTAGCGGCTCTCTTCCTTGCTGGAGGTTTGCGCGCGACCGATTCGAGGCTCCAGCGGCAACAGCTTTCTTCTTGTCCGTGTCTAACACATTACCCAGGAGGCGGCTATGGACAACGCCAAGGCGGCAACGGTAAACACACTCCATATCTATGCTAAGATGATGTTAATTCTGACTCTGCGGCAGGTGGTTACGGCGGCGGTGCCGGTCAATGGGGCCCTGGCCAAGGCGGGTACGGAGGCCAGCAGCCTTACGGCGGCCAAGGCTACGGTGACCAGTCTCAGGGCCAAGGCCAAGGCCAACAGCAATGGTAGTTCGGCCTACGAACGACAGAAACCTCTTTCTTGACCTTTACGAATAAACCCGCGGATACACGGGCCAGGTAGGACATTCGTTGCGGGAATTGACAATACTCTTGGGACACGGATCGGGGGAACAACCAGACTGAGGGCTTGCATGATTAGCTTTTCAATAGGCTTGGAAAGCAACATTGAGGATCGTCCGACTACAAAGGAGCTGCACTTCGATGATACCCACAAGCATTCAAGCATACCTCTCAGGGGCTTTCTGTTGTTGTGACGTGACAAGGAAGGAGAGAGATGTACGGTGGATGGCCCGGAAATACGAGCTTTGACATGATCGTGAATGCAGCTTTTGAAAATTCATTCCATGCCTCGGCACGCAAGGCGGCACAGTAGTGAGAGACGTTCGAGGAAGGAAAACATCGCACAACGCTACGATCCCCCACACGTGACATCACCCGTCAGGTCTCGTCTCTTCCCCGGCTTCTTTCGGGCCTCATGCCCCGCCATTGGTGGCACACGGCGCTGTGGACACTGCCCCACTTTGCTTGGCTGCCTTATCAGATGGCGTGTATATCTTTGCTTACTTCTCGTGGCTTCAGCCTCGCCACCCCTTTGCGCTTTTTGCTTTGAACTTCTTGTGTTTGAGTTTGCCATGAAGGGACTTCCGACGGCCGAAAGGCCGGACGTACAACCGCCTTCTAGGGCGCGTTCGATTGCCAAAAAGGTTATCATCCTTATACTATGCCTTTATCTTATCGATGTCGCTATTGTGAAGGCGTTGCGCATGGCACGGTGCCATCATGATCATCCAGACTTCAAAGCACTGAACTTCAGCTGGGACACTGTAAGGATTTCTACGTAGCGTAAACTGTTCTGTCATATCGTCTTCTCCTGCCTACACTCGTAGTTTTCCTTTGTCTAGCCTGGCAATGGTGCTTACGTCCTTTAGCTTCCCACCAAGAAGACCCTGGATTTTCAGACGTGCTTCAAAGACTTAAAGTGCGCCCGCGTCGAGCTCCCCTTGGACTACTGGAATGGCACGAATCCGGACAAGATTATCAGCCTTGCAGTGGCTGTAAAGCCGGCCAAAGTGCCCGTCACCGATCCCCGCTACGGTGGCCCCATCTTCCTGAATCCCGGAGGCCCTGGAGGCTCCGGCACTCATTTGGTCATTGATGAAGGCTCGGCGATACGGTCCATGATTGACTCGACGGGAGACCCTAGCTCGGAGGCGGCAGAGAACTCGACGGCCAAGTACTATGACCTTGTTGGATTCGACCCGCGCGGAGTCGGCAAGACCACGCCCGGCGCGCATTGCTTCGACTTTGAACCCATCAGAGAGTCCTGGAATCTGCGCCGCGACGCCAACGGAATCCTAGGGAGCTCGGATGCTGTTCTTGGGCGGCGCTGGGCGATGGTTAAGGCTCTTGGCTCCACGTGCGCTTACTCGGCGAAAGACGGAGACGACATCAAGCAGTTTATCACCACGGCCTCTGTTGCACGTGACATGCTTGAGCTTGCGGAGCTCTTCGGTCAGTGGAAAGAGCAGGAGACCTGGAGGATTATGGTCCAAGATGCAATCGCCAAGAGGAAAGGCCACGAGTCCATGTCTATGCAGTTGCCTAGGCTGTATATCGCGGGTCAGGAGAAGTTGCAATACTGGGGCTTCTCTTACGGAACCGCTATTGGGAACACTTTTGCTGCCATGTACCCGGATCGAGTGGGAAAGCTGGTCCTTGACGGCGTCGTGGATGCAAACAACTACATGAAAGCGCTCTGGTCGAACAACCTCGAGGACGCAGAAAAGGACATGCAGCAGTTCTATGACCGCTGCGCCGAGAGCGGGCCAGAAAGATGTCCACTGGCAAAGGAAGGCTGGACTTCTGCAGACATCAAGAAAGAAGTCGACAAGATCTTCGCCGATCTTTATCACAACCCGCTCCAAGTAGTCGACGACGACATACCAGAAATCGTGACGTACAGCGACATCAAGACGCTGCTCTTCATGGCCATCTACTCTCCAATCGAGCACTTCCCCAACATCGCCAAAATCCTAGCCGCCGTGCGCGACCGCGAAGGCAAAGACATCGTGCAGCGGTTCCTGAGCCCACAGCACACGTTCGCGTGCTCAGCCAAAGGCAACGTGACGCAGGTGGCGCCCGTCGACGGCGAGGCCGCCATGGCCATCATGTGCTCGGACGGCGACGCGCAGGACTTCCTCACCATCACGGCGTTTGACGCGTTTTGGCGCGAGCTGGCCGACATCAGCCCCACGTCCGGCGCCATCTGGGCGGCCCATCGCCTCAACTGCGCCGGCTGGAAGATCCGCCCCTTGCACCGCTTCCGCGGGCCTTTTGGCGGCGATACTGCGCATCCCATCTTGTGGGTGGGCAATACGGCCGACCCTGTCACGCCGCTGTCCAACGCCCACGCCATGGCGAAGCTGTATCCGGGGTCGGCGGTGCTGACGCAGAACTCGCCGGGAGTAAGTGTTCCCATTCCCTCTCCTTTCCATTTCCAGAGAAAGAAATAAATGGTTGCTACGTTTTGTTGGCAAGGCACTGACGTTTCGTTTCGCGCAGCACTGCTCTCTCGCCGCCTTCTCGCCCTGCACCGTCGCGCATATCCGCGCGTACTTCCACAACGGCACGCTCCCTGCGCCCGACACCGTGTGCGAGCCCGTCGAGATCCCATTCCTGACGCCAACGGATCCAGGGAATGGCGCGCAGGCGTTGTCAGTCGACGAGATGCGTGTCGCGGCTGCGCATGCGGGGCTGCGGCGGGCGTGGGCTAGGACTGCGTCGTGGGGGCTGGGCAGGGGCGTGCTGCCTAGAGGTGTGTTGGGGCTGGATGGTGTGTGAGGATGAAGGGGGCGAAGAATGAGGAGATTCCTCTCCTTTCTCCATCTAACCTTCTCGCTCTCTTCAGAAGGTTCTCTGTTCTCCGGAACTTCACGACCTCTTGATCTTGGCTTCTGTCGTTTCATTGGATACTCACCACGCATATCATATCAAATACAAGCACGCGCACAAGCATAGCCTGCGTCCTTTCATTTACCTACGGATGCCGGGCCAGTTCAAGTTTTTCGCCTTCCTTTTTGGGACAGACCTGGTACAGGGGTGTTACCGTGGTAACGAGGCTACGTAAGGTCTGTTTTTACAGGGCTTTTTTTAGGCCTAGAGCCCCCAATTTAGGCACCCTAGGCCAGGGAAAGACCTAAAAAGACGCCTAATGCTAGGGCCGTTGCTGAGGCAGCAACTCCTGTATCCGTCTAATCCCAAAACGGAAGGCGAAAAACTTGAACTGGCCCGGCATCCGTAGACTCCGACAGCCAGACAGACGGACAGATAGATATCAGATAGCATAGCATAGCACTCAGACACAACCCAACCGAACCCAACAGCAGAGCGATATGTCTATATTATCATACTACTAATAATTCCTACTATATACTGGATAGTGGACACCAAGCATACTCACAACGAAAACACCGGATACAACCAGCAAACCCACGCTACCCGCTTCCTTACAACTAACTAGGTATTAGCGCTCACACTCGCATAGGGAGACCAAATACGATGATGATACCCTGCAACCTTTCACCGTCGTGCGCGTGTGTACAATTTCTGACTGCCGATGCTGCTTATTAGGTTTACATTCTACAACCCAACACCGCGCGGCCTCTGTGTGTATGTTGCTTAGGAGCCCTAAGAAGCTACATCATCTGCTTTAGCTTCCACAATAGCATGGTTCGGATTTCGGATCTAAAGCATATTACTTTAGCGGTAACTCGTGTGGTAGCTGTGGAAGATATTGCACTGGTCGGCCGACTTACTTTGTATATACAAACAATAGTAGCACTTAAGAACAAAGTGATGTTTGGGAAAGGGAAGGATCAGTACCTGTTCTTCTAAGAGCGTTAGAATGCATACACGGACAGTTTGGGGTAATCATATCTACAGTAAACAGCACATCTCCGTTTTTCTACAGTTCGCAAATCTTGAACTCTCTATCCCCAATTACCGAAATACGTTGTGCCCTCTAGATAAATCCTAGTCCATGAGGATTGCATCAATGATCTAGGACAAACACATATTTAGAAGGGAAAAGAGCCCTAGGAGAAGATTCTCCTATAATGTGTAAAGAAGCAGTCCCCCTTTCCGTAAAGGCACCGGATAATTTGCCCACCCCACGTGATAGCATATATAGAGTTATATGATGTGTTTTCAACCCTTTGAAATTTTAGGTCTCTATACCTTTGTAAGTACCTTTATATCCTTCGAATATTTTATTTTTATACCCTTGTAGATACTCTAGTAGTCGTATATATCTAAGAACTCGAATATATTTTTACCATTATATCTTTTTACTTTTATATAGTTATGTAGTGCCTACTGGCCGTAGCATTATAGTCTAGTTATAACTACCTAAGGAGTACTCTGTAGGTATCCTAGATTTAACTCAACTTGTAGTTAAGGGGTGGGCAAAATATCTAGAAGAGGTGAGCAAATTATCCGGGGCCTTCCGTAAATGTCTTGCTTAAAGAAAGCAGTTGAATTCTCTATATCTAGGCTGGCTGACCTATAGGTAGACACTAGATGTATGAGCTTGTGTAGACTTACCGAGTAAGCAAGGAATGAAAGCCGACAACACAGCAAAGCACAAGGCAGAAGTGGCAGAAGGACGAGCGTGGACGTATTCAGCCACAACATCAGCGGTCACAGCAGAGCAGCAAATCGCACAAGAACGCACCCACACCACAAGCACGCTCTACAGCAATCACCACCCCCAGTGCAGACACCCCATCACAGCCAAGCACGGCAGTCCGACAACCCCCACCACACACACACACACACACACACACACACACACACACACACACACACACGCACGCACGCACGAACCAAATCAGCCAAGCCACAAATAAATACTTGCTACCAGCGCCGCCTCGCGCAAAACGCGGCCTTCGTCCTCGTAGTGTACACAGACGCATTAATTACAAGGCCGACGCCCGTCCGGCATGCCGAAAAGAGAAGAAAAAGAAAAAGAAGAAGAAACAGAAGAGGAGGAGGAGAAAGAGGAAGCACACAAGACCGAAAGCGCATCGCCGGACCAACCGAGAAGAACAAAAGAAGAAGAAGAAGGGAAACAAGGACTTGACTTCCAAACTCTCCCTCAAGACAGCGATAGAGGTAGAGATGGAGATAGAGATAGGAATGAGCAATGAGGGTAGACGATAAAGCAAGAAAGACCCCAAGAAGCCGCTCGCAGCATGCCGATAATGATAGAGCAGACTAGAGGAGAGAGAGATAGAGATAGAGAAACGAGCAAGGCCAGCCAAAAAGAAAAGTTACCTAGTTAGCAACGGCCTCCCATCGCAGCTGTCGTGGCTTCTGCACGCACGCTGCAGTCAGACGCGCAGCACCGCACCTCACCGCACCTCACCGCACCTCACCGCACAGCCCACGCAGACACAGACCGGCCCCCACGCCCCCAAAAATCCCGAAGCAAGCAGGCAGCGTCCCCGGCAGTGGCACCAAAAAGCAAAAAAAAACCAGCAAAAACAAAAACAAAAACAAACAGCCGGCACGAACACGGTCCACGGACGCTCGCCCGAGCGCGGCAACCAGAGGCGAATGCCCGGTCCGTCACGCCGCTTTAATCCAGCCAAAGAGAACGACCCGCCGTGAAAAGCAATTACCCACCATCCCAGCCAGCCCCTGTCTCCCGCTGCCCGAGGGAAAAAGGAGCGAGCGAGCGGCCGGCCCGGCCCCGGCCCTGTGATGATGCGGGTATGTGTGTGTGATATGCGTGAAGAAAGCGGACTCCCCCACCGCCATTCGGCGTGGCCTGTCCGTACAAGGATAGAGAGCCGAAACATCGAGAATGCTCTGCAGAGAAAAACGGAAAAAAGGAAACATGCGTCGCTGAAACGGGAAACTTGTGCCGCCGAATGGGGAAAGTACTGCGAAGCTCTGACGATGGCTAGCTACCTGTGCTGCTGCGACTAGGTACACCTTGGCCTCGCCTTTCTTCCAATGCGTCGTTTCCGTGCCTCCCACCTATGATGTTTTTGCTTCAGATCGCCGCCCCGGCGTAACGTTCGTTCCATTCATACGACTCTTGTCGTGCGTAACTCTGTTGCTCGTTGCTGTCATCATCGTTGAGTAGTGATGCTGCTGGTATAGGTATTGATACAAGTCGATTGCCGCGTCAAGGGCTCTTCGCAACAGACCTTGGCCCCTGACTAATCGATGCGCGGGTGGGCAGCCAGCTGGAGGCATGGCAGAGGAGCTTTTGAACACAGCCAGTTGGCTGCTGGCTGTATTTCCGACTCAAACGACTAGATCATCGAGATCCAGACCTCTCAGTTTGCGCGCTTTGGCTGTCAACCTGACTCTCGCATCGGACTCAAGGACGGACTCGTCTGCCCACTCGTGGGGACCTTCTGCGTCCGCGCCTACCCATGCTCTCCGCTTGCCCGCGTCGTTCCATCTTCCTTGCGCGGCTGACGCGCCTGTATTTGAGTGCCCGAACAGCTCGCCATGACCCGCGCGCTCAAACTCCATTATGCCGCCAAACTTGCCGTCCGAGTTCGCGACATAGAAAGAGCTACCGTCCGGCAGGAACGAGACGCCGGACACGGTACCGAAGAAGTTGAGCGTCTGGCATCTGTCAAAGTTCTGTGCGTCAATGACACTGACCACATCATCTGCTTCTGCGGCCAACAGAACTCGGCGCCCGCCGCCGACAGGGCTAAAGTGTAAGCTGCGTGGACACGCCATTGAACTAGCCAAGATGGCTAAGGGCGCCCGCCACCATCGCGCGTCGTAGATGACGACTTGCGAGTCTTGCGCGCCGGTGGCAAGATGGATACCATCGTCTGCCCAAGCGCATGCAAAAGCGTCCTCCGTGTGTCCACCCAGGCGCTCAAAAGGGCGACCCGTCTCCGCGTCCGTGATGAGCGTCTCCTGAAAATCGCCTACGAGCATGCGCATACGGCCGTTCGGAGAGGTGGCGGAACAGTTGATCGCCTCCTCGTAGCCAAAGTCGGAGATGAAGGTGTTGGTGTGGCAGTCTAGAATGCGCAAGCACTTGTCATTAGAAGAAAAGACAGCCATGGGGTTGCCACTGCTGCGGGAGTTGAAGGTGTGGACGTGATTAGTGATGCCATTTACGCGATGCGTGATGAAGCCTTGGGTGGGTTTGGTGCCGTATTCGGATTGAAGGTCTATCAGCGCATATTCGCCGTAGAAACCACCAGCAATGAGTATGTCGTCGGACGCAGCCATGGAAGTCACATCGAAAGCTGCAGAATGTAATGAATCGAAGGAGGATTTGGTGAGGTCCATGACGCAGTCGGTTGACTGACCAAGGGAATCTGTGCGCATTATCCTCGACCTGCCGGCATAGTAGATGTCATTTCTAGAAGTAGCAGCGATTAGATTCCTGAGTTGGAAATGCGCTATTAATGCTTGGTGTTTGGTGTTCATCCTCCGGAAGCGGAAATAGCTCTCTGTGTTGGGAAGTCTTTGCGCCAGTGGGGACGCGCGCGTGCAAACGCGGCTCGTTGTGCTTTGATACAGTTTTGTGCGAGCATCTCTGGCCTCTTCCCGAGTGGTCTCGAGCTTATCCCAGTCGATGCCTTGTATGTCGTACCGATTGCCCTGCAGGTCGTCTCTCGAGACCGACTGCGGGCGTTCCCAATGCTTCACTTTGGAGGCCTCTGCCCCAACGTGGCTCACGCCAAATTCCGGTATGGTGCCGGCCATCCTCCATTGGTCCATGAACTTGCATATGTCGGGTTTCCATGTGTAGTCGTCGACGGAGGGTGTATTTACCTCGGGATCGTCCAAAGCGGAGGCAATGGCAAACTGCGAGTTTCCTAAACTGATGGAGGTGGGGTAGAAGGCCATTTGGAAGGAGTTGGCGTCGGGGCCGGTGGACAGGGAGGCAAGCGGGTTGCTGCTCGAGCCACTGTCGGCGGGCGAGCTCTGGTGGGTGGAAAGAATATAGTCAGGTGTGTCGAAGGAGTCTTCCATGTCAGATGACGGGAGGTCGACGACGGGGCTGAGAGGCACGGGGACGCCGCCTGACTGGTCGTCGTCCAGGAGCGAGTCGTGATCGTCATGATGCGCGAGGCCCGGAAGGAGCGAGTCTGGGGGAGCTGGGGGAGCTGGGGGAGCAGCTGGGGGGCTCAGGCGGTAGGGGAAACCGGGCTGTGGCACGGATTCATCTGAGGCCTCGTGCGGGGATGCGTGGTGATTGGAAGGCTGGCCGGAACCAAAGTAGAAGATGTCACCGACACTAGCCATGGCCGGATAAAGGATATGTCTATTGGGGAGGGGGCCTGACGACCGACTGGGCGACGGGCGTTGGCGATGAAGAATAAGGTCAAGAGAGTTTATGTGCAGGGCTGCGCGCGAGCCGCGAAAACGTGCAGCAGTATGTACAGAGGTATGGCGGCTTCATGCCACAGCGGCAGGATGCATGACAGACGCCGTCAAGTGGAGTGATACAGTGCCTGGAAGGGCCAGAGAGGATTGAGGGAAGTTGAGTGGATGGAGGGCGCACCGCGGGGAAGAACTGGCGCGGGCGGCGGGCGGCGGGCGGCGCGCGGCGCGCGGGGGGCGGGCCCGGGCGCCGTTGGCTCTCGTCGAGCCCACACTGGCCAACGCGTGCGCCGCGCCTGCAGTGAAGCGTTCCCTTGCCCGTTGGCCTTTACCACGCGCTCGGCCGCTGCACGCTCGCTCTTTCGTCTGCATAACCCGCGCTCTTTCGGTCAGACGTGCAGCCTGCGTTTCTAACTCTACATTGCCATTAAATGCACCATCCATGCCCCCCCCTCTTGGCGCCCCTCCCTTTGCTGCCTCCAAATCCTTGACTTGACGCCACCCAATGCATTAATAATGCTCATAGTACGTGTCGTACCCCTGCTGCTGCTGCGCCCAGCCTCCGCCCGTTGAGCTGTTCGGCTGCGTCCACCCTGCGCTGTTTCCCTTGAGTCTGCGTTCTGTAGGTTCTTCCGTCAGTCGCTGCCCGCAAATGGCTTCGTGCATGAACCCAACCGCGCCCTCATCTCCGGCCCATGTGACTTACCATACTCAAAGTCCGTCCACCGCTTCATCGTAATCTTGCTGCTGTCGAACTCGCCCTCGTACTCGATGCCTGCCTTCTTCGTCTTCTCGCCCGCCGTCTTGCGCGTGTCGCCCCAGCTGAAGTCGTCAAACTTCCAGAACGCGTACGTCGGCAGGATGAAGTTCCACACCGGCAACGAAATCAGATAGATTAACATCCAAGCCACGTACGACCACCGGTGCGCCGTCAGCACGATCAAAACCGCCGGCAGCCCCAGAATCAGCGCGAGCAGCACCAGTGGAATCGTGGGAGCCGCCGTGTGCTCGATGGCTGCCTTGATGGCAATCGCGATCAGGTAGATGGTGAACGAAATGGCCGCGGGCAGCACGAGCGTTCCTACAAGTTCAATGAAGACAACGAACTGCATGCTGAAGCAGAAAGTGCCGCAGAGGTCTCTGACGAGCACGAGCTCCATCAAGTTGTGAACCGTACTATTGATCCATCTGCGACGTTGCGAAAGCAGCACCTTGAACTCGTCGGGAACGACCGTCTTGCAGATGGCCTGAGGGACGAAGACTTGCTTGCGCTTCGGGAATGTCTTCAGCATCAATGTCGACAGATAGCGATCTTCACCGAGAAGAAGCAGGTTCTTCTTGTGCAGCGTGTCCACAACGTTCTCCGAGTAGTGCTCCACGACGTCAGGGTTGGCGAGAATGGGGACCCAGTAATTTTGCCCGCCCTTGGGTGCCTTGATCCTGTACATGCAGAAGCAACCAGGCAAGCAAGTCACACCACCGAAAACAGACTCGAAGGACTTGGCTTGGTGATGCGAGATAAAGTATCTGCGATCTGTTAGCCTGACGCCATTTACTCGACAAGGGGTTTGACGTACTCGAAGACTTGGATCATTGATACCCATGATTGGCGTTTATTGGCAATCTTGGTCTCACCGCAGAGGCCCATAATTTCAGGATCCTTGACCATGGCGGAGATCATATGCGTCAAACTGTCCGGGTAGACCTTGGTATCCGCATCCACCATGAGCACGATCTCATAAAAGTCAGGGAAGATGCCGGTTATCTTCCAAATTCCGTTGAACATTTCATATTCCAGCTCGGTCATCCGCTCATCAAACATGACTTTTTGAAGAAAAGACATCAAGATGATTTGACTGTCGCGCTTTCCACGGTTGCCAGGCTTCGAGTTCTTGGACTCGTCCGGTGTCCCGCACTTGACGACAATCATCATCGGCACGCGCTGCTGCTTCTCCAGGGGGATCAGCGAGTTGTCGCCATAGTCGTAGAAGCCGGAGTAGATCTTGGCCATGTTATGGCGCTTCGATCCACTCGCGACAGCCACATACGAGTGGGCTTCAACCTCGTCAGGCAAGACGGCATGATCCTTCATCATGCCAAGGCAGATGTCAGGAGTGGAAAATTCCTCGCCCGCGCCTTTGATGATACCATCACAAATGATCAGAATAAGCTTGTGGCTGTTCGGGTATTCGGTGGTAGCAATGGAATCGAGCGTGGTGCGAATTCCCTCTTCGCCCTCGGAGTAGGTGGTAACCAAGCAGATGGCGTGCGCAAGAGGGTAGCCGAACGGCTGCCAGTCGTGGGGAGGTTGGGGTACAACAGACTCATGGACGAAACCCGCGGGGCCAGGGCCTTCGGAGTCGCCCATATAGCTGGAATACCTTTGATCAGTGCCCGAAGGAGGCAGTATCAAGCTGGTTCGACTTTCAGCATTTCCTGGCATGTCGTAGCCTAGAGTACCTTGACTATAGTTCGACTGTCTGTACACATTATTATTATTCATTAGTTTGGCAGTCGAGCTCTGACTAGCCATAGTAGTCGGCGCAGGTCTGGATTTGCCAGAATCGATGGCGTAAGGGCTCGTGAATCTTGATGTTTTTGGCAAGAATTTGCTGCCGCGTTTGCTGCTGCGATCCACTGGCCCTAATGGGTCAGCAATCTTTGGTGGGGGACGATAAATGTCTTCACTCCAATCTTCGATCTGTTTATTCCTTCTCTTGGAATTCTGGGAGACGGTCGACTTGTCGGCCGCGTAGCGTTTAGAGAGAACCCACTGGAAGGCCAGAGCAAGGAAGAATTTCGCAGCAACGATGGACAAGATGAAAACAAGCGAGACGTAAAGAACGACCTTGGAGGCAATGCAGCCGATCGTCTCAGTGTCGATGGAGCCAACCTTGATGATTTCCTGAAAACATTTCGCAATCTGCTTGTCTTCGTGGGAAGAGAACGAGCGTGTCATATCCCTACCTCGAAGGTTCGAATTCTTTCGCAGGTCGTCAAATCTCGAAGGATATGAGACCTGACTCGTGTTGAACCATTGTAGAAGATTGAGGTCGAGAACATCGCCACTGTAAACCATCAAGTTGCGGCTCTTGTTTTTGATGTCATCCCAAGTAAAGTAGACGTCGCCACTGTCTCTCAGATTATAGAATGACGAGCGGGCCGTGTTCTGGGTGTGACACGCATAGCCGAGATAGTAAGGAATCGTGAGATTTGGCTTCGAGGATCCATCCTGTTTGAAGGCGTTGCATGGAAAGTACCAAGCGAGGTCCTTGCCGTTATTTTTAGAGGGGACATCAGAGTTTTCCGCCAACGTGATTAAATTCTTGCAGTGGCCATTCACGTTTTGAAACATAAAACTCCCATCCATACCACCATACTTCTCAGGCAGGCTGTAAACGACGTTGGTGTCCTTTGGAATGCCGCGAACCCAAGGATGCTTGGACCGCGAAAGATCGTAGGCTTTTCCGTGGAAAATCATGTAACCATTGTCCACTTCGTTGATCCTGAGCCTGTTGGGTCCTCCACCAGCGCATACGGTCTGAGTGAAACCGAATGTGATGTAACCAACGAATGTGCAGAAAAGCATGATGATGCTAATCAAGCCCATTTTCTCTCTCCATGCTCTTGCCTGAGCTTTGTGAGGCATGCCAAAGCACTTGAGAATTGCGTTGGGTGCCCAGAACGTGATGACAGCGCAGTAGATGTTCCAGATGCTCGGAGGTCTCGCAGCATCGCGAGCTTTCTGTCGCGCTTTCTCCTCGGCTTCCATCTGTGACGTGCCTTTTCTCGTGGGCCTTCTTTGGAGCTTGCGATTGTCATCATGTGCATGATCCTTTTCGTTGCCATAGCCGTTCCCAGCTTCCCTGCGTTGCTGTCTTCGCTGAATGCTTTTGATGTCGGTACTCTCCGAGCTGATCGTCTCTGACTCGTCGTGGTTCTCCGCGAGTGGGTCGTGCCCGGTAGTCGAGGGCTGGACACTCATGTTCTGCGCATGTTTGCGGTAGTGATAGTTTGGGTGGTCCCTGTCGACGCGACCACGTTCCGGCCTAACCAAGGACCGCTTCCGGCGCAAGTCGCCCTCGGTTTGGAGCATGGGATCCAGCTCCCGTGGCGAAGGCATGGTTTGAGAATCACCGCGAGTGTGTTCTTTCCTGGGCGAGTTTCGCAATTCGTGCGAAGGCCGCACTTCGATATTAGAGGGTCTGCGGCGTCGTGGCGAGCGCGGCTGTGAGGGTTGCCTCGTATGGGCGGGGCGAGGCGGGTGAGAAGGCTGTCGCGTATGCGAGGACTGCCTGGTACGGGAAGATTGCCGGGTGTGGGAAGACTGCCGGGGATGAGAAGACTGCCTCGTTCGAGAGGGCTGCCGAGAGCGAGAGGATTGCCGCGCATGCTCTCGCCGCGGGGAGGGCGGCTGAGTGCGAAGAGGGAGCATGGCGCTGTTGTGGGTTAGCTACATTCCAGCTGTCACCATTGGCGACAACAACAAAACAAGGGCGATATTGGACGAGTCGCTCACCAGGCGGGTACGAGTAAGGGCGATCTGATCGGTAGGATTGACACCAAAGTGGGGAGAGCTGGCAACTAGCAGTGGGAGATCGGCAGGTCAAAGCCAAGGAGCACGGTGAAGGAATTCCGTGGCTGGATGGAGGAAGCGGCGACGACGAGGGGAGCTTGGGAGAGAGGGCGGCAGACTGGCAGTCAGCGAGCGAGCGACGGACGGGCAAGGTCACACCGACAAGCAGAGAACAGGCCCCTGATGCGAAGGAGGGAACGGAGGAGATCAAGAACAAGCGCGCGAGGCCCCGGCGGATGAGCGCATGGGGGCCTCGAAGTGGACGTGGAGCGCCACAGGCTGGTGGCCAGCAGCACCAGCCTTCTCACAAAATGCCATGCAGCTTGATTTTTTCCTGTGACAGACGACGATGTCACTTTCGGCGCTAACCAGTTCCACTCCCGCCAACTTGCGGCTCGAGATTCATCAGCCGCCGCGTACGCGCACAGGGCTGGCCCGCTGGGGGGAGTGTGGAGCTGCGGGTTATCAGCGCAGTGACAGTGGGCTCATCACGCTATCGCCGTGGGCCTCTGCTCTCGCTCGCGCAAAAGCACAGAGCGCGTGACTCGACCCAAGCGTGCACGACTGGGGCTTTTTTACAGGGCGACGAACGGCTCCGTGGGCTCCCGTGGAACCCGGCCGCCGTGAGACATGCCATATGCACAACACGTATGTCTAATTGCGGACTGTACGAGTGCCGAGGCCGACGACGCTCGCCACGCTGCTTGAGCAATATTCCTTCGTCTCAATAATAGCCTCCCTCCTTTCCGAAAGCTTCCACCCAGTGACCCCATACCCCGAAAGCGGGTTGCGCCATCCGGCAGATACGAAGCTCCGCCACACGTGCTGGCTAGCGCGACCCTGACTCCCGGCTGGTTGGATGCGCTTGTTGTGCGTGCCATTGAAGCTGCGGATTTCAGAGTCACAAAAAGAAGCACCGCAGGTAAGATTCACCTCTCTTCTGCCTCCGCTGCAGGGGCTTTGGGGACACGCGCCTAGCCCGGCCTCGGAGCTATCCGAGCCATTACCTACCTTTCCATTTGCCTTTGACGAAGCCCGCCGAGCTGACCAACATTGCTCGCCTCGAAGCTCCTAGGCCCGACCTCATAGCTTCGCCTTAGCCCGGTGCAAAACCTCGAATTCACCCGTCGCTCCATCGTCGCGTCTTCCCTTGTCGCGATCCCACCCCCAGATCGGTCCATCTCCTGCAGCCTCGACATATCTGGCGCACGAGCAAGGGTCCGGATAAGCTTGGACACACGAGGCATTGTGGGGTTACAGTACCACTGGTTTTGCAATGGGCCACCACGATTCGACCCAGGCCAATGCTGCCCCGCGCTCGCCCAAGTCGGGACACAGACCGGCCCACGGTAGTGTTGAGAGCATTTCCACTCAGAACAGGTCTTCCTCGCAATCGGTGGCATCTCTTCGATCCAGCAGCACCCGCGATGTTGACACGCCAGAGCCGCACGGCGTACGGGACTCGGTGGCCCGAGACGAGATCCCTACCGGACAGGCCGACGGACAATCCAACCCAAAGAGACCCGTCAACAGCACGCGCATGCCCAGCTTTCCCAACGATGGTCAGGGCCAGGAAGAAGAAGTGGTCGAGCCTTTGCACTACTTTCACCAACCATACAACCCACCATCCTTGAAGCCAAAGAAGAAAGAGCGTGTCGATAAAGTCAAGTCGACCTATTCGGATTCCCAGGGTTCTTCGAGCGGGCAGAGCGCCACACGCGGGAGCCAGTCGAACCTGCCCCTCCCTCGTTCCAACGCCCCTCGCCCGGACTCTTCACTCACGCTAGGGTCTGAGCTGGGTGCGCGTGGGAGGTCGTCCATGTCGCAAAACCTTTCTCCCTCTCCCAGCGATTCTCCTTCAACTTATGGCCGTTCGCTTTCTACCAACCGGCGTTCACCTGAGAGCCGTCCCGTCTCGTACGTCGACTTGCTCAACAACAATCCGTACAACCATCAAGTAGCACAACCGCAGGACCTTACCCAGAGTTCTCTTAAGCACTTTGTTGGAAGCAATGTTTCCCTTTTGGACACCAAGAAAACATTGGAAATGTACAGGGCAAATGTCAAGAAAACCCCAGACCCAGCTGTGCAGCATGAGTTTGCAAACTTTTTGATATCCGCTGCGACAGCCCTTCAAGCTAACGGACAGGCTGGTGAACTTGATCCAGAAGAGTTGATACGGGAAGCTCGGCACATTCTGCAGAAGTTGGCAGACCGAAGCTATCCGTTTGCGCAGTATCTATTGGCCGACGGATATGCCTCCGGATTCTTCAACAAGGGTAAGGAGGACCAGGAACGCGCCTTTCCGCTTTTTGTTGCTGCGAGCAAGCATGGTCACTCGGAGTCTTCCTACCGCGCGGCGTTGTGTTACGAGCACGGCTGGGGTTGCCGCAAGGATCCTGCCAAAGCCGTCCAGTTCTATCGGTCGTCAGCCTCCAAGGGTCATGCTGGTGCGGCAACTAGGATAGGCAAGGCGTGCTTCACAGGCGACATGGGCCTGGGGAAGCGCTACCGCGAAGGCTTCACTTGGCTGAAACGGGCTGCCGAGACTGCCGACCATCAGTACCGCGACGCGCCCTATGAACTGGGTCTGCTCCATGAGGACGGCTTCTTTGACGAGAGGAACCAGGAAATTGTTTTCAAGCAGGAGTCTTACGCGGCGGAGCTTTACACGAAGGCGGCAGAGCTTGGACACCCGCTGGCGCTGATGAAGATGGGTGAGGCGTACGAGCATGGCAAGATGGGATGTCCGCGTGATCCGGCGCTCAGCGTGCATTTCTACACGGGAGCGGCTGAACAGGGGTTCCCTGAAGCCATGATGGCCTTGTGTGCGTGGTATCTCGTAGGAGCACCCCCAGTGCTGGAAAAGGACGAGGTCGAAGCGTACGAATGGGCAAAGGGTGCAGCCGAACTCGGTGAGTCATTTCGGCGTGCATATGCTGTGGTGGAAGTTTTAACGTCTCGTAGGTTTGACCAAAGCCGAGTATGCCGTAGGCTACTTTTCGGAAATGGGTATCGGATGTCGTCGAGACACTCTCGAGGCGAACGTATGGTACATCCGCGCGATGGATCACGGCAGCGATCTTGCCAAGAAGCGGCTCGAGAGGATTAAGAACGCAGCATCTGGCGGCGGGGCGCACGCGTCAGGCTCCTCGGAGACAGGTAAGGGTAGTAAGAAAGGAAAGGAAGACAAAGACTGTGTCGTTATGTAGGACGTTTGATTTCCTTCGTCCCATGTCTGAACCCAACTTTTGGATGGCTGCTTCTTTTTGCGATACCACGAAAAGCGGAGCAATTTCTTTTTCTCTCTCTTTCGAATACTTGTTTCAGTTCCTGTACTTTCTTTGCATTCCATGGAGTAGGGGGGCTTGTGTGCATAGCATTTTCAGCGTTGGCGGTAGAAAAGACAGGGACAAGATGCGTAGCTACGGCACGCACGTAATACGGCAGACTACTTTTTATTGGAATCGCGCAAGGCTGGTGCAATTTCGTAAGGGACTGGGCTCACCACACGACAGAATCCGGATGACTACCTTGATAGTCGAACCACGACCCGCAGGTAGGCGCTTTCAGCATTTGGCCTGATGGATATCGAATATTTAATCCGCGGCAATTCCGCTTGGTTCAGATATCGAAGATCATACCATAACCCGCGGATCTTGAGAAGAACTCATAAAGACTATCGGCTGCTGGCGAAGGGCCATGGTTGCGCAAACCCCACACCGGTGGAAAAGGGAGTTGCTAGTGAGCATGGGGGAAGAAGGCGGGGGGCTCATCCAAAACGCTCCCCAGCAGTCATGACGGCATGTTGTGTAGAGGAAGCCGCACCACCATTAATAGCTGGGCGTGCGCAAGCCGCAATCATCCAGCAAACAGTTGTTCTCGTCAAAGAGACAGGACAGTGCTCGGTCGCTAGCCAGTATGGGGTACGTTTCCGAGGGGTTGTTCGGTGTGGATTACTCACTGACTGACTGCTATGCAGGTGCTCATCGAGCAAACAGGCCAAGCGGATCAAGGCCCGCACGGCGCTCGAGAGCCACAAGCCTACTAAGGTTGAAGCGGGCGAAGCTGCAGCGACGGGCAAGGCGGTCGAGGCGGTCGAAGAGACGGCAGCAGCGGATAAGGCAGCAGAAGCGGCCGAAGAAGAAGGAGAAGCAGAGGCAGGCGAGATGGAGCAGGCGGCGGCGGCGCTCTCGACGATCGAGGAAGACGAGGCGCCGAGCGGGAAGGTGACGATAGACCGGTGCGAGGCGCTCAGCAACGAGATTCACAGTAAGCACGCACACAGGCAGGCGGGGCCTCATCGCTTACGGCGCTGACAAGATGCGCGGCCACGCAGCGCTGGGAACGTTTCTCCACCCGGGCAGCTCGCTGGAGATACACTACGAGGTGGTGCGCAACGCGGTGTGGGACCCGTTCCACAACCGCTTCATCGACGGAAGCTTTGCAAAGCTCATGTGGAGGCGGCCCGGCGAGTGCGAGCTCTTCGCCTTGTACAAGAGCGCGCGCGCGACGACGTACTGCCAGCCGAGCGGGACGAGCTTCTCGCCCACCGAGCGCGGGACGCTCCTGCGCGTGCTGCTGGACGAGGTGACGAGTGCAGTGGAGAAGCGCCATGGCAAGGAGTGGCGCGACAAGTTGCTGGAGGAGATGCGGGGGCGGGAGAGGAGGCGGGAGAGGATGCGGGCGCCCCCGCCGTACAGCGATAGATAGGCGCCTTAGTGGGGTGGGGTGATAGGGGGGGGTCGTATACCTAGTATGTAGTATGTAGCATGTAGCAGCGAAGCAACAAGTTTCAAAGGGTAAATCTCAGACCAGCGCGCGGGTAGATCACGTCATGCAGCCGAGGGCATGGACGCTGGAACAGCCCCGGATCTTGACTTCCTCTTCCCCTTCTTTCCACCCCCTTCCTCATCTCTCTCGCTCCCCGAGATCGCCCGCTCCCCCAGCACACACACACACGCGAAACAACCGGCCGAGAGATGCGGCGAAGCTGCCACGCGCACCCAGCGGGGCGGACCCTTCGGCACCGCGTCTAGACCGGGCGCGAGCAAAGTCCGTTCGTGGGGGACCACAATCATCCAAGCCACAGTCACCAGATGCGTCGTATGATAGACAGCTCGAGAGCACACAAGGAAGAGAGAAAAAAAAAATCCGTCGATCTTTTCGTATATCTGCCGTGCCCAAAAGCCCGTCCATCCATCCATCCATCCATAAGCATACATTTCCTCATCATCATCATCATCATCATCATCAGACAACATACCATGGCTGCGGCTTCCACTGCTAGCAAGGGCCTGCAATACTCCCGCATGGTCGAGGCCCGTTTTCGCACCATTTCCACGTCGTCGGCGTCGTCGTCATCCTCGTCCTCATATCCCCGAGCTCTTCTTTCCAGCCCAGATGAGGCCGAGCCAGCTCGGGCTTCTTCGCGTCCTCCGCGCCCTCCGGCGCGCCGCTTTCATTCCCACCCTCCTCCTGCTGCTCCTTCTCATTCTGCTCCCGCTCCTCCTCCTGTCCGCTCCTTCTACGCCGCTGCCGCAGACTCGCCCTGCGCCACCATGAGGCTCTCCTTGCACCACTCCCCGCCCAAGAACCACTCGGACTCGGCCCTCGGCTCGCCGCTCTCGCCGCTCCCTCCTCTCCCGCCCTCTCCGTATCCTCCTTCCACTTCCACTGCTGCCGCCACCGCTTCCATCACCTCAGCCCCCGCCCCCACCCCTGAGGAATCCGCCTACGATGCCTCCACCACCATCGCCGACGACACGGCGAGCTTCGTAACCCGCGTCAAGCGCTCCTCGCCCTGGACCAAGAGCAAAGAAAAGCGGACGTCACGGCGCGAGATCCGCGACGGCAAGCGCCCGTCCGAGGACCACGCGTCGGCGAGCGGGCTGTGGGAGGCGCGCGCGGAAATGCAGCGCGTGCACGACAAAGCGGAGGCGCACCGGGTCAGCCTCAAGCGGGTGATCGACAAGCTGCGCGTGCGGCGCGACACGGGCGCGTCGGACGAGCTGCATGCCAATGTCGACGACGAGAGCTGCAGTGTTGACGCCGTCTCGGTGCAGAGCGCTGACGCTGCCGTGCTCGGTTTGGGTACCCGCCGCAATGCTAGGCCCGCGAGCATCCATTCGACGGCCGTGGAGAGCGGGTCGGAAGATGAGCTCGACGTTGACGCCGGTTTCGACCCCAACCTCGACCCCGACATTGACGCGCTCCTCGAAGACGGCCTGCTGCACCCCCTCTCCCGCGCCGCAGTCAAGCGGCGCACCGCCTCCGCGCAGCACGCCACACACCACCAACAAACGCTACGCGCGCAAGCGCTGCACAACCAGGGCGGGCGCACGCACACCCGCCACCGCAGCCACGACGCCCCGCCCCCGCCCCTCTGGGACGCCGACCACCCGAACCCGGCCTTCGCCGCCCAAGCGCCCCTCGACATCCGCGTCGGGCCGGAGATCGTGGCCCTGCTGGACGGCGCCTGCGGCAGCGACTGGCCCACCCAGCTAGAGCGCCTGTGCCTCGACTTCGTGCCCCCGCCGGGCGTGCCCAGCCATGCCGCGCAGCTTATTCGTGCGTGTAAGACGAATGGCCGCGCGTATAGGATTGTGGCGCAGGATTTTAGGCCCGAGGCGCCTGCTGTTGGTGCGGGGGACAAGGAGGGCGGGTTTTGGACGAGTGCGGTTAGGCGCACGAGGGCGTTTTTGTAGGTGTGGTGTGGGTGGTGCGGTGGGGTGTTGATGTGCTGGGGTGGAGGGTCTTTTTTACCAGCCCCGTGGTTGCGATGCGATGGGATACGAACGAGCTTCCTGATGAGGAACTATAGTACTGGGGACTGAAAGGACAAGGGGGCGCTGACTGGGTTTCCGACACCCAGCTCGTCGGCGCCGGGGTTTTGGATCGTCGCTGGGTGTGGGTGTGTGTGGGGCGCGCTGGGCTGCGGTGCCGGGTAGCGCGCTGGCGACAAGATGGGTTGGAAGCAGAAGACGCAGTCGTGCTCTGCATTGCATTGCGCTGCGCGAAAGAGGATAGAACTACACTACCTACTTATACTACCTATGCCTACTACCTACTTACATAGAGGTAGAGATGTACTTAATCGACCAGAGAAAGAAAGAAAAGAAAAAAGAAAGAACGTAAAACAATAAACATCACACCACAGATGACTATCCATCCAGCTGCCTGATTCCGTGACACAAAACCCTCCTCGTTCCTTTGACTTCACGCCCTCCTTTCCAATTTCGCTGATTGCTCAATCAGGCCCCCCATCCCCTACCCCAACCTTAGCCTTTTTTTTTTCTCTCTCTCTCTCTCTCTCTCTCTCTCTCTCTCTCTCTCTCCCCCTCCCCTCCCCACCTCAACAACCCCTCTCTCAACCCCGCGCACACCAACCACGCCGCCTGTCCATGCGTCCCGCTCCTGCACCCCGAGCTGTCCCGTCCCGCCCCGTCCCGTCTGTCCGTGCTTGGTTCAGCGCTTGTAGCGGCGAGCGTCCGCTTGCGGCTGGGCTGGGCTAGGCTGGGCTAGGCCCCCCGTGGCCGTGCTGCCTCGTGCCGTATACGGCTGGGCTGGCCAGACGCGGCTGGTGCGGCTGATTGGTTAGGGAAGCGGGCGCTGTGATGGTGATGGGGATGAGATGGGGCATGGAGCGAGGAGCGGGGAGCGGGGAGCGAGGAGTTAAAGGGAAGTGTTCCTTCGTTCGAGTCTTCATGACGAGCGCTACTAAGTACATACCTACCACCTATCTACCTATCCTATCTTGCTAGGTCTGCTCATGCTGGCCGACGGGGGTTTTGTTGAAAGCAGGGGCTCGTTTCTCTCTCTCGTCACTGATCATTTCATTTGCTGGGCGCGGTGATGAATAGGTGCTTTCTTCAATTTGAAAGTTCAATTTGAGAGTAGAAAGCATGGAAGAAATCTACATACGTGCACTAAGAAAGCGTATAGGCAGGCTTATACGAGACCATGCTTGTACTGTGCTGTATGGGGCCGATACTCGATTAGGAGAGGATATATCTGAGCTGAGCTGCTAATCTTGCTCGCAAAAAAATCTAACTTCCATTAACCTCATTCACAAAAAACTAAGCGGCTAACTATCATGAAGCTTAGAGCATAATTCGGAAGGACAGCCCGCTTTCAGCGTGCCTCTAGAAGTAAAGAAGGGTTTGTAACTGGAGAGAAACATTATGTAGTCTATTAGGTAGGCGGATGGCGACCAGAATGATTTGATAGCTCCGTGTATGCCATGAGTAGGCTAGTGTTATAACTCAATGCCATGTAACGTCCGCCACCGCGAACCGATATCCACCGTCTAGCGAGACCGGGGACGATGCAAGCAGTCCCTACAGAGTACTCCTTGCCTAGCTCCTAGCCCGAGCCCCGGGTATGGATGAAAGGGTCTTGGAGCACACAGAGGCTCTGCATATCCTAACTGGGACTGTTATTCTCCTCCGTACACGTGTCACCGTGACGGACGTTACAAAAGGTTTCGGAGTGAGATTAGATAAAATTGCACCCCAGCGCCTTGCCCTACCCATACTTCTAGCTAAATGTATACAAACTATCTAATACGTAAAAAGACAACGTACAGGAAGGGTATAAATATACTCAACAGCAACAAGTTGGTTTTCCGCCAAAGCCTTCCCAACGCCAAAAAGCCCGCACCACAATGGATGGAGAACAAGTGACCATACACCATGAGCATGCGAGTTGTTTTCCAACAGCCCACTCCAACCCCATCCTCAGCTAACATTAAAAGCATCTATATCCCCCGTCTCAATCTCCCTCACGCCCATCTTCTTTTTAGCATTCCAAATCCTATGCTCCACCGTCCCCGGCTCTTCCCTCCTAACAAGCACAACCCTAATCAGCTCACTCAGCACGTTCAAAAACAGCTCGTCCTTTTCCTCTTTCGACATCTCGCCCTTCCCCTCACTCACCAGCTGTCTCGCCCGTCGCTGGAACAGCGCCTCAAGCACCTGCAGCACATTCGAGACATTTTTCAAGTACCCCATTGACCTGGCGACCTCGCGGCGCTGCGCCGGGCTACGGGCACGGAAGCCTATCCGCGAGATGTACTTGGCAAGGATGGTGGCGGTGTGCTGGTCGGGATAGACGCCGAGGTTGGCTTTGAAGGCGTGCAGCGCGACTAGCGCGCCGGGGAGGTCTTTCTCCAGGCAGAAGCACTCCACAATGCGGTGGTAGACCTTGTTGCGCTGCATGAGGTGGCTTGCAGCCGCGGCTTTGTTGGGCACGCTGTTCAGCCAGGCGAGCGTCTCCTTCATGATGGCGCGGTTTGTCGGGAACGCTCGCTGCAGGTACTGGTAGTCGCGCATGCCGCTGCGTACCCAGCGTGCGTGTGCCGTGGCCCAAAGATAGGCGTATGTGGCCTCATCCGGGATGACGCGCTCATTGTTCGCTGGATCCGTGAAGTCCTTGTACTGCTTCCAAACCTCAAGGTACTGGCCGCGCTCGATGTAGAAGGCGAGGAAAGAGTTCATGGCCGCTACGTTCATGCGGAGTTGGGCCTCACTTTGCCAGTTTCGGAGATCGTCCACTTTGTTCCAATCCCGTTTGTGCAAATAAATCTCGAGAAGGACTCCGAATGTTTCGCTGGTTGCCGGAGGAATGGGTCGTTCAATGAATACTGGCAACTCGATACTCCGATTGGATGCTTCATTCGACTTTGCAGGACGTCTGCGGTTGGTCTCGTTGGCGCTACGCTCTCGCACCAGGTTCATTCTCCCCCGGACCATCTGCAGACCAAGACTTTCAGCTTTTTCGATGTTCTGAGTGATGCCACTACGGAACCAAGCGCCCATGAGGCCGTTGAGGTGGCGGGCATCCGGTTTGATTCCGCTTTCGAACATGAATTCTATGACCTGGGCTGCTGATTCCAGCTCGCCCATGCCGATGAGCCTTTTCAGCCACTTTCCGAAAAAGAATTTGTTCTGCCACTCCCGAGGTAGTGCTGTCACTGCATGCAGAAAGGTCTCGTTTACCTCCGAAGCATTTCGACAGACAGCGGGCAGGCTATCAAATCCTGAAAGGATTTGGCTTTTGAATTTGCCTGCATCTTCACCACCGGGTTTCTGTCCAAGGAGCATCATTTCTTTGAATACTGCCAGGGCGTGTTGCTGCTTCTTCCTATAAAGAAAACCCAAGTAACACTTCTCGTAGTCTTCCAAAGTCATTTTGTCGCCCAATAGGTACTTCATGTGAGTGTAGAGTGCCCATGCCAGATTGATGTTCTTGTCCCGCCCTTTTTGGATGTGTGCCTCAAAGACCGGGACAATAACTCGAGGATCCCATTTTGGCGCCATGGCGAACAACTCAATCAAGACCTTCTGGGCCCGGTCGGGATTGCCGGCAACTGACCACATGCGGAGGCCGAGTTCCATGAACTCCGGATTGCGACCAACGACAGACTGTCCCAATGATATATCGTATCCTTGTTCCCATTGTTGAAGAGCCTCTTCTCTCTTTCCTTCCAAGAATGTTGCCTCTATATGCGCAAGCTGCTGGGCTGTTGTGGCGGTGCGTCCGGTGGTTCGCATGTCCTCCACCAGCTGCTTCAAATGTTCCATGCTGTTCGCATTTGATAGTGACTGCTGGGACTGAGTGTTCCACAATATATCCCAAGCCTTATCTGGCAGCGCATCCAGAACCTCAGGGAAAGAAAACTTTGCGTGGCAATACCATTTCCACAAGTTTTTCCGGGTGTCCTCGTCCTTTGGATCATCGTACGCTTGGAGAAGGAACTTGTTGAGCAGCATGACCTGCTTATGTCTGGAACATCTGTAGCTTCTATGGACCGTAACCACCTCTTTTTGCGCCTGCATGAGACGTGGTTGTAGGTCGAAGCTAATGAGTTTTCCTTTGGCCGCGTTGCCGCCAGCTGCTTCTTCCAGTGTGCCTTCCAGAGTTTCCTCTCGCGGCGAAGAGAGTATCGACCACCATGGCCTAGGGCGGGCTGTCGCTGCGAGCGAGCGACGAAGGGGCAGTCTGCTACATTTGTGCGGCGGTATCCGGTTTAAGAGTTGGAACATATGGAGTCGCAATGGCCAATCGGGGGGGTATGCGGGCAAAAGGCGGCCGGCTCGGATGCGTACAAGTCGCCAGACATGTCATCTGCCCGAAATCGAGAGGAGCGTCGGGCGTGGTGATGTTGTTGCAGTGGTGAGCAGTGGTGGATAGAAAAATCGCAACGGACTTCAGAGTGCTCGAGTCATGAAGCCCTAGCTCACTTAGTCATTGCAAGCATGTGCCATTGTGCCATCATCGCACGTGAAGGCACTACGAAGAGACGTCGAAATTCGACACACGTTCCTTTCACCACTTTCATCGCCCTTATTCATCGTGTATCCGACCTCCTCCGCATGGCTAAGGGTTTATATTGAACTTTCAAGATATGGCATCCGCTCTCTAATCTTCAATGCCCTGTTTGACTACGGGTATAACCACAAGCCTCACAACTTTCATGCACTGTTTCTCAATCATATGTCAATAATGACCTCGCCGACTATGTTTCCAATACCTTCAACAACCAGATTCTGGCTTTCGATAACGGGTGAGGTTACCCGCGACACGAAGGTAGGCTGCTTCTATCTCAACAAGTCAAAATCGACGACCACGCCGTAGCCTTCTTTTATTTTAGTCACTTATCGCGGTGACTTCTTTTCTGCCAGAGTGCCAGCCTTGCTCGCATAGGCTTTCTCTCTTCGTCTTCACCAATTTCATCCACGAATGTCCCGCTGTCGGCGATAGCCGATGTTGCCGGCCTACCTATCCACTGCCCCGCTGCCCACTCCACGATGACATCGTCAGGCCGCTTGGCTCGTTCAAAACATATTCCAGCTTATCTTCGGCCTCAGTTTTGCCCTCTGATATGAACCCTATGCCTGCCCAAGGCTTACGTTGGACTGATAAGGCCGCAACGATTGCCTAAGCAACATAGTGACAAAGCTGTTGACCCCAGATCTAGTCCGCTAGGTTCTCCATCACCCCACACAGCCGAACTAGGCTGGATAGCCTATCACTGTTTACTAGTAAATAAGCGATAGTGTTTCTGATCGGCGAGCTCGGCGATTGGCAGTAGTTTCGCCATCCACAGTAATCTGCGCGCTCACTTCGCCGTACAATTCACTCCGCCGTACCGGCCGTTAACACACATTTTCGGACCACGGTCAATGATGCTGGCAAACACCGTTATCTTGTCGGCCTGAGTCCCCGAGAGCATGCCAAGGCCGCTCTTGCCCGCGGACCTACCTTTGAGGCCTGACTATGTCTGCAACTATAAATTGACGGTAGGATTCTCTAGAAATATGGCACTCCAGGTCTCTTTCCAATCTCTTTACCTGCCTCAAAATGGGTCTATGCCGGTCTACCGCTCTTGTCTTGGGTGCAGTTTCTGCTACTCTCATAGACCATGCAACGAGTAGCGCCATTCCAGGCTCCGACCTGGTGATCTTCAATGGCCCTTTCACGGCAGAAGCTGGTGGTATGACCAACATCCACATCTCTTTTGCTGGCCCTCTCGATGGAGAACTTTCGGTCCACTATGGTTCCTGCGATATTGGCACCGCAGACTATGCCCATCATCTTGTGGGAAGGGCACATGTGGGTGACCACCCTCTGGCTAAGCGAAATCTGGGCTGGGAGGACAACAGGCCTACTCGGTTTGTGTGGATGCCGCCCGCAGACACCTCGTCAGGGGGTTGCTTGCACGCGTTTTCCGGAAAGAAGCTTGTGGGAAGATCCAAGGAATACACTGTCACCCGGAGGAAAGCCCGCCGAGGCACTTCTTTTGCGGACATTGCTGATGCCATGGGACCGTGGTTCGACGGAGTGGAGTATCTTAAAGAGAAGGAACCTGACAATGCGTTCGTGACGAAGTCGAAAGACACAACAGTTGGTATCCTAGGTGGCGGTATGTCAGGACTGATGACAGCTGTAAGTCTCCTTTGCTCATGATAAATGACCACAACGAACACCTCTAGCTGTGGATATTTACCGCATCCAGAGTGCGAACGTTGAACAAGGCTGATGGTTTCGCAGTATCTCCTTGAATCCGTTGGTATACATGACTGGAAGATCCTCGAAGCAACTCAGAGAATTGGTGGTCGTGTACACACTTCCTATCTCAATGGCACAACCCCCGAGGAGTACCAGTACCAAGAGATGGGCCCGATGAGATTTCCTGTCAGCATAACCAATGCTACAACGAACGAAACAATTCAGATCATGGACCATCGTATGGTCTTCCAACTGGCCGACACGCTCAACAAGATGAACGGCAACGATTCTTCCTTGGCGGTCAACTTTATTAAGTGGATCCAAAGCAGCGCAAACCAACCGGTTGACACCACCGAGCGTCGTGCCGACGGTACGACCCCTGGCAAGGCAGAGGTTGCCGCCAATTCTGCACTGGCAACCAACACCACCGAAACCTACTCTAATGCTACGGCCGTCGAAGAGGCGCAGGCTCAAATTAGTTCTTGGGATGGCCTTACGTGGGATAAGATGAAGTCGATTGCAACAAACGTCTTCGAAGCTCACAAGCAGGCTGTCGCGGAAGGGTACTTTGATTTCTCGGAAGCTACCTATCTGAAATACGTCATGCATACCGACCTTAATGTTACAGACGAAGCCGCTGGTTCTGAAGCTGCAAACCCGGAGTGGTTGTACGATAATATCTACATGGACGCCACAGAATGGCGGACAATCGACAAGGGCCTCAGCAGATTGCCCCAGGCCTTTGGTCCATTGGTCTCCGACCGAATCACGTTCGGCGCCAAAATAGAATCGCTCTCCTGGGACGACAAGTCCAAGAAGATGACAGTGTCATGGCGACCAGACGGACCCCTCAGCAAAGAAACAACCGCCATGGACTTCGACTACACCATCGTCGCCGTGCCGTTCTCCAAAGTCCGCCTCTGGAAGCTCCCAGAGTACACGTCGCTGCTCGGCCGTGCGATCAGCGAGCTCAACTACGGCCCCGCATGCAAGGTAGCCCTGCACTACAAGACGCGGTTCTGGGAGCACCTGGCGCACCCCATCCTCGGCGGCTGCGGGCAGACGTCCATCCCCGGCATCGGCAACATCTGCTACCCATCGTACGGGCTCAACAGCAGCGGCCCAGGCGTGCTGCTCGCATCGTACCAGTCGGGCAGCCTCGCGCGGGCGGTGGGCGGCATGGCGGAGGAAGAGCACGTGGCGTACGTGCAGCGCGCCATGGCCGAGGTGCACGGCGCGGTTGCGGACGAGCAGTGGACTGGCAACTACGACCGCATTTGCTGGGAGCAGAACGAGTTCCAGGCCGGTGCGTGGGCGAGCCCGCTCGTTGGCCAGCAGGAACTGTTCCTGCCGTCATATTTCCATACTGAGAAGCATACCGTGTTTGTCGGTGAGCATACGAGCTATACTCATGCGTGGATTTTTAGCGCGCTTGAAAGTGCGGTTCGTGGGACTACGCAGTTGTTGCTGGATATGGGGTTGGTGGATGAGGCGAAGCAGGTTACGGAAACGTGGATGGCGAGGTGGATTCATGTGTAGAGTAGTGTTCTCGTTTAAAGAGCTTTCAACAAGTGTAGTGCTAGATGTCTACAATGAAAACAGTACATGTGTTTGAATAGTTTATCATATAACGAATGTCACTGTCAAGCAAAATTCACCCTCCAGCGAGATAGGAAAGGATACAAGCAGTCCCTACGGAACACTCGTCTAGCTACAAGCCTGAGACTTGGATATGAGTGAAAGGATCTTAAAACCCACACATACTGCAAAGATATTAACCAGATTTCATTTCCACTCCGTACAAGCATCATCTTTTCTCGAGGCGATGAATCTCGCTTAATGGTGACGGACGTTAACCACCGCACATGGCCTTACGTTACAGCCAGCAGTTACGACAAAAGTCTTTACCACGGCAAACGAAGCACCACGAGGCCAGATGGCGCCGACAAAGTGTCACGACATGCTCCTTCCAACCGTGACAGAGACTGCCGAGTCCAGATCCAACTCGGTGGTAAACGCAGGAAACAAGCTGCAGTTATGAGTCACTGAATCAGCCAATCCCAACAAGTTCACTGATATACATCAGTTAGCGCAACGACTTGTCATAGGAATCACTTGCGGGTACAGTCGTGCGTCAACAATTGACAGTGCATGTACTCAATATCATCATCGTATAAAGCGGCATAGCAGTATCGTGTCTGGAGGCAGCAACGACATGCCCAAGAGGGAAGAGGATTTAGTTGTGCTCCCCCAGCAGCAGCAGCAGCAGCGGCGGCGGCCTCGCAATCGACAACCTTGCCGTAGGCCTACTGTACAGAGTTGTTACTGCTCACAGAACGTGATTCCTGCAGAATGTTCCATGCGCTTGGGAAGAGTTCTAGTTCTCTCAGGACTCCTGCACTTTTATGCCGTTTAGTGCAGGGAAACACGCGTGGCAGGTGTGGCGGATCTTCCGTCTGTGGTCGTTGCATCCTTTAGGACGCAACATCTCGAATCGATATTGTTTAACCTTGCCGCAGGCCACCGATGCCGCTACAAGGCAGCGTTCCGAGGACAAGGCGCCTGGTGTTCCTGGAGAATCTATCGCACTGGCTTTGCCGAGCGTCAGTGTCAATGTATTGAGGGACAATGTCTGATAACCGAGAACGAGAATATTGGAGAGGCTCCTTACTCGGATTCGAAACAGCCGGAGTCGGTGTTGAAGGGTGAAGTGTGGCTGCTGTCTGCGCTTCGGAGAGTATGCGAGAAAGGAGGTCGTGATCCTCGAGTATGATCGTTCCAGCACGGTGCCGGAGAAGCATCTAGCAATGTGTCGATATTCGGAGTAGGTGAAGAGACAGAACCCCTTGACCGTAGGCCACGTTTGGTTGTTTTGGTGCTCTGGAACCACGCACCCGCCTAGCAGACTCTTCGCTGTATTATCTTCATCCCAGCGGGCTGTGTTGACCTTGTTAGCTGGAACACAGAAGGTTCTGAAGAGACTTCTTGTTGTATGCCGTATCGTAAGTAAGCTTTGGTGTTACGTGGCGAGTGTTGGCCTCTGTAGATATAATCCTTATGTGGTTTGGACTCAGTCGTCAAAGAGGGCTGGATGACACAGGCCTTCAGAGAAGGTGAAGCATCTGCCATGTTCCTTGACAATCGATGCCGGAAGGTTTCTAGCTTGGTGATGTACCTCCTTTCATTGCAAATTCCTTGAAAGTCTCTGTTTTCGTCACTCCGTCGAGATTGAAGGTCGTTGCAGCCTTGGGTATGGATGGACGCGATCACTGGTCCGGCGTGGCTTGGACGAGATCCCCCATACCCTCAACAGCATCAATATCGTATCCCCGAGTAGTGTTTTCCGGATCGAAGTGTAGCACGGTCCGCGAAGAGGAAGGTCGTTTCTAGAGTAAAAGCCGCCATTCTGGCTCAGTGAGAAGGCAACTCGGATAGGAGAGCACGTTTTGGTGTATCGAGCGTCGTTGTCGTCGTCACTGAAAGTACGACAAGCCGGAAGGATGGACAAAAGACAGTCACCTCGTGGTGATTACGGGTACGGCGAGTTCATGTTTTCCTCAGAGCAGAGATTGTACGAAGACTCATCCAGCCGAGCATGCATAAGACGGGGCACACAACAAAACCAAGTCCATGAATCGGCCACCAACGCCACCATCAACAACGACGAGTAAGATACAGAGGCGGCTTAGGCCATGGAGCACAAAGAGCCATGCATCAAAGAAAGTGTTTTGGAACACCTAATTAGCGAAGAAGCACAACTGTTACGCAACCTCTAGCCCCTTTCGACCATGCAACTATATGGATTAGGCAACGCAGCGGTCAACTTCGAACGTCTGGCGGTTCTCGTCTTCCGGCAGCTGTGCGAGCCTGTCGAAGCTCTGCGTTGGACATGAATTAGTTGGCGTAACGACTAGACGACAAGCGTCCTATAAGATGGCCGCGCTGCGCCCTTGCTCGCTTGCGGCTGCTGGAAATGCTGTAGCTGCGCCCCGGTTATCTGAGCCACTGCCGTTTGCACGGGAAACTCAGCGCGAGAATATCCTGCTTTTTTCCTCTCTGATTCGTTGGTGCTTGCTGCACGGATAACGATATCCTTTGCTAAGGCGGCTAATGTTATCCTTCTTCGAGCTGGCAGGCATAGGTCAGTGCTCACGCCCGTATCTGCGTGGTATGGTCGGCTCAACGTCATAAATATCACTTGTAGAACTTGATATGGATGTGTTGGTTGCGGTGCTCCCTTGAATGCAGCTTTCTGTTGCACCGTTACACATTGCGCCAATGCTTTTCCTCTAGCGCCAGGGATAAAGTTATCCATTTGTTGCACTTGTTCTCTTTGGGAACTTGTGGCACAATTGAGTGAGGCCGATTGATAGGAAGATGGCCGCCTGAAGTGCTCCTGAGATGAATCAAGTAAATTTTCGTCCAATTAGAGTCGGGAATAACCATCTTGGAGATAGCTCCGGTATTAACCTCGCAAATGTGGCTTGAGCCAACCAATCATGGCATGCTAGCTATATAGTGCACTGACCCGGGTACTGGATATCCGGCGAAGGCACAAACGCTTCAAAATCTTGATGAGAGCCATCCTGCATCATTTGCAATTCGGACCTTCAGCCAGCTCCGACTAAGCTTTTCCTTTTGCCGCCGCCTTTCACAAACTGCACGGCCTTGTGCATCTTCTCTTCATAACCTGCAGATTCGCCGCGGTGCCCTTCATTCCAGCAGCCCTGGCAATACAAATCTCCGTCACAGCCCAGACACCTGACAGTAGCATCATCGTAGCATATGATGCACCAGCTGTCGATTTCTTCGTCAGTGAACTTGGAGGCTTTTCCGACCTTGACGGGCGGCTTCTTAGCTGGTGCGAATGAGGGCGCGGACGGGAGGCCAGGGGTGTCGGATAACGCCGCCAGACGTGCTGTTAGGGCATCGTCTACGGCGGTAGCTTTGTCAAAATCGTCCTCCTGGCTAGGTGATGTTGGAAGCGTGGTCGGTGCGGCAGGAAGTGATAATGTGGACTCCTCCGTGATGTCTTGCCTCGATCCTCGGTCATCGGCTGAAGAAATCGGAACGCGAGATTCGGGAGCAGTCGAATTGTCCTCCCCCTCGTTTGATTTCCGGGAATTTGTAGCTTCCGCTTCCTCGCATTCTCCGTCTGCCTCGCCGCACTTTGCGTTGATGTCTAGCTCTGCAAGGACCTGGGCGATGTACTCGTCCGCCTCTTGATCATCGAGTTCACTGTCGTCCCCACTGTCCCCCGGGTCCTGCGCCTTGTCTTCCCGGATACCCTCTCTGCCAACATCAGGATTCTTCTGATTCTCTTGCTCTGACCCAGGTTTGACATCCGGAAGGACCTTTCGAACCTCCCGTACCAGCGTCCCCACGTCCTTCTCCTCATGCTTGCCAATATCCCACTCATCGCCGCCCAACTCCTTAAGTAGTTGCTCCAAACTCTTCTCCTCACCATTAGACGCCTGTATTTCTACAGGCTCCGTGCCAGGTGCTGCCGAACTGGCCCCGCTATTATTGTTCAGACGCTTAAAGCGCGCAGCCAGGTCCAAAATTGGATCGCCCTCAGGTTCGTTGGACGAGGAATGAAGGCCCATCTCGTGAACAATATCCGGCTCGGATTCAGCCGGTGGAGGCGCGGTAGACAGCGACACGCTGGATGTCTTTAGCGCGTTGAGGCGCGCCAGGAGAGCGTCGTCGGAGTTGCCTGCAGGCATATTGGCGGCTTTTGGTCAGGTTCTGGGCGTCAGTCTTCTGTCATGAGTGTGAGAAAAGTGCTGCATCCATTAGGCCGTTTGATGGATGTTTCAGGAGGCGCATTTGCGCGTGCGGTTGGTTACGCCTAACAAGCAGGCGGGGCAATGCTTGGGGTCGTTAGGAGGGGTCCGGCGGGCCAACATTTGTATGGAGCCGGAATCCCCGCCGCGACTTGCCTCACCACCGCTCAGTATTTTCCCATTCTAATGCGCGCATCCTCAGGCCAGGGCCATGATCTGTCATATCCCACGACAGTTTTCCGCTCAGGCGAATTTCGGTAGTGTTATCGTGCTTTGGATCTGAGAGCGCTGAGCACCGGGGCTTCGGGGTCGGTAGAATCATGTTCCGGGTGCGCTAGAAAGAGCTCCTGGCGCTCTGATTGGCCAACCAAAGCGGTAGGGGCCGTCAAAATCGAAGAAGCTTCAAAGGCCATGAAAACAAGACGAAAGTTCCCCGTTTTCAATCCGTCCTGTTTGCTACGTTCGATGTTGGAGCTCCACAAACAATTACCAGATTGAGTTAGCTTGGCGCCTTATAGCCAATCAGCGTCGATCTCACAAGCTCACTTGAATTTACTTTGCCAGTGGGCAAACATCACATTTTAGCTTTCATCGCAGCGCAGCTTGCTTATGATTTTGGAGCTGTCATGCAAGCCGAGCCCAACTAAGTTTCTTTAAATATGTTTCATACAACTTGCACCTGATCCCAGTCCATCTCCCACAGTATTTTCTTTGATCGCCCGTTCAGATAGCCAAGCCTGCCTCATTCTCAATCTGCACCCGCTGCATTGGCAGCAGCAAACTCCTCGACAGACGGGACCTGCGGAATGTCGACCAGGACCGCAGGATTGCTTTTGCGCTCATTGAGCAGAGCCGCGCGCTTCTATAATCCTTTGTTAGGGACCGTGTGAGGCAGCCATGTACCAACTTTGGAATGAAAACATGATATCACGGGACTGACAAGCAAAGAAACATTGGAAAGGAATGCACCGAGAAACAACACAGATGAGCAACAACAGAGCGAAAACAAAGCAAAAATTCCTTCCATACCTCCAGTAACCCCGCAACGCGCCTACCGCCATCCAGCCCGAATTCCTCCAGCATGCTCTCCTCTTCTGCCAACGGGTCCGGGCTAAAACTCGCCTTTCTGCCCGGCAAACCACGTGCGGTGCTCGCGCCGGCTGCACCGCCCAGCGCACCAGGCCAAGCTCTATCCCGGCCACCCAGCTTCGCCGCCTGGTCTGCCGGACTCGTCGGCTCGCCGTCAATCTCCACGGGCGTGGCGTTGATGGATGGCGCGCCCGTGTCGAGGCAGATGGTGCGGTTGGAGGAAGCGCTGGTGGTGGTTATGATGCCCGGAGCAGCTGCGGGGTGGCGCATGGAGGAGGTGGCGGCTGTGGTTGGCGGCGAGATGGGCGGAGAGGTGGATGAGGCTGCGCTCAGGTTGGGGTTAGGGTTTGTTGGCATGCTTGTTTGGGTGCTTGTAGTAATGTAGATTTTTTTTTTTTTCTTTCGTTCCTGATGCTGATTTCTGGAGCTGACGGTTGTTCACGGGTACGTGACGATCGATGATGGCGGCGGCGGCGTTGGTGGGGTGAGTTGTTAAATATAGATATAGGTAAATGCGCTTTCCGCAAGCTGCGACAGAAATAGTAAGTGGGTAGCAGGAGAGGGCACAGTCGAGGAACAGCAAAGGGCTCGCGGCAGATTTCGGATGCGAAGACTGAGCTAAATGACTAGAGCGAGATGGCAGCCTTGAATATATCTTTAGCACGGCGAACTGCATGCCATGCCATGCTGCGGCTGACGATACGTATGAGACACATCGTGGCTGAGCCTATGTGCAACACGCGACGTAAAAACGCTGCAGCGAATTGCTTCAGCCTCGCTCGAAGCGCTGCAAGCCAAGGCTTCCAGAACGGCGCCAGAAATGCTTCTCCGGGCACTCTGCCGGCGTACTCGCTACCGAATCAAGCCTATCGTCCACGCACGTCGCCCCCCCAATCCACCACGTAGGACACGATGCTTTTCATGCAGGGAGCACACGGCGCCCAAATTCATGCAAGGCTTACCGTGCAAAGGACGGTGTCGGGATCACATAAGCGCTCGAAATCCTCAATATTTGGCTAGACTGTCTACAAGTGCGATGCTACAGGCCCTTCTCTTCAGCGGCGAGGTTACATAACCTCGCAACGAAGCCCAAGAAGCCTAGCACTATCCCCACTCGCACACTACCCAAGCAGAGAAAAGGAAATGAAAGCAGAAAAGAAAGAAATCGAGGCCCCTCTAGGAGATCTCCTTGCAAAGAAAAAGCAGAGCCTAATGAAGCAAGCATCCATCACTACCCGACCTTCGCAATGAAAAGAAGCAGAGCAGACGAACTGGGGGTCGCAAAATAGTACACATTACTCGCCGGCGGTTGGTGGTATCATCAAAAGAGCCTGGGCCGCCAGCGTCAAGCCCCTTTCCCAGCTCCAGAAGCGAAAAAAAGGGGAGATGTTGCTCGCTGCGGTAAAAAAGAAGAGGAAGAAGACGAAGAGTATCAAGGAGATTTTCAGGGAGTGAGTCTGAGCGGGAGGAGAGCGACATTCGGAAACAACGTATGAACGCCGCCAATAGATGCAACGCAAAGAACGGGTTTCGCTTCGCGTGAATCGTATGGCAGCGAAAAATGATCGACAAGAAAGAAAGAAAGAAGAAAAGAAAGTGGAAGAACCCATTACACGCCGAACGCGCCGATGCTGAAAACCAAAATCCTACCACCACTGTACATCCCTTCATGAAATTGAGAGTTGAGTATCAAGCCCAAAAGGTTACTCAAAGCCTCTCGGGTTGGCCGGGATTATCTAGATTACCGAGAATGTGTTCCGGTGGTATGCGGCTCATGTTGCCGCCCTTGTCCATCTGCGGAGCGGGCACATAACCCTCACGCTTTCTGCGGATGCGCTCGGCGATGATGCCAGCGACGACAATCAACATGATGAGGCCGAGGGAGATTGCCAGGGAAATAAGCACGATAAGGCCGACAGCGAGATGACCGTCTGTAGAAATGGTTAGTCTGTTACAATTGAAAATGTGAATAGGACACTACTTACGAGAACTCTTGAACACATTCTGCGGGTGTTGGACGAAGATCTGAGACATGCTGCCCTGGCCGTTTCCAGATGTAGAAAGGATGAAAGGCTGGTAGCTGGTGCCGTTGAAAACAGCTGCCGACGCCTGGCCAAAGTCTGGCAGGTGGATGGAGCCGAGGGCCATGAGGATTTTATCTTGGTTCATGTTGTCGCTGGAATCATGCTTCTCAGAGGTGGAAAAGACCTGGAGGCCGCGAATGACCGTGCCCTCACCAAGTCCAGAGCTAGCAGTAAACCAGTTGCCGGCGTTTGTACCGCTCAGCATGACGAAGGCCGAACCATTGGTTGCGGTTCCGGCAATCCAGAACTGCGTGGCATCCAGGTTAGCAGCAGTGATAGCCGATACTGGCCCAGGCACGCTATCGGCGCCCTCAACTGCCTGAAAGGTCTTCTTCTTGGCATTATAGGTTGCCAGGGTAGTAGGGACATCTTGAATTGTCAGATTACCGCCGATCATCAGAGTGTTCTGCGATGTCCAGGTCAATGCGTAGACTGAGCCGCCGAAGCCACTTCCTGGGTTTGTCCACTGGCCACGGTCGGTAGACAGAACGCAGAGGCCTGGGCATCCGAAAGCGCCAGCGGAATCAAAGTCACCGCCAATGAACAAATCGGTCGTCTTGGGGCGAGGAGCAACCGCGTTGACACTAACAGTGCCCTCGTCGCGGCTAAGTGCTTGTGGCTGACTGTCAACTAACTCGTTGGTGGCGAGGTTGTAGGCGAGGAGACCGTCGATCTCGTTGTCGCTCACGTTGCCCGAAAAAGTGCCACCGGCATAGAGCGTTGTTCCGACAGTACCAAGGGAAAGGATAGTCGCGTCGTCATTTAGCGGCTGAGTAAGACCAGTGACTTGTTCAGAGCTTGAGCTGTTCATGAACAGCAGATTGTGGATGGTGGTACCATTTGATCCCGTGGCCGTAAAGTGACCACCAACGATTGTAAGGTTGAGACCGTTGTCATCGTAAACGGTGCCAGTCACGATACCAGAGTAGTTTGAGACCAACGCATCTCGCTTGGCCAAGTTGGGGGCCGACTGTCGTGGTTGGATGCTGAGGTTGTACGACTGCAACGCGAGGTTGTCGTATTCATTAAGGCCGACGGCACCACTGGCACCCAGCGCCTGGGAGGAGACGGAGCCAGCGTAAAATGGACCGGCATCAGTCACGTTGGTCCATGCTGTCAGCTTCCCAGCGAGTCCGATCGTACCTATGCCTAGGTTATGGACCCAATTCTTTCTCGAAGGTGACCAAATGGCGATGCCGTCGACAGCGAAAGCATCATTATCGTCGAATGCCGCAACACGAGCGAAATCACCACTGACAGCAATGACTTCCTCTGGCTGATACGCGGTCAGGTTCAGCGTAAACGGAACAATGCTCGAGACGGTACCAAGCACGCCAGCACCAAGAGCGGTCCAAGAATCATCAGACAACGAGTACGCAGCAACGCCACCCAGCCCAGTCACGCTACCGTCAACGGTCTTGGAGAAGTTACCGCCGACGTAAAGGGTGTAAGCAGTCTCGTTGAGGTACAGAGTGTGAACCTCGTTGTCGAGGCCATTACCAGAGAGACTGACTGAGGCATTGTCGCTGACCTTGAAGATGTTGCTAAAGTCACCGTTCGTGAAGTTGCCGCCGATAAAGACCGCATTGTCACCGACAGCCATTGAGGTGATGTCGGCATTTCCCTCGAAGCTGATGCCAGCCGCATCGAAGGCGGAAGAGGAGTAGTCGTCGCTCACGGTCGTCAACTTCGGATTGTACTCGTAAATTCCGTTAAGGCCACCGGCATTATCGCTCATTAGCTCGAAACGAACGCGTTGCGCGACGATGGTAACATTTCCACTTTGCCCGTTGGCAGGAGTAAGGGTAACAGAAGGGCGCCAAGTACCATCGATGGCATCGATATAGCCAGAGTAGATCGTGTCGTATTTGTCGTAGTAATTGGTTTCGTACAGAGTGGCTGTGACCGGGGCGTCGTTCGTTGTGCCTGAGCTGTTGTGCGAGGTCATGGTTCCGGTGATATTGACTATGCCACGTGTATCGCAAGTGTTGTCCTGGAGACATCCAGGGGTGTACAATCGCACAGTGTAGTTGCCAGATTGTTTGATGTTGGGTTTGAAAACAACCCCAGCGGAGTCTGTACCGGTGTTCTGACCAGTGAAGTTGGCTGTGAGATATCCGGAGCTGCTCTCGTGGGACGGCGTGACTTTCCAAGGACCAGTGGTAGTGGAGTTTGCTGCAGTGCTGACACTATCACAGGTTGGTTCGTTGAACGTGTTGATAGCGAAAGCAAAGATCTCGTCTTGGAACAGCTCGATACCAGCGAGACCACCACCATCACCCCACCAATCGGAAACGTCGATGCGGAAACCATCCATACCAATCGAGTTGACAAAGTGGAAATCTTGGTACGTGGTGTTGCCTTCCGGGAGCGGGCAGCGCGCATCGCAGGTGATGTTGTTACCTTTGGCATCAATGTGAGTGAAGTTCATGATACCGTTGATGGGAAACGCAGTGAAGCGGAAAGTCTTTGTCCCGCGGCCCTCGTGCTTGGTGTTGTAAAGACGCATTTTTGTGGGCTGGAATTCGAATTGATATCGGCCCTCCCAGTATCCAGCAGTGTTGTCTTCCAACAACCAAGAGTTGCCCGATCCGTCCTGAGATCCGACCTTGCAAATGATGTTCTTTGGATCCTTGAAGCCATCGGTGGAAGTGGAATGACTAGACGTGATGTTTCCAGCAGCAAGCGGAACGACCTGTTGATCCTTCTCGGTTGGCGTAGTCGTGTTGCCAATACCGTGAAACGAGCCTCCAAAAATAATGTTGCCATTTGGAGCTTTGGTAATCGAAGCCACAGGACCATTAAACCCAGCAAAAGGCATATTTTCCCAGTCTCCGTTCCACGCGATCGCGTTCGTAGAATTTCCGCCGGAAAACGTACCACCAACATACACAGTGCCAGATTCACCATCGCAGTAGAGCGCCTGAACCCTGCCGGTCAATCCCGAAACCGCCGTGACTTCTGCAGTGTCCGGGTTGAACAGCCCAACGCCCTGCGTTTCCACGCCTCCCAAGCTCGTGAAATTTCCTCCGATGAAGATCCCTGCCAAGGTCCCGTCGGATTTTATGAAAGGGCACATGGCCTCGATATGCGCGTCGGCGGTGCGGAGAGCGGCAAAGGCATCGTTTGGGTAGCGGGCGAGAATCGACTGACTGCCATTGGTGTAGTAGGCGGATTGTTCCTGGCCCTCCCACTGGTAGATAGAAAGAGCGTCGAAATTGCCGGTCAAAGCAACACGGCCAAGCTCCCTAACATCGAGATATGGCGAGGGAACGTCGGTGAAGTTGTATGCGGCGGCATGGGGTGCGAAAAACGCGGTCGCAAGCAAGCTGGCCGACAGGCCGGCCGATGAGGACCAGACCCTCATGGCTTAAGCCGACGGCGAAGTGTTTAGCGGGGAGTCCGTATGGGGAGTCGAGGTAAGGCGCGTAAGGGGGAGGTGCTGTAGATGTTGCTCAGAGGAGTCGGGCAGGCGACATGTCGCGGTGCAAAATCAGAAGCGCAGGGTGCCGGGCCTTGAGACGAAACCGGAGGTGATGATGCACAAGCGGTCAACGGCGAATGGGGAGCGAGGACACGAGGTACGGGTCGGATTGGACGGGGCCAGGGGTGGGCCACGTAGACGGCGGGGTGCGCTGTAACGAATGACTGTGGTGAGAATTAGGCGTCGTGAACGTCGTCGTCGGTCTGAGGCACGAAGATGACGGGTCTTGGTGGTGGAGTTGGTAAGGTCGAAAGTCTCCTTCACGCGGTAGTCCAGGCCACAGCAGGCACAACACACGCCCAAACCGCCAAGCCTCCAGTTAGATGAGCTCCTGAGCCACTCACGGCGTGCGACCGCCGTATCCACTTTCCGCTCCACCGCGCTTGTCCCAAGCGTCATGCAGCCCCGATGCGCGCCGTCATCCGGTTCCTGCACAAGCTGATCCCCAGCTCGGCCCCTCGTGCTGCCATCCAAAACCAAGAGACTCCCTCGAGCGCCGCAAGGGGTGGTAGCTTCCACGCTTCCACGCCGCATCACATTGACGAACACCCTGCTCATCCGTGGTACGCCTGACAGCTGCTGCCAGCCACGCTGCCCACGCTACTTGCAAGCTGCCGAAGCGGAGCCTCTCGGGAGCGCCGTCGCTCTAGCTCCTTCCTAGCCTCGAACCTCGTCCTCGTGAATTTCCCTCCACTGGCCTCCGAGACACGGCATCTCCCCTCCGTTCTGTGTACGCGTTGGCGTTTGCCGGGAATGCGAGTGGCCTTGTCGGGCCCGTTCACCGTGCGGAGGCGCAGCCACTTGCCAAACGCGGCCATCAACCGCTTAGCATCCGGCTCTTAACCACCCGTCCTATCACCTCGTACCTTTTAGCTGGATTGCTCCAGACCAGAGACGCCCTACGACCGTTGGCGCTAGCCGTGCTAGCAGTCCCAGCTATGTTCCCACCTCCTGAAGTCCTATTCAACAATGACCCTTCTTGATCGCCAAATGATCCATGTGCCCGAGCAGAACCTCAATTTCCTCGGCAGCCAGCCTTGCGCGTCCCAGCTTCCCATCCATGTGCAATCCTTCATCCATAATCAGCTAGTCGTTGTGCTGCAACAAAGAAGCGGTGGGAAGCGATGAATGCCTTTCCGAATGCACGGTGCCGTGGTAACAAGAGACACGTTGTGTCACACTAGATCGATCACGGATATTGGCAAGCCAAGATCATCACTATCTGGTACTTCCATGTTGATCCCGGAACTACGCGGCTATGGTCGTGGTCGAAATGTAGTGGTATTAGCATTCCTAGCTATTGTACCAGAGCAGTGGCTATGTAAGAAGGAAGAAGTCCGCAGCAGAAAGAGAAAACCACACCTTCGAGCCCTCCCAGATCTTGCATGTTTCAGACGCACATGTGGTTCAAAGCGGGAAGAGAACGGCCTTTGCAGGACTCGGATCAGTAACCATTCGTGCAGTCGTAACCGGCATCAAGTCATCAGGTTCACCAGCCTCCGCGGCTAGATATCGTTGTAGCCCAAAAATCTTCTGTCAAGTTGTTTGTCCGCCACCGCCCAAGTCCACGCACGACCAGCCTCTCCGCACCACAATGCAGACGGATCGTCTGACTTTTCCAACATGCCGTCCTTAAGCATGGCCTTCATTTCGTGGCCCGTGGTGAAAGTAAGGAAGTGCTCAAAGTGCGGGTCCTCAAGCGCCAGAGCGTTGCCCGAAATGCCGTGGCACAGGCAAGATTCCTTGGTCAGGAGTCCGCGCTCGAGGATACATGCTTGGCCGCGCTTGATCGCTTTGTCGATGCGGTCTTGCAGCTTTGGAAAGTATTGTCTGATAGACTGAAGGGACGCAACGGCTCCGGGAGCACCGTGGCAGAACTGCACCAAGCGATCCTTACCCGGTGGGACAGAGGATGGCCAGTTGCCGCTCTCATACTGGTAGCTCAACAAAGCGCCCAGCTCTGGCTCCAATTTCGGAGCCATAACGGGATCGGTGAGGATGATCTGCGTGATGATGCCGATAGATCCGTGAACGGCACCTAGATATGTTTTGCCGTGCCATTTCCACGGGCGTGGTGCATCCAATATGGCATCAATGACCTCATCCGCCGTATCATCAATGAGGTCTCTGGTTTCCCTATCATCCTCGAAAGAAGCCCGCACTAAGCGCAGCAAGTAGAGGTAGCCAGCACGTCCGTAGAGCCATTCGTTGGAAGCATCTTCGGCCGTCGCAATAGCAGCGTAGTTGCATAGCTCCTTAGCCATGTCTTTGTCTTTAGCAGAAGCAGCGCCGAGGGCGAGGAGAGACATGATGTCGTCGCTCACTCCACACTTGCTGGCGCTTGGTCCGGGGTATTGCTTCATGTGCTTCTGTGCGAGCTCAATGTATGCCGCAAACCACGAGCCCAGAGCATACTCCCCGATGGTCATTTCCGGGTACAGTTGCTGGAGGCGGAAGAAAAGATAGGAGACGGAAATTGGACCATAGTAGAGACCACCTCCAGGCGGGATCTGGTCAGGAGGATAATCGTTGACCAACCGCGTCAGCGAAGCTGTCAGTTGTTTGTAAGGATCCCGTCTGGATGGTTCCATATCATTTTTGAAGTAGCGCGGCAGCGGCTTTGACTCGATTGCGCCGCTCATCATGGCGATGTCGTGAACTGCGGTGATCGATCTTTCCTGGGAATTAGGTAGGAATCCGAGGAGGTTGCACGTTGTGGATTAGTGCCGTTTGGCACAAGGTGTGTCGGGCTGTTAGGCTGTAGGTTGTCAGTTGAGGCAGTGTGACGTAATTGTCTGGCGGTGCCCGCGCACCTGAAATCCAGTGCAACTTCACTTCCATTCCATGAAAGGCTTGGCCTGGCCCTGTGGCCTCATTTGTGCAACAACGTCAGCGGAGAGTTGGATATCTGACCAACACCAACACGGGGCGTAGCGAAATTGTTGATGGCGGTTGTCACGAGCTCACAAGTTGCGCTCGTTCGTTGGATTGCTGCGCCGAGCTTTGGAAACGGAAGTATTGCCGCTTTGGTCCCGAGGTAAAACATTCCAACCGGTAACATCATGTGTCTGACTGACCTTTATTAAGACAAGCGTCTTTTTCTAGTTGCTTGAAAAGTGGCAGGCGGTCGCTGCGAATAGGAAAATGCTCACAAAACCGTTGCATATAAAAACACTCGTTTGCGTACGCACAAAATCCAAACTACGTTATGTATATCTGTTAACCTTTGATCATGGCATTTGTATATCGTTGGACCTCAAGACAAGGAACACCTAAGAATGTGATTTGTTATCCCAAAATAAATAATTCCTACCTGTAGGTCTTATGTTTTTCTACTACTTCTCCTGGTCCTTTTCACCACTCTTTCTTGGACTTCAAGGACCTGGTGCTCGTGATCATCCGGTTCCCTCTTTACCCTCTTACTCACCACTTTCTTCTCTTCAGTCACGGCTTCAACCACAGGTACGTCAGCCTCAGGCTTAATTTCCACCATCTCATCCTTCTTTTCGACTTTGGCCACTAGTCTTTCTGAGAAAGCCTTCAAGTCTGCAGTAAAAAGCACGGAATGTGCCCATCCGGCTTCCTTGCCCCAAAGGCTACGGAACTTGTTCGCAACAGCATCGTAGGTCGCCTTTGTTAGACTACTATGCTTGCCCTTGCCAAATTTGTAGTCTCGCTGTGCAATTTGCCATACTAACCCAAAGTCAGTTGCATCGGACGAAGATGGACCTTGTTGCAGCTTACCATGAGTATCCACCGGAACAGCTTCTCCCCAGCCCAAACCCATGAGGCACACGCAGTCTGCGACCTTGGGTCCGACACCTTGCAGCGAAAGTAATTGCTCATGCGCAAGCCTATAGCCTTCGCGACCTCCTTCCATAAACTCCCCTGCGGGTTTTGCTTCAACACCCAACAGTGGGCTTTCGGGGTTCCGCAAACCGTCAAGCCAGTCTTCTCCCTTTTCCTCGGCAACCATGCACGCTGTTTTGTACAAATATTTGGCACGATATCCGAAGCCCAGTTGTCTGAGGTTTTGCTCGACCTTGGGGTCTGTCAAGACAGAGGCCGGCGGAAAATCATGGTATGGAGTCGAGTTTATGTGCCCTATCAACGTACCATAATTTGTACACAATTTTTCCACCATCTGCGAGATCCGCGCGATGTTGTTGTTGCTGCTACATATGAAGCCCACGAGAGCCTCCCATGCGTCCTGCTTCAATATGCGAACGCCTGTGAACTTCGGGGCCTTCTTTTTGAAATTGGCATCTGATTCCGCCCATTGTTCGTAAAGTTGGCCGAGGTTCGGCGTGAGGTTGAAGTAGTGATTGATGAGGGCCAAAGTATCGTCTCCTGCGGGCGCGGGAGAGTCTGTTGAAGGCGGGGTAGGAATGGCTTTGGTGGTTTCTGGGAACATGGCTCGATAATGAAGACACTCTGCATCTTGCCGGAGGGAGATAATGCGGCCGTGCAGAGCAATGGACCATTCATCTTCAGCAGATTTTCTCCATCTGCAATCTAGTTAGCCAATCCCAGCGTACTTGGGTACCCACGTTGACCAACCTGAAGGACTGGCCACAGCGCAACGTTGTATTGATGCAAAGCTCAGTCAAGTTAATAGGTAGCTTGCGCCATTCCGTGATGTGCAAGTTGACCATGGCTTTTGTGCAGTTAGAAAAGATGCAAGAAACCCGTTGCAACAGTTGTCTAAAACGAGTGTGAAAAGAGACCTCGAAGGGCAATCGTCAAGATGGCAGACGCGACGCCACTTGACGCGCCTGCGCCTCACCACGCGGGTTGCAGGTCGAACAGTAACACGTAGGTAAACAGAAAAGCCTACAAAGAACGGTGAATGTAACTATTTGGGAGACGTGACTGCTTATAAGATGTGATTCTCGCACCACTGCGGTGAAAGCATTCGATTCCCGCGGCAATGTGTGCTGCTTTCTGTGGCTGCGGTTTTAGCGTCTGGTTTTCTTGAGCCTCGCTCAATCGACCACCGCCTCCGCAAGCTCTCTCCAGACCTTCACTTCAGCGTCTGCTCATCACCCCCTCGCGAACCCCTCTCATTAGCCTCTTCGGGCATAATTGATACCCGCGCACCCTTGGTTAAGGAATACAGTTGCGCAAATCGCCAGCCATGAACGGCGACCGAGGTGAGATCAGCCGCTCTGCCCTCGACAGAAGAACATTCGCTGATTCGCGTCAAACAGACAGCGGTAGGTCGCGCGACCACTACGTGAGTATCCCACCCCCGGTACAACCCAAAGACCTCATTCTGACGGCTTTCTTTCGCTCAGTCTTCGCGCGGAGACAGAGATGACCGTCGCGACCGCGACCGTGATCGCAGACGCCGTTCCAGGTCCCCGGGCCACCGCAGCTCGAGGCGCGACTACGAAGTCGACACCTATTCTTCAAGCCGCGACTACAGAGAACGCGAGCGCGAAGACCGCTACGCAGGCAGGGAAAGACATCGGGACGACGACCGTAGCTGGAGGCGCAGAGACAGGAGGGACGACGATGAAAGACCGCCGCGCCGGGATCGCGATTTGTTCGATGACCGTGGCGGACGTGGAGGGAGGAGAGACCGTGATGGCTTCGGTGGACGGGAGAGGAAGAGGAGCGCGTCGCCGCCCCCTAAGAAGAAGGAGCCTACGCCAGACTTGACGGACACTGTTCCGATCTTAGAGCGCAGACGCCGTCTGACGCAGTGGGATATCAAGCCTCCCGGATACGAAAATGTCACGGCCGAGCAAGCAAAGCTGTCGGGCATGTTCCCGCTGCCAGGTGCCCCTCGTCAGCAACCCATGGACCCCAGCCGACTGCAAGCTTTCATGAACCAGCCCGCCGGCTCCGCCAATGCCTCCGCTCTCAAGCCTTCCAACGCACGCCAGTCGAAGCGCCTCTTCATCTACAATATTCCTGCCTCTGCCACCGAGGAGAGCGTCCAAGAGTTCTTCAATCTGCATCTGAATGGCATGAACATTGTGCAAGGTCAAGATGCCTGCGTGTCCGCGCACATCCCGAAAGACAGGGCATTTGCACTCTTGGAGTTTAGGACCTCTGAGGACACTACGCTGGCACTGGCATTGGATGGCATCTCGATGGAATCTGGGGATGAGACGAACGGCGCTGCGAACGGTGACCGCGCCGGTCTCACTATTCGCCGCCCGAAGGACTACATTGTCCCGGCTATCGCCGATGAGGCTGATTACCAGGAGGGTGTTGTTACGAACGTGGTCAAGGACACGCCGAACAAGATCTGCGTCACTCACATCCCAGCTTACCTTTCTGAAGAACAAGTGACGGAGCTGCTTACTTCCTTCGGTGAGCTGAAGGCATTTGTGTTGGTGAAGGACACGAGCTCGGAGCAGTCGAGGGTGAGAAAGTTTGGGCAAAACGTTCCGAGTCATACGCTGACATCCTGACAGGGCATCGCATTCTGTGAATATCTTGACCCCACTGCTACTGACATCGCTGTCGAGGGCCTGAACGGCATGGAACTTGGCGAAGAGCATCTCAAGGTTGGCAAGGCCAGTATTGGCGTGCAGCAGGCTTCGGGCTTGGAGATGGGAGTCAACGCCATGTCCATGCTTGCAGGTACCTCGTCCGATGTCGAGCAGGGTCGTGTGTTGCAGCTTCTCAACATGGTTACTCCCGAAGAACTCATGGACAATGATGAGTATGAAGGTCAGTTTGCCCACTTACGCTTTTTCCCCTGGATTCCAACTTGCTGACTTGTATAGAAATTGTGGAGGACGTCCGGGAGGAGTGCCAAAAGTTTGGGCAGGTCCTCGACCTCAAGATCCCGAGACCCAGCGGTAGCAGGACGAACCCTGGTGTCGGCAAGATCTACGTCAAGTACGATACTCCTGAATCCGCCCAGAAAGCCTTGCGTGCCCTGGCGGGCAGGAAATTCGATGATCGCACTGTCGTCGTCACCTTCTTCGGAGAGGTAAGGCTCCTATATAAGCGTTGGGTATTCATTTGGTTGGTGACACTGACAATGTTTTCAGGAGTACTTTGACGTCAACGCGTGGTAGCCAGCTATGATTGCAGCCAATCCTTGCCAATCCTCGCTGACCTGCCTTTCTCGTACCCTTACGACCGGCGTCTCGGGCATCAGATTGTTTGTGTGTATGTGGGGGCGGTTTCAGGGACCACTTCCATGTTTCCGCGGACGAGGCTCCCTTTCCAGGTGTAATTTTAGCGCGTTTGGGTATCTAGCTGGCCGTCAAAAAGCATGAGACCTTGGACGTGATGGGAGTGTAGATGTGAGAAGACCTCATGCGAATCTATTGTCATGAAAGATATCTGTCGCCTGTGCACAAGTCCCGTAATGAGATCCCCGCACCGTAAAAACGCCGAGGACGGGGATTTGATTGACGATGGCTCGTCATCGCGCGCTCGCTTACTCGAAGCCGTCGCGGCTTTTGCCTAGGTAACCCCAGAGCAGAGTCTCGCGACATTCGAATCCTGCGAATGGGTGCTATTTGGAGGCATGCTAGCATGATACCCCCAAATGACCTGCCTCAAGCTTTCAAGGACAACGTGCGACTCAAGTCCGCACTGCCTGAATAATGTCACCAGCCACCAGCCCAGATGAGCACCTGGGCCAAATCAGGCGTTCCCGTTAGTAACAACAACCCGCTCAACCTCTTCAAAGCATGGCTGATAAGAAAATAGGTCGCAGAAGCTCGACGCTCCTGAACCCAAAGTCCTACGTCGAACACACCATATGGAAGCTCGCGCCCATACTCAAGGGCACAACCAAGTTCGAGCCGCTGCCCGATGTGACGAACATCTTGGTCACCGGCGGCGCTGGGTTCATGTACGTTCCCAGCTACCACATCGGCGCGCGCCCTGCGTTGCGCCTTACGGCCGCCCCAAGGCAGCGCGCACGACATAGCCCAGTCACTGACGGGAGGTTACAGCGCCTGTTGGTTCGTTCGCCATCTCGTCTTGACGTACCCTGATCACTACAACGTCTACTCCTTTGACAAACTCGACTACTGCGCCTCGCTGAACAACACCCGGATACTCGAGGGTCTGCCCAACTTTACCTTCGTCCAAGGCGACATTACCTCTCCGACGGACGTTATGCGCTGTCTCAAATCCCACAACATAGACATCATATGCCATTTTGCGGCGCAGTCGCACGTAGACCTCAGTTTCGGCAACTCGTACCAATTTACGAATACCAATGTTTACGGCACGCATGTCCTTTTGGAAAGCGCAAAGGCATACGGTGTGAAGAGGTTCATTCATATATCCACAGATGAGGTGTACGGAGAGGTCGAATCGGATGGCGATGACCTCATCGAAAGCAGTATACTCGCACCCACAAACCCGTACTCTGCCAGCAAGGCAGCCGCCGAGATGATGGTAAATGCCTACTGGAAGAGCTTCAAGCTCCCAGTCATCATCGTAAGGGCAAACAATGTCTACGGACCACACCAATTCCCAGAAAGTACGGCTCATCAAACCTCTGAGATGCGCCTGAGCTGACAATCACTTTTGATAGAAATCATTCCCAAATTCGCCATGCTCCTAAATCGACGACGGAAATTGCTCCTGCACGGGGATGGCACTCCAACGCGCCGCTACCTCTACGCCGGGGATACTTCAGATGCGATAGACACCATACTCCACAAAGGCGCAGTGGGCCAAACCTACAACATCGCCTCGAAAGATGAGGTCTCGAATCTCGGCATCTGCCAAAGGCTTTTGGACCTGTTTGGCTTGCCCCATAGCACACCCGAAGAACTTGGTCGTTGGGTTGAATACACGGCAGATCGGCCATTCAATGACCATCGCTACGCCACGGACGGCACAAAGCTCGCCAAGTTGGGCTGGCAACAGCGGACAGGTTTCGAGGAAGGCTTGCGCATCACGGTCGAATGGTATAGGCAATTTGGCGAGGTTTGGTGGGGGGATATCGGCCGCATCCTGACGCCATTCCCCGTGGTGGATGGAACGGAGATATTCACGCAGGAGGAGCACGCAGCGTTGGACGAGGGCGTGCAGACAGACCAGGACGAGTGTACATGGAACGAGAGCGCTCTGTATCATTTACAGGCGTCGGGCGGCACGGTCTGAGCAGAGGGGTAGAGGCGAGCGTAGAAACGACAGAATACCCGGGTAGAGGAATGCGAATCGGCGATGTATGTTGCTATGGGTGCTTTGGATGGGTTTCATGTCCTACTCCGCAAGCATGCCCGATTGGGCGTGGGCCGTTGGTGGGACGCCAAGTGCGCGTTCCTGGAGCGGCGATGGACGTGCCTGTATCGCAGCCCGACCTGCCGACCCCAAACCCCTCGGGGTCAAGTAACACAAGCTCCGCCTCAGTTATACGAAATCACTCTCAACCCCCTTCACCCTTCAACTTCTTGCATGGAAACTTAAAGACCCAGCTCAGTAGCCCAAAATTTGGCCCTCCCGTCCGTTACTTTTCCCATTCCGACGAGCTCCCGCCGAGCTCCCCGTCGCCCACAAACTCGACAGTCGCGGCGTCCTGCTCGACCTATAACTTCTGCCTGGCCACTACCAAAATCAAAACAAAAAGCGGCAGACATTTCAAACCTGATTGCATAATTTCTGTCTGACCGCTGCCAAAATAAAAACCCGGCCGATTGTTCGACCCTGACTTCTCCCTACTACTTCTCCTTCACCACATACACCACCGCCATGGGTCTCTTTAGCAAGAAAGACAAGTCCGTGGACAAGTCGTCCTCTCCCGCCCCCTCGAACCCCTACGCCGCTCCTCCCGGTAAGGCCGACCCTTATGCTCAGGCACCGCCGCCCTACAGTGGCGGGGGGATGAGCGACCGCGCTCGCATGGAGAAGTCCCCAGTACCTCCCGGAGGCTACGGCGGCTCTGGCAACTACGGCTCGCAGGGCGCCTACGGCCAAGACCGCTTCGGCGGCGGTGGTCAGCGTGCTGGCGGCTACGGAGGCATGGGCGGTAGGTCCTCCCAGGAGACAATGAACACAGACGCTGGGCGTCAGCAGCTGTTCGGCAACGCGGCGCAGAGGACGCAGCAGGCTCCTCCACCGTCTGGCGCTGGTGGATATGGTGCTGATGCTGGCGGATATGGCGGCGGCTCCAGCAACGACTACGGTGCCTATGCCGACCGTCAGCTTACGGCTGAAGAGGAAGAGGAGGAGGATGTCCAGGGTGCGAAGCAACAGATTCGCTTCAGTAAGTTTCCGTCCGGAGAGCTTTCCTGGGAAATACTAACAGCCGCGCAGTGAAGCAGCAGGACGTCTCTTCGACCCGGAATGCACTGCGTCTGGCGGCGCAGGCTGAGGAAACTGGTCGGGATACTCTGGGCCGCCTGGGCGCTCAGGGAGAGAGGATTCACAACACGGAGAAAAACCTCGACCTCTCGCAGAACCAGAACAGGCTTGCTGAGGAGAAGGCGCGGGAGCTCAAGACGCTCAACAAGTCCATGTTTGCCATGCACGTGTCCAACCCTTTTACGGCGTCCAAGCGGCGCGCCGAGCGCGACGAGCAGATCATGGACACGCACCGTCGCGAGCGCGACCAGCGCGACGAGACGCGTTCGAACGCCTTTGCGTCGTCGCAACGGCAGCAGCAGTTCTCGCGGGAACTGCGGCCCGGTGGCGGAGCGGGCAACACCAAGGCGTCGCTGGCGGAGCGCTCCAAGTTCCAGTTCGAGGCGGACTCGGAGGACGACGAGATGGAGAACGAGATCGACGCCAACTTGGACGCTCTGCACGGCGCGGCGGGGAGGCTGAAGGGCCTTGCTGGTGCCATGGGAACCGAGGTCGACGAGCAGAACAGGCACATTACGCGCATTACGGACAAGACGGACAAGGTGGACGACCAGATTGCCATGAATCGCTCCAGGCTGGAGCGGATCAAGTAGGCCGGTGCGAGTACTGCGTGCATTTGAGCGTTGTCCTGTCTGCGTTTTTCATTTGGAGGAACTTTGGACTCTCCCTTTTGCTCTATCATGCGTGGGCTGTGGGTACGGCGTTTTGGATGACTGAGACGAACAAAGTCTCTAATGGACATATTGAGCTTTAGATCACAAACGGGGCTTTTGGTTTTCATTCTTGCATACGGAGTCCTCGCCTTTGGCGGAGGGAATATGAAGTCCTCGATCATAGAGCAGGTAGGTTAGGTACCTAAGGTAGTCTGTGGCGCTTCCGGCTTGGAAAGTTGCCGGCAGCGAGCCAACTTTTTTTTTTCTCTTTCGGCGGCTACATGAGCATATGATGAGCCTGGGAGCCTGGCCAGGAAAAAAAAAAAAAAAAAAAGCCATTACGATCGATCTCGTCTGCGGTCCAGGTCGAGCTGGCAACCAAACGCCGTGTCATCGGAACGTCAGTGCCCACGCCACAAGCGGGTGTGGCGGGTCTCCGCTATGACGTGGGGGAGAGCTTTGGGAAGCTTTCAACACCACTACGCAACGCCGCTCTTGCTTCTTAACCCATTCTACCTACACTTTTCCCACCACCACACGCCTACCTCACTCACACGCTGCTTTTCCATACCCTACCCAACACACTGCATATCCCAAAGTCGTAAACAAGTAATAAGCCGCATTCACCATGGCCAACGCTTCCAGGAAGGAGATCCTCTCCAAGGTCTACAAGATGGTTCCGCCCATGCTTGAGAGCTTCCACAAGGGTGAGCCGAGCCGCGTCGCCAGCGGGGTGCGCACACGCTGACTGCGAGACAGGGCAATTGGGCCGCGTAGGCGTCATTGGCGGCAGCGAGGATTACACAGGCGCGCCGTACTTCTCGGCCATGGCATCGGCGAAGCTGGGCTGTGATATGGTACGCGCTCCGCACAACAACTACACTCCCTACCCCCTCAGCAGCACATTTGTTTGATGATATGCTAACGCCGCTCCTCCCGCACAGTCGCACGTCATCTGCGAGCCTGGCGCCGGCGCCGTCATCAAGACGTACAGCCCGAACCTAATGGTGCACCCGTACATGCGGCAAGCCAAGAACCTGGGCAGCAACGAGAGCGCCGAAAGCGTCGCCGAAGAAGTCATCGGCATGCTCTCGCGGCTGCACGTGATAGTGATCGGGCCCGGGCTAGGGCGCGACAGCCTGATGCAAGACACGTGCGCGCGGGTGATCCAAGAAGCGCGCAAGAAGAACCTGCCCTTCGTGCTGGACGCGGACGGGCTGTTCCTCGCGCAAACCCGGCCCGAGCTCGTCCACGGCTACAAAGAGTGCATCCTGACGCCGAACGTGGTCGAGTTCGGGCGGCTTGCCAAAGCCAAGGGCCTCGATGTCAGCGAGGGCGCGCCCGAGACGGTGTGCGCGCGACTCGCCAGCGCGTTCGGCGGCGTCACCATCATCCAGAAGGGCAAGGTCGACTACATCAGCAACGGCGAGCAGACGCTCGTGTCCGAGGGCGAGGGCGGCTACAAGCGCTCGGGTGGCCAGGGCGACACGCTGACGGGCAGTCTGGCGACGCTGCTGGCGTGGCGCGCTGCCTACCTCGACAAGATCTGGGACCATGATGGCGACTTGGGCGCCGCGGAGTTGCTCACGCTCGCTGCCTATGGCGGCAGCACTATCACCCGTGAATGCTCGCGCATCGCGTTCAAGGACAAGGGCCGCGCGCTGCAGGCGGGTGATTTGACCGAGCATGTGCACCAGGCTTTCTTGAACACGGTGGGCGAGCCGGGCGCCAAGCCTAACATGTGAAAGGATAGAACAGAGAGTCGGAAAAGCAGGCTGTAGAGCAGAGCAGTAGTCTGCCTGCCTGCGTGCTTACTTAGGCAGGGAATGAGTATGACGGATACGACTTTGTACTATACACGACTTTTTTATTAAAGTAATTCAGCGGCTTGCGTTTCGTTTTTTCTCTAGCACTGTTTGTTGGTTGTGGTTGTGATGGGATAGGCGTGTTCCTCCTAGGTATCGTCTTCAGTGCCGTACTGTACTGTAGACCAGAGAGTGCAGAAGAGGCATGTATAGGTACGAAGTGCATGAACGCAAGAGCACTGCTGCTATTTGATACCCAGCCAATACTGCTTTCTGAGAAATAGAAGAGCTCCACCCATACCCTCCACACACCCTTCCACACCCAAACCCACAAACACCGACAAAGAGAGTGTGTGCGTGAGTGTGCAGATGACCCTAAGTGTGAGAGAAAGGGTGCAAATGAAAGAGAGGACGCCAGATACCTCCCCATCCACAGGTCTCGCACGACGCATCCGCCCCAACCCACCGCCAGCATCTCCATACCCATACGCACACCATGCTCCATAACCCCCAACTCCATCCCAGAGCCCGCGCTAGAGTCGTCTATCCAGCCGCGGAATCCAGCCCAGCCTCGCCAGCAAGCAAGCAAGCAAGCAAGCAAGCAAGCAAGCAAGCAAGCACGCACGCGCCAGCTAGCTAGCTAGCTAGCTACCTATGTAGATGTGCAGGCAGGCAAGCAGGCAGGCAAGCAAGCAAGCAAGCAATCAAGCCAGCAAACTGTCCCTCCTGCCCTCCGTACCCGGCGGCTTCTCCTCCCCCTTCTCTACCTCCTCTACCTCTACCCCCACCTTCTCCCTCTTCACCCTCTCCTCCAACAACACCAACCCCGCGCGCAGCTCCTCCTCTCTAACCGCCAACTCCCTCCTTAACTCCTCACACTGCGCCCTCAACCTCGTCTTAAGCAGGAGATTGCCCTGCCCTTGCGCCTTCTCCTCGGCCTCAGCCATCAGTTGACGAAGCGCGCGAATACGCATGCGAGGTTCAAACAAGCCACTACCACACAAGGAAAAAAGCGTGCGCACATCAGCATATCCCGCGTACAGACAAACTGCCAAGATACTCACTCGTCCCACTCGTCGCCCAGGCTCGCCTTCTTCAGCTCCAGGTCGCTTTGCAGGCTCTTGAACTTGGCGGCTAGTCTGTTCTTCAGCAGCGGGTTGCTCTGCTTCTCCATCTGCAGCCGTGCGTTTTCCACTTCGCGCTGCAGGTCGGCAATCTCTTCGCGCTGCTGTGCCGCTTCTTGCTGTGCTGCCATTGCCGCTTCGTCCACGTCGTCGTCGTCGCCTTCGTCCGACTCCGACTCCGACTGCTCCGTCTCGGCCGCCGAGGGCCCGCCGGGCGTTTCCGCTGCTGGCGTCGTCTCCTGCCCCAGCGCATGCGACACGACGGCGTGCGCCGCGTCAATGTCGTTGGCCGACATGGCACCTTCGACCGACTTGACAATCTCGGATGCGTGCTCTTCGTGGTCGTCGCCGCCGAGCTCTTGCTCCATGAGCCGTGCCATGGTTGCTTCGTCGAGTTCGAAGCCGCCGTCGTCCATGGCTTGGTCGTCGATGAGCTCTTGCTCGTATGCGCCGTCCTCCTCGCCCATGACAGAACTGCCGTCGCGCTGTCTGTGCAGGTCTACGATCTCGTACTCGGTGACGCCGCCCGTCTCTTTTGCTTTGTTGTCTAGTTCCAGAAGCCGCTCCACCTCTTCCTCGACGGCTTCGATGGTGCGGTAGCTCACGCGCTTGCGGAAGCGGCGCTTGCGCACGTAGTGCATGGGAGGCGTCAAGCCGTGGGGGTACTGCCAAGTGTCCTTCTCCACCTCGCGGGGCAGCTGGAAGTCCTTGGCCGCGTCTTCGTTGTCCACCTTGCCGAGTACAAGCAGCATCTGGCAGATATCCGCGCTCTTGAACCATCCTGCCTTTTTCTCCCAGCTCTTCATGCCCTCGATGACACACGGCAGATCGACCAGCGATGCCGCGTAGTGGTTTCCCTGAACCGTGATGCAAGCGCGGCGACCCTCGCGGTCAAAGAACCGAAACTGTATGTCCGCGCCGCCATCTTTGACCGGTACGCCCAGCCGCCGCTCTTCGATGGCCTTGCGCAGGTAGTCGCAGTCGGGGCCAGGCAGCATGCGCAGGATCATCTGGTGTTCGATGGCGGGGTCGATTTCAATGTCCTCGGCTTCACTGTCGTAGCCAACACCAGCCGGGCGCGGCGGGGGCTGGCCAACATGTTTTACTTTGATGCGCGGTATGGTGGTGGGGGTAGGCTTGTTCTTGATCTTGATCGAGAGAGAGGGCTTGCGTTGCAAGGCAGACTGCGGCGCGGCATGGCCCTTTTCCTGCTTGATCTTGAGGGTTGTAGGCTTTGGCTTTTTGGGCGACGCGGTGGTGTCGCCCTCACCTTCGGCTTTGCGCTTCTTTATGGGTTTGGGCGCGGCGCCAGCAGCGCTTCCTTCGGCGGCGGGGTCCTTTGGCTTCTTGGTGTATTTGCGCTTTGGCTTGGGAGGCTGTTGCGCCTGTGCGGACGGCGCTGAAGGGAAGGCAGGTGCTTGTTCGGCGACGGGAGTGTTGGAGGAGGAGCCGCCGATCTTCAGCTTCAGCTTGGTGCCGCCGGGAGTCTGGACTGGAGGGGTTGGCGGGGGTTGCGAGGGCTGCTTGGGCGGCCCGGTGGTGAGCTTGAGCTTCATGGCCGGGCGGTTGGGTTTGTTGCCGTTGTTGTTTGGTGGTGGAGGCGGCGCGTCCATGATGGGCCACAGGAGGAAGATGTGAATGGGCGAGTGAGTGAGTGAATGTGCGTGTGGAGGAAGGTGCGATTCAGTCCATGGTTGACACGGAAGTTCCGCCGCTGGCAAGCAACTTCGTCACACCCGCTCGCTCTCTCTCCGTCGCGCGTCGCGCCATGAAGAAGACGACCGCCGCACCACCACCATGTCCGCCAATGACCTGCACGCCGCCCTACTCCGACCCGCCATCCTGCACATCCTGCGCGCCGCAGGCTACCACAGCGCGCGGCCATCCGTCGTCGACGCCGTGTCGGACATCGCGGCGCGGTACATGCTGCTGCTCGCCCAGCGCACGGCGTACCACGCGTGGTCGAACCACAACGAGGCCGTGCCGACGGTCAGCGACGCCCGCATGGCCATGACGGACGCCGGCCTGCTCATCCCCTCGATGACGGGCGCCGAGGAGGCCTGGAAGGAGATCCTGCGCCGCCCGCTCGACGAGTATCCCGAGCGCAACGGCCTGCGCGCCAAAGAGGCCCGTCGTCGCGAGATGGAGGACACGGCCGACGTCCGCGACTTCCTCGACTGGGTCATGGGGCCCGTCAACAAGGAAATCATGCGCATTGCCGGCCTGGATGTCGCCAAGGGCATCGAGGCCGCTGAAAGCGCCGTGCCCAAGGAGGACTACTTGACTGGTATGACAGACTCTGTGTAAACAATCCTTTGGTCTTATGCTCGAGACTAACGCCTGCTCCAGCGCTCAAGAAGAAACACAGCAAAACGGGCGAGGAGTCGCGATACCAAGGCACCGTCATCGGCATACCCGCAGAAGACCGGCCCGTCAAGATCGAAGGCGGCGGTCCCGAGTCCCTCAACGACTGGATCACGCAGACGCAAGCGAAAACCGCAAAGCTCGACACGATCAAGGCGGGCAATGGCTTCGTGGCCGAGGCCGCAGAGGACAAGGACGTTGTCATGGAAAACGCCATGGACACTTGAGACGTCTCCCGAGATGATGATTTTGCATAGCGCCGGCGTTAGGAAAGTTTGGGTTGCATGCCGAGAGCGACGTTGCTCCTCCGCATGTACCGTTTTCGATATATCACAGCAGTTGACCCTTGGGGAGTGATGATGGCTGAATTTATGCTGGGCTTTGCTCACGACGTTCTGAGGAATCCTCTCTTTGCTGTTCAGTCAAACATGTCCTGGGACAAGAGAGTAGTCCAACAGCTATGCTCCATGGCAACAACGATGGTGGGCCGCGTCGTCAGAGGGTATACGTAGCAATTTGGGAGAGAAAAGGCATAGGGAAAGGCTCCAGGATCACCAAGCCAGAGAGCCATGGTCCCGCAGTAGGCAACTGCAGTATAGAAGAGGGACACGAGGCACAAAAGACAGAAGCAACCCCAAGAAGGGCAGACAGAGACGACGCGAATCCTCCGCGGACGCTCATCCAGCCGCAAGGAATAGTCATGATTCATGCAAGCCATCCAGTGTCCCTAGAATTTAACCCTACCCTTATCCGTGTCCATGTCCATGTCCATCAACCCCAGCCAAATGCCTCAGGTAAGGCACACGCAGTCTCTCCTCCCTCTCGTGCCCTCTAGCCTAGCCAGACCCCGTGTTCGGGTACCCGTCCTTGCCAACCGGGTTCGCCGGCCCGCCGCGCTGGCCCAACACGCCAGCGACATCGACATCGTGGGCGCGCTCGGCCTTGATGGCCTCTCTAGCAGGCGCCTGCTCGGCCTTCTTCCTGCAGTGCGCACAAGAAGCCTCGTTAGCAAACCACTCCTTTCTCACCCCCAAAACAGCATAAAAACACAACCTCCAGAAAACACGAACGCAAACAAAGAAAACACGCCAAACTCACCGGTCCAAATCCGCCGCCAAATCCCGCTCCATGCCACTCGCCCCCGCGCCCTTCCCCTGCCCCTCAACAGCGTCCCACACCTCCCCTTCGCCGGGCGCAGCCATCTGCTGCGCGTCCAGCTCCCTGTGCCGTCCGACGTCTTCCTCCGTCTTGCCGCGCGCTTCTTCGCCCGGGCCCGCGCCGTGGATGCCGCGGCCGAGGGCGCTGGGCACGGCCGCGGAGGAGGGCGTGTCTTGCGAGGCGGTGCGGTGCGCGAGCGTGGGGTCGCTGTCGCTGGGGGAAGTGTGCGCGGCGGCGGTGCGGGCTTCCGAGGGTGTTTGCGTGACGGGGTTCGCGGGCGTCGTGTATGCTTCTGAGCGGGGGGGCTGGGAGGGCGTGCTGGATGCCATGGTTGGGTTTGGCTTTTTGGTGGGTGGGTGGGTGGTGTGGTGTGGGCGGTGGTGCGTGTGTGGATGAAGAATTGGTTGACGCCCAAGTGAAATGCAGAGAAGAGTTTTGCACGTAGGCTCGAGGTTCAATGGTTGGTGGCTGTCGATGATGCTGCTGCGATGACGTATGCGGGGCGTGTGGTAGCTCGCGCCGCAATCAGATCAGTGGAGCTGCCCGCTTATCAGCGCTTGCGTGGTTGTTTTTTCGAGCGGGATGGCGCGCTGCTTGTCTTTTTGGGTGCGATTGGGTCACTGGGGAGATTGCAGATGTACATATGTACGGAGGGGAGTGCTGCTGCTGTTTGTTTTTAAAATGCTGTAATTGAAGCTGCTGCTGCTGCATGGATCTACAGTGTAGGTTAGAGATTGTTTTTGGTACTTCTTCAACATGTTACCTCCAATTGAAGCTGCCCATGGCACAAGTCACGACTCACACTCACACCTAAGTAGCAAAAAAGTCCCAATTTGGGCGGATAGGATAGTATAGAGAAGCACACACGCTTCTCCCCACCACCAACCGCCACAGGCAGGAGTAAGTTGCATAGCCGACACAACTATGGAGTAGATAGCGAATAATGCTTCCTTAGTAATCGAAAGCACACCTCGAAGTCGTCCACCAAACCAGCAGGCATAGTGATACCTCCCCACCCCACAAACACCAGCAACATATCCCTCGCCCTCGCCCTCAGGGGTTTTGGAGCGCAATACTGCGGTCTAGACCATGTCTATCGCGAGCATCGACGGTTTGAGAGGCTTGCGAGCGTGTACGCACCTTTGTATTCTCTGGTGAGGATTGTCAGGGTCGCATGAAGCTGGTGAAAATGCAGCTGGTGCGGATACTTGCAACCCAAAGCTCCAAGTCTTCAAGTCCAGCAAAACGGATCTCGGCCTGCATTTCCAGAATTAGCAAAACAGCGCCGCAGAGTCAAGGTGCGAAAGAGCCCATACCTAGGTACTATCCGCTACGCAGACCTTTGAATCACCCACAAACCTCACTTCCGTCAGGCAACCACCCAAGTGCCCAAGAAGCCCCATCCAGCACCCAGCAACCAATGGAACCAAGCAAGAGCCCCAGCAGCACCAAAGGCAGCCAGCTAACCCACCAGCCTACCGCATCACCACCACGCCCTCATACCCCTCCCTCCGCCCCCCGCCACCGCGTCCCTCAACCCTACCCGCCACGTCCGCAATCCCCTCGCCTAGCTTCCTGAGCCCGTCATCCACCAGCTCCACCACCTGCCTCAACTCGCGGCCGCGCACAAACCGGCCCAACTCCGCAGCAGCCACATCCGCATCTGCATCCGCACCCCCAGAGCCAGAAGAGCCAGCGGTGCCGTGCTCCGCCGCCGCCACCACCAGCGCCTGCCGTTCCACGTGCCGCGTGTCCAAGAAATCCGGGTGCATCGCAAACGGATTGAGCCCGCCATCGGGCCAGCGCAGGGGGACTCTGTGGCCCTCGCCCGCCGGCACCAGCTCGCCGCACCGCGCGCACGCAATCCCGGCCCCGGGCAGCGCGTCCGCGAGCACCGGCTCCCGCTCGGGGCCCTTCTCCTTCGCCGCGCTCTTCCTCCCTCCCGTTCCCATGCCCAGCAGCTTCCGCCATCCCCCTCCCCCACCCCCGCTCTTCCTGTTTTTAGCTTCCCGCACCCGCCGCTCCAGCGCCCCACAGTGCGCGAGCAGGCGCTCGCCGCGCGCATACGCCTGCCGCAGCACCGCGAGGGCGTGGCGAGCCACCGCGGCGCGGTCCTGGGTCTGCTCCTTGCGGGCCTCGTTCTCAGCGCGCAGGGCGTCGACCTGCGTGTGCAAGAAGGCCACTAACGTCGTGGCGGTGGCGAGCTGCCCGCGCAGATGCGCCGTCAGCGCGTCCGGGTCCGAGGCTGGGGGCTCGCTGGACGTGAGCTCGTGGTAGGGCGTGTCGGCGGCGGCGGCGTGGGTGGCCATGGCCGAGGTGCCGGCTGTGGTTGACGAGGACGCCAGGGTGGGTGAGCCTTGCTGTTCGCTTGAGGGCCCGCCGTGCGTGATGCGTGACTCTGGGGAGTGAGGCGGGGATGGGGGCGCGAGGGTTGGAGGCGGCAGGCTGAGGCTGCCTATGGCCATGGTCGGGTCGCTGAGGCGCGGATGTGGAAAGGATTCGGTGCGGGCTTTGTTCTTGCCCTTGCTCTTGTCGTCGAGTGGTTCTGCCATGGTTGGTGTGTCGTTGAAGATTATCTATCGGAAGACCGCGTCGAAGTCTAGAAGTGCTGTTGTGGTTCTGGGGGTAGATGGTCAGTCCTTGTCGCCTTTATATGCTACGGGTGCTCCAGGAGGTGAAGCTGTCAAAAGTCCCGTGGGTGGTCAAGTGAGGGAAATCGGAGTGAATGGTGGAAATCTGCCACGCCTACAGCTTAACATGGTTTGATTGCGGCGGCGGCTTTCACTGTAACTCAAATGACCAATGACAGTCGCACATGACAATACGACGTTGAGATGCGCTGGCGCTTGTTTATGCAGATTTCTGCAAGCATCATTAGCCAGCAGCCATTGCCGAGTCAACAACAGAGTGAAGGTCACAAAGCAAACAGAACCGTTCAGAACTTTGAAAATGAGATTTCGCTTAAATACAACGGCCCCAATGACCATCCCCGAATCCACCGCCGCGTGATCGCAAAGCTGGTGTATCAACAGCGATAACAAAGGAAAAGGGTTCGGTGGCGCAGCGGCGAGGCAGCTCGGGTGTTGCACTTCGTCTTTCCTATTGAGACAGCCGTTGTGGAGGATACGCATACTCTATTATACATCTAAAAACATCACCAGATCAGCACGTTGGCTCTAATCGCTCAAGGTAGACTAGAAAACGTACTTCCTCCTTTCAAACCATCCCTTTTGTTTACACGAAGCTGCTGGTGAAGTTCTTGGTGATATCCCTCAGCTTAGCCTCGAGCTCCTTGGAGAGAGCACCCTCGCGCTCGATCTGGGCAAGAAGCTCAGACTCGTTGGACCTGAGGTGGGCGAGGAAGTCGGCCTCCCACTGGAGGATCTTGCTGACGGGAACGCTGTCGAGGAGACCGTTGACACCGGCGAAGATGAGGGGAACCATCTCGTTGACGGCCATGGGGGAGTACTGCTTCTGCTTAAGCAGCTCGGTAAGACGCTCACCACGGCTCAGGGTCTGCTTGGTGGCAGCGTCAAGGTCGGAACCGAACTGGGCGAAGGCAGCAACCTCACGGTACTGGGCCAAGAAGAGCTTCAGGGAACCAGCGACTTGCTTCATGGCCTTGAGCTGGGCGGCGGAACCGACACGAGAGACGGACAGACCGACGTTGATGGCGGGACGGATACCCTTGTAGAACAGCTCGGCCTCCAAGAAGATCTGGCCGTCGGTGATGGAAATGACGTTGGTGGGAATGTAGGCAGAGACATCACCACCCTGGGTCTCAATGATGGGAAGGGCAGTCAGGGATCCACCACCGTGCTTGTCGCTCATCTTGGCGGCACGCTCGAGAAGACGAGAGTGAAGGTAGAAGACACTGACGAATGTTAGCTTCGGAATTACTGCGGTCGCGCAACTCAAGGCTACTTACTCGCCGGGGTAAGCCTCACGTCCGGGAGGACGACGAAGCAGCAGGGACATCTGACGGTAGGCAACGGCCTGCTTGGACAGGTCATCGTAGACGATGACGGCGTGCTTGCCGTTGTCACGGAACCACTCGCCCATGGAGCAACCGGTGAAGGGAGCAATGTACTGCAGGGGAGCGGCCTCGGAGGCAGTGGCGGCAACGACGATGGAGTACTTCATGGCATCGTTCTCCTCAAGGGTCTGGACGAGCTGGGCAACAGTGGAACGCTTCTGGCCAACGGCGACGTAGACGCAGTAGAGCTTCTTGGTCTCGTCGTTGGAGTTGTTCCACCTCTTCTGGTTGAGCATGGCGTCAAGGGCAACGGCAGTCTTACCGGTCTGACGGTCACCAATGATCAACTCACGCTGGCCACGGCCAATGGGAACCATGGCGTCGACGGACTTGAGACCAGTCTGCACCGGCTGGTTGACGGAGCGACGGGGCAGGATACCGGGGGCCTTGAGCTGGGCACGGCGCTTCTCGGTGGTCTTGATGGGACCCTTGCCGTCAATGGGATTGCCAAGAGCGTCAACGACACGGCCGAGAAGCTCGACGCCAACGGGGACATCGACCTGGGTTCAATTAGTGCCGGTCCAGAGCGTTGCCGGGGCGAGTGATACGCACAATCTCACCGGTACGCTTGACGGTCTCACCCTCCTTGACGAGACGGTCAGAACCGAAAAGCACAACACCGACCTGGCCGGCCTCAAGGTTCATGCACATGCCCTTGACACCGGAGGAGAACCTAATTGGCATGAGCGACTGTGATCTCATAGGTGCAAAATGTGGAGAACTTACTCGACAAGCTCCTCAGCCTGGACGTTGCTCATACCGTGGACACGAGCAATACCGTCACTACACGCCAATTGTCAGACCCAATTCTCATTCCATGCCATCGCGGTCGTGGGCCTTTGCTGGAGTGGCCAAAAGGGAGCGAGCGTACCCAACGGAGAGGACGCGGCCGGTCTCGGCAAGACCAGCCTCCTCCTGCACACCTCTAATTCTCTGCTCAAGGATAGAAGAGACCTCGGTGGGGGCGGCCTTCGCGTCGGCAGCATAGCTGCGGAGCTGGTTGGAGGCGGCGCTGAAGACGGCCGGGGTAGTGCGGGTCTGGGGTTGTCGCGGAAAAATCGTCAGTCAGCCGCTCGGTTGTTGCGAAGAGCTTCCAGCAGGGCAATGCGGCGAGGCAGCAACAGTCGTCGCCGCGAACGACTTCGTTTCGGATCGAAGCTGGCGGGCGACGAGCTAGATGAAGCTTTTGTCGAAAGCGCTGGCGGCGATGGCCAGTGGCGGTGATGGATGGATGAACTTACCGAAGCAATTCTGCCAGCAGCAGAGATTGCCCCGACGGTGCGGGTGGACTGTCTGAGGGCGTTCCTGAACATGGCTGCTGAGCTCAGAAAGCTTCTTGTGATAGCTCTGCTACCAATTGAGATTGAAGCAGAAGAAGAAGAGGGGAGAGTGGTGCTCGGTGCGATGGAGCTCTTGATGGGAGGAGAGGACGAAACGGAACCCGAGCGCTCCTCAACTCTGCTCGTTAGCCGCTAGTCCGCTTAAGTAAACCGCCAAGCCTGGTACTGCAGCGGCGTTTTACAGACAACACTTCAAGGCATCCTCTTGATCCGGCTGTCTATCACTCTACTTTTCTGTCCACTGTGCCATTGGCCTCTCGCGCTGTCATTGAGTGCCATTCGCATTCGCCCATGGCCTACGGGGTCTACCGGTGACGGCCTCGCTTGCTCTTCGTAGGCAGGCTGGGGTACGAACAATACAATGTATACCTCGCCACCTTCGAGCTGCGCCAGGTCACTTCCTGGCGCGCCCATACCAGAGTTATGGTGAAAACCGTTCCTGCAAGCGCTGCCACTACCTTTGTGAAGTTGTCTCTACGTATGTACAGCTGTCCGGAGCTTCCGTTTCCGTACGCCCGGAAGCCCGTCCTGCACGTGTACGCAAAGGTCCCGTCGGCTGAATGAGGGGGTGCTGCGTTTACCCAAACGTTACACGGGAGCCTTGCCATGTGATGAAGCTGAAATGCTCTGATTGCACCATCGCCTATGTACAGAATCGTAGTTATAGATATGTCCGATTCGTCCTCTCCCCGGTTCACAGCTTGGCAGATCCTACCAAATCAACCATGACCAGCCGATGCATTCTATGACTGTCCTGTCAAATCACTGACCCGACTGGGCGCTTAATCACTTGCCAACCCAACGCCTTCGACCACTTAACGAGTTAACTCCTCCGGCCTGGCATCCCTACGGCGCGCTCTACGAGGCGAATTAGGTTGCCTTCTTGGTTCCGTTGGCAGCGCCGTTGGCAGCGAGCTTCTTCTGCCTCTCCTCTCTGAACTTCTTCAGGTTGTCCTGAACAGCCTTCTCGATCCTGCTTTGCAGTTCCGGGCGATAGCCAAAGTAGAATAGGACTTCCAGCCAAACGAAGAGCGGCGCCAGGAACAGGGCCTGGACGATGTTGTCCAACAGCGCAGGCGCACGCCCCTCGAACTTTCCGTGTCCGATGAACTGAGCGATCCAGGAGAAGATGTGCAACCCGATCGCCCAGTAGTTCGCGAGCGCGCCGTAGGTAGCGACCAGGTGCTGCACGAACGCGGTTCCGGCAAAGAGTAGTGGGGTAAGGAGGCCGCCGGCCACCGGCTCCATCAAGATGTATAGTATGGAGTAAAGGGCGCAGAAGAACGTCCCTGCGTTAAGCGGGAGGTTCGGAACGGAGAGCCACTCGGGCAAGGAGACGGCAGGGGTGTTTGACAGCTGCAAGCCACCGGTTAGTACGAGTCGAAACAGAGCGTCAAAGGCATCCCTTACAAAGAGGAAGGCCGTCATCATGATAAGAGGCACACATGTTATGTGAACGCCAATGTTGACCTAAATGCGACGCCGTCAGCAAGGCGAGCGGGGAGCGCTCAGGAGGAGGAACAAACGGGATTATGATGGTAGCTTCCATACTGCAACAGTTAGCTCATGCGCCGAGTCGGGGCAAGTGGCGTACGCACAAAGGTGAGCTGTTTCTCCAGGTTGAGGGAAGCCATGATGCCGACCGAGACCGCCGAATGCGGGGGAGGATGCGTGGGTGCAACAAAGAGGCGACAACGCTCGACGTGTGTAAAAGGCTACATCCAAACCGGTCGCGGGAGCTGGAGCCTTGCGCAAGCAAAGACGGAAAGACGGTTGAAGGTCTCACGACACCCACTCGCTGGTGGAGTTACTTGAAAGCGGGACAGACAGCGGGTTCGGCCGGCGACCAGGGCTCCCTTCATCACTATCACATGGGCCCGCGCAAACCTTGGCCCGTTTCCGCAGCGCACTCTTACTTCGTAACATAGCTCGTCAACCCACCGCGATCAGCGCTGCATCCGTCGCGACCAGCCAGCCGCCATTCATCCACGCATTTGGAGGGAAGCGTGAGGACCGGCCTAAAAGCGCAGCGTCATAATTGGTATCACCGACACTTTGCGCGCATGGACAATCAGTAGACCGCGTCTGGGAGCTCCGCAGCGCATACCATCTCACTTCAGTTGCTTTCACTCCACGGCGCGCAACCTCGACTCGACACCAGCTCGCTTGCCCGTGCATTCGGCGCATTCCAACCAGCTCCGTTGCTCCTGAAACCACCCATCGACCTCGACCCTTCTCCCACGACCGCGCATCCGTCGCAATGTTCTTCCTCCACGAGCTCGAGCGTACCATTACGCTGCACCCGTCTTTCCTGGGCCCCAATGTCCACGAGTACATCGAAGACCGCCTGAAGCGCGATGTGGAGGGAATTCAGATCGAAAATTACTACATCATCTGTGTCATGGACTCCCAGGACAAGTCGGAGGGTCGGGTGCTGCCCGGCACTGGGTTTATAGAGTATAATGTGCACTTCAAAGCAATCGTCTGGCGCCCTTTCAAGGGAGAGATTGTACGTCTTGAGTGGCCCGCAAGACTGCGCATCGATGTTAACATTGGACACAGCTGGACGGCGTCGTGAGTTCCGTTGTCGACTCTGGCTTCTTCGTCGAGGTCGGACCTCTCAACGTCTTTGTTGCTTCCAGTGTGAGTACCTGCGTGGCGTGATGAAGGCGCCACTATACTTACCACCTTCCCAGATGATCCCCAGCTCCATCAAATACGATGGCAACGCTACGCCGCCCCAGTGGACCGACAATGCGGATCAGGTCATTGAGAAGGGCACGCACATTCGGTTGAAGGTCAAGGGTATCCGTACCGAATTGGGCAACATGTACGCGATCGCAACGATCAAGGAGGATTACCTTGGTCCTCTTGGTGGTTGATCAATTTGGCCAAATGGGTGGCAGAGCGTGGCCGAGACCAACACCCCGGTGTTCTAGACGCAGTCATTACGATTGCAGCGTGAAGAGTTGACGAGCCTCTTGCGCAAGCAGGACTGAAATACATAAATGTGGCTTAGAGGGGCAGGAGGGGGTGGAATCTTCCTGCTCTTGGAGCTTCAAAACGACGAGGGGGAAGACAGAGACCTGATCGGTCAATGACACGATAAGACGGCTCGCGAGCTATGTGCGACTAGATATGGAGACGGATACGGCGAGTAAGTCGTAGGGGGGCGCAATAATAATCTGACTTGAAAGCAACTTGAGTCTTTGTGCCTGAAAGTAGCATGACGTTTTTTCGAGAGTTTACCTCAATAAGAAGTCCTCAATAGAGCATTTGCGTGATACAAACAAGCAACGTAACATCTGTACTGCATACTGTGTCTTTGAGCTTTGGCGCGCCAAGTCTTGTTGTTTTGATGGAACGCTGCGGGGCCAAACTAGCTGGTACTTACTATTCCTAAGGTCCCTGGCGCGACCTCACCTGGACCTAAACTCATACAACTCCGCCATGTCCAAAGAGCGTCTCCTCAACGAAGAGGAGGCGCAGCCCCTCACCGAAGGATTCACGGATTCCCGCAAGTCTCAAGATGAAGGGCGGCCGTCCCTGAACTCCGACTCAACGACTTCCATCGTCCTCGAAAGCCTCAACGGAAACTTGAATAAGTCGCGGATCCCGGAGCCCTATTCCGACGCGAACGGCGGCCCGCGCCGAAGCGGGGAAGCTTTCGACATCGAAGATGCACCGTACTATGGCACAAAGCCCGCAGACAAGAAGCTGAGGAGGTGGTTATGGATACTCGGAGGCGTGTGCGTGGCTGGTTGGGTCCTCGCCCTCGTCGCGTTTCTTTCGAGCGGCGCCTACAAACACGCTTCCACCAGGCCGCACGACCCTACCGCAACATCGACCCGTGGATCTGGAAAGAAAGTCACCTTGGACCAGGTGCTGGGTGGAGAGTGGTATGCAACACGGCATGACCTATCATGGATCTCCGGTCCGGCTGGAGAAGATGGGTTGTTGCTGGAAAAAGGTGGACGTGCTGGCTACGTTGTCGTAGAGGATGTTCACAACCGTGGCGAGGTGAATGCCTCGGAGACGACTATAGTGCTCATGAAGAACGCAGGATTCTACGTTGGTGAGCGCTGGGTGTCGCCCGTAGAGGTCTGGCCGAGCGCGGATTTCAAGAAGGTGTTGGTCATGTCTGAGAGGGAGCACAACTGGAGGCACTCGTACTACGGGAAATACTGGATTTTCGATGTCGCAACGCAGACGGCGGAAGCCTTGGATCCCGCAAACCAGGAAAGCAGGATTCAGCTTGCTACTTGGTCTCCCAGCTCAGACGCTATTGTCTTTACCAGGGACAACAACATGTACTTGCGCAGGCTAAATAACAAAAAGGTCACAAGGATTACAACCGATGGTGGGCCGGAGCTCTTCTACGGCGTTCCTGACTGGGTCTACGAGGAGGAAGTTTTCGGCGGCAATAGCGCTACCTGGTGGTCCAAGGATGGCAGATACATCGCTTTCCTCCGCACTAACGAAACCTCCGTTCCCACCTATCCCGTTCAGTATTTCGTCTCCAGACCTAGTGGCACGGAGCCGGAGCCGGGTGAGGAAAACTACCCTGAAGTACGGGAGATCAAATATCCAAAAGCCGGAGCACCCAATCCTGTCGTCAACCTGCAGTTTTACGATATTGAGAAGAGTGAAGTCTTTACGGTTAACATTGAAAATGACTTTGAGGACCTCGATCGGCTCATTACGGAGGTCGTGTGGGCTGGTAGCAGCGGAAAAGTGCTTATTCGCGAGACTAACCGCGAAAGTGATCTTCTGAAGGTCAGTCTGATTGATGTTGTGTCTCAAACCGGCAAGATCGTGAGAACTTTCGACGTCAATGCGCTTGATGGTGGTTGGTTCGAAGTATCGCAGGAGACCACCTTCATCCCTGCGGACCCTGACAATGGCCGCCCCCACGACGGTTATATCGATACAGTTATACACGAGGGCTACGATCATCTTGGATACTTCACGCCCATGGACGCCTCCGAGCCTATTCTTCTCACGTCCGGAAAATGGGAAGTCGTCACCGCGCCTTCGGCTGTTGATCTCAAGAAGAACCTTGTCTACTTTGTTTCAACACAGGAGAGTTCTATCCAACGCCACGTTTACAGCGTCAAGCTCGACGGTTCTGATCTCAAACCCCTGACGGACATTAGCAAGGAGGCGTATCATGAGGTCAAGTTCTCTACCGGTGCCGGCTACGCCCTCCTTTCATACAACGGCCCCGACATTCCGTGGCAAAAGGTCATCAGCACACCCAGTGCATCTGAAAACTACGACAGCCTTATCGAAGAAAACAAGGGTCTCGCAAAGATGGCACGGGAGCACGAGCTGCCGATCCTGATCTACTCGACCGTGAACGTTGACGGCTTCGAACTCAATGTTGTCGAGCGCCGCCCGCCGCACTTCAACCCCAAGAAGAAGTACCCGGTCCTGTTCTACATGTACCAGGGCCCGGGCAGCCAGCAAGTGACCAAGAAATTCAACGTCGACTTTGAGTCGTACATTGCCTCATCGCTCGGGTACATCGTCGTGACGCTTGACGGGCGTGGAACAGGCTTCATCGGGCGTGCTGGGCGCTGCATCGTACGGGGAAACCTAGGACACTACGAGTCGGCGGACCAAATCACAGTAGCGAAGCAATGGGCGATGAAGAAGTACGTAGACGAGACGCGGATGGCTATCTGGGGATGGAGCTACGGAGGCTTCATGGCGTTGAAGACTCTGGAGCGCGACGCGGGACAGACGTTCCGATACGGCATGGCCGTGGCGCCGGTGACGGACTGGCGCTACTACGACAGCATCTACACGGAGCGGTACATGCACACGCCACAGCACAACGAGGCGGGCTACGCCAACGCTACGGTCAGTAATGCTACGGCACTGGCGCAGAACGTTCGCTTCTTGCTTATGCATGGTGTCGCGGACGATAACGTCCACATGCAGAACAGTCTCATGCTGCTCGATCGCCTCGATGTCGCTGGCGTTGAGAACTACGATGTCCATGTCTTCCCCGACTCGGATCACGGTATCTACTTCCATAACGCAAACCGCATTGTTTATGACAGTGAGTCTCCCTTATTCCCTCGCCTCCTCTCTCTACTCTTATACTCTCACTCTTTCACCTTTATCCCACAAACTAACCACCTTCTCCCTCAGAACTCAGCAACTGGCTTATCAACGCCTTCAACGGCGAGTGGCTACGCACCGAGGACCCCGCGCCAGTCGCGCAGATTGAGGGCGTCGCGCGCATCCGGTAGACAGAGCGCGCAAGCTACCTCTGTCACCCTCAATTCGGTCTCGCGGGCGTTCTTGGTGTTATTTTGTCTAGCAGCTATCTTGTTCACTTTTTTTAATCTACCTACCTAGACAGTGATATTTGTGACGCTGCTATTGTAACTATACAGGAGATATGCCATGATATATGGTAGATGGCTCGGCTTTGGCTTCAAACTTTTAGTCCGGATACTGAGGGTTGTTTGCGATATGCTTTGCGGTGCGTGGTGTGAGTGGTGAGTGGGTGTGCCCCACACTTTGCGGCTCAGCCATTACGAAGCAACGACACATAGTCCCCATAGTAAGCAGCGAAGTGCCGCATCCAACACGGCGTAAGTCTGTCCTAGGCGGTTAAGATGGTAAAAGTACGTAACACCACGAAGCAAGCCCGGGAGGAGCGGGTATCCACGACGCCGGAACGAGCTGAAGATTGCATTGCTTACAAGCCGTGCCGCACGCGGCCTTCTTACGGTGCTGACTGACAGACGTCTCCTTCGATCTCACTCAGCGCGCGCTATGGGCACGGCTTAAATTAGCGTCAATATAGGCATGTACTTCGCCTCGTCATCTAGAGCACGCTCTGTGGAGATGTCTCTAGTGCATCAGGTTATCTCTCGAGCAAGTCGTTAAAAATACATCTTTTATGGGGGCGGGCACAGCCTCTAGAAATGCGCAGTGTTGAATGGTGGTGGTTATTAAATAAATAGACGGGGTTGATCGCGCTATTATTGTTTATTTATGGACTATAGTTAACTGCCTGTTGTTTGTTGTCTAGGATGTCTGATTTATATGACCCCCCGCAGTCCGAAATCCCGGAGAACGTCTTTGTCGTATGTATATTTCTCGTGCCGGGACTAACACCTCACTGCTCTGTATGTGGACTAACCATGCATAAAGGGCGTCCTCTGGGGCGGATTCGCGCTAAGCACGCTCTTCAGCAGCCTGCGCTTCATTAAGCGGTACCAAACGTTCCAGACACTGTACATCGACGACATGTTCATCCTGCTCGCATGGACGCTCGCACTAGCCAGCACCATAACCTGGCAAGTCATCGCGCAAGACATGTACCACATGGGCACTTCCCTAGTAACCAGCAAACAACACACGGCCTACACGTTTCGGATCGCGCGCTTCTTTGCCGCCGTCGCCGTCTCCAAGATCATGTTCTACGCGCTGCTGTGGTGCGTCAAGCTCTCGTTCCTGCTCTTCTTCCGCCGCCTCTACGTCAACATGGGCAGGGTGGCGCGGCTGTGGTGGGCGGTGCTGGCGTTTACGCTCGCGGCTTGGGCCTGCTGTATGGGCACGCTGGAGTATCGGTGCCTGTTTGATCGCTTTTCGAAGGAGGCTAGCCACTGTCGTGATGGGAGGGGGTTGCGCTATCAGCGCGACACGCTGGTCGCTAATGCCGTGCTAGATATTACGTCGGACCTTGCTGGTAGGTGGGCACTGTGCTGAGGTTGAGGCTGCTGTTGCTGCTGATGCTGCTGCTGCTGTTGTTGATGTTGTTTTGGCTTACGAAGCTAGTCACTGTTATCCCCATTAGCATGCTTTGGCGCGCTCGTATAGATGGGCGGCGCAAGGTTGGCCTCGCGGCTGTATTCTGCGTCACGCTCATCACGATGGTCATCGCAGCCATGCGGGCAGGATTGACAAACTCATCCCTGAACCAGCTAGACGCCGGGTCTCTATTCATGTGGACGCACGTCGAGAGCTATGCCGGCAAGCCCTTCCGAGCTCCCAACCTCACGCAAATGCATCCGCTTACCCTACTCACAGCACTTATCGTAGCCTCGCTGGGCTCGTTTCGTGGCCTTTTCCACAGCCAGAGCTCGCCAAAAGCCGCGTCTCCGGAACCCGATGTGGAAGCTGCCGAAGCGTCGGACTCTAGGCGCTGGAGGCCGCTTGTGCGGGGTTTTACTAATTTGTTTACTGCTACGGCTTCTAATGGGTCTTCTAGGTCGAGGACTGAAAACGATACTTTGCAGGGGATTATCGATATGTACGGTAGTATGGCGAGGGAACCTTCGTCTGCGACGAGTCCTGTCTAGTGTAATGTTGGTGCAGTAATTGGGAGTGGTAATGGGATTTGTATAATATAATCAAAGGCATGGATGTTGCGGGTATATGCACACAAAACAGAATAAGAATAATGGTTTACTTACTCACTTTTCACTCAACCACTCATCCCATCAGCATATGGAAGTAGCACCGCCAGCCCAAAATTAAATAATCGTTACTATCACCCACCGTGCAACGCGGCACGGCATGGAGCGTCGAATCGTCATCATCAGTGTGTACATGATACGTAGACCCAGAAGCAGACTCAGAAGAAGAAGAAGAAGAAGAAAGAGAAGAAGAGTAAGAGGAAAAGGGGTTGAAACGCGCACACCCGCTATTCACCCCCATGCACCCATTTACCCATCCGTTCATGCATCTGTCCATGCATCCATTTACCCCCCGCACCACCAACCAATGCGACTGCCGCATGTCATGTACTCATTACCCCCGCATCCCAACGCTAGCATTATGTATCGGCCGACAGCGTCAAGAAGTAAAAGAAGAAAAAGGGGAGAAAGTAAAAGTAAAAAAAAACACTCGACCAGGACGTCCAAGAATCCCGCAGCTCCACTCCCTTCCGCTCGTTGGTATCATCGTATTATTCCACCCCCACGCCGTATTATGTACCCTACCGCCAAATCTTCCACGCCTTCTTCTTCCGCTGCTGTGGCCGGCCCTCCCCTTCCTCAAAACTATGTCCCTCTGGAGACGCTGAGCCCCCCTCCCTATAGCGGCCATCGTCGTAGCGGCCGTCGTCGTAGCGACCGTCGTCATAGCGTCCTCCGTCGTCGTAGCGCCGCCGAGGCTGCTCCTCGTCACCATAACTGCGCCTGCGGTCGCGTCGCCGCGTCTGCGTCTGCACCGGGGCACTGCCGTACACCACAGGGTCATGAGTGCGCTCGACCTGAAGCGGAGGCGAGTGCGGACCGCCACGCCCAGTGTGCCCTCCAGCATGGGCTGCATCTCCACCGTACTTTCCACCTGCTGCAGCGGCAGCGGTGGCACTGTCGTCGCTCTCAGGGCTCACGCTTCTGCTCTCGTTTGGCACGCGTCCTTTGCCCAACAATCCCGCCCAAAGGCTCTTCTTGCGCCTGCTCACGTTAACGTCGAGCGCGCCTCTGTAGCTTAGCGCCGGAACCAGCAGGCGATACGGCGCCGTGATGCCAGCCGGGTCCTTTTGGTTGACTTCCAGATTGAGCACGATGTCGAGGCCGCCCTCAAGGTTGATGGCGCCGGCGTCGCGCTGCTCCGCTTCGTTGAGTGCGCCGCCTTTGCGCGCGGCTTTGAGTGAGAGGCCTGTTGGCACGCGGTGGAAGGGGTTGGGACGTGGCGGGTCTGCTGGTGGTGGTGCCGTGGCTGTGCCAGCGTCGAAGCTGGCGCCAGTCGCGCGGGTAGCCAGCGGCGGAGAGTGTTGTTCATGGGGATGATGGACGGCTTCGGCGCTGTTGGATCGGACCTGCTGTCCTGGTGCCGTGTTGTACATGGCTGGTGGAGGACCACCTTTGTTGGAGAAACGTCGCGTGAGAGGGCCACCCGACCGGGTGAATGACAGACTACGGCCACGGCCTCCGGGACGCTGCTTGCCGTCGGGCGAGGGTGTACGCGTTAGCGGAGGAGTAGTGCCTGGTTTGTATTCACGAAGAGAGCACCAGTTGCGCCGAGGGAGCAGATGGTGGTTGTTTCGTGGTTTACCATCTACGTCATTTGTAAACATTGGAATCATATCCTCATCGGTATCATCATCGAGGTGATGGATCTTATTGCGTTTGTTGAGAATATCGCCCATGAGCTCAGGTGGCGGTGTATTGACAATGGCAGAAGAGATGATGTTGGGCATGTATCGGTGGTCATGGTCCTTTGGTATGCCGAGCTTCTTGTTGCTGTAGAATTGACCAACAGCTGCCAGGTGCACGTCTCCGCCGAGGATGGTGATGCGTACAGATTTCTCCGAAGCGAGCTCTTGCAGTTCTTGAATGAACCAGTTACGTTCGGCCTTGTGGTGCTTGGCCGTCCAATGGTCGTCAAGGTCATCCAAGATCTCGACACCACCATCAAACTTATTGACAAATCCACCAAGCATGCCGGTTCGACCAAGTGCTTTTATAGGATCCATGACCCGGGATGTCAGGACATTCTCCAAGAAATTCAGCCTCGGGTACGCAATCGGCTTTGTGGAGGTTAGTCTTTGCTCTATCATGAAAAACTTGGGAACTTACCACTCCAAGGAGGACAATTAGGTGCTTTGTCTCACCCTTGACGATCTCTTTGCGACATCGATCGAAGATGGCATAGTAAGTTTCCGCGCTCAGGATCTCATCCCGCATCCTTTCAGTACGGCAGTCCAAGCCGAGGAATGCCACGCTCTTTCCAAGAAACATGAACAGGTTCCGGCTCACCTCGTTGATATAAGGCCCGGGAGCTGAGCCCAAAAGCCAAGACGGTTCGTCGACCTCTGTCTCGTCAACCAAACTCTGGTGCTGAAAGAGCATGTAGTACTTGAAAGCAATGGCACCCAGGCCACAGAATACAGCATTCTTCATGAAGTGGTGTGGATAAGAACCATAACCGTCAATAATATCGTGATCATCCCACACGTTTACCATAGGAATCTGCGAGTTTGCCATGCCGAAGAAGCCTTGCGAGAACCACATAGCGTAGCGATTAAGGTAAAACTCCTCGAGCTCATCTTGCATTTCTGCGGTGAATTCGGCTGAATGCTTGGCTGCTGGGTTCTTCATACCGAGCCATTCTTGGAAGTATCTTGTTTGCTTGGTGGAAGCATCATTGTAGATTTGGTCGCCGCCGCCGAGCATCACATGGAAAGGCTTCGTCTGGTGATTGTTCAGCACGTCGCGCCACAAAGGGTCGGGACCGGAGAACATATTGGAATCAACGCTAAGGCTGAACCCATTGCAGCTGTGGAACATGATGTTCATGGTCTCTCCCCGGGCAGGGACCCAAAACCCGATTGCTGGACCCTTATTGATCCGGTATGCCAGCCTAGCTTGGCTTTTGCCGAGCTCGACTTCCAAGTTGAATCGCCAAAACGTCACACCTCTCTCAGCCAGCAGCCTGTGGCCTTTGACCTCGCGATACTTGCCTGCCTTTTCACCATCTTTCCGCCCGTGACGGCTCCCGTTTTGCTGCTGCTGGATTTCATTCCTCTTCAAGGGTGCGCTCCTAGACAGTTCAAAAAGACCACTGTCGTCTTCCCTCCGGGACAAATCAACTTGTGCTTCCAAATCCTCGACAGGACGAACATATAAGGTCTTTCCGGTGCGTGAGACCTTTGTCTCACCCGCAAGGGGATCGACGTATTCCTGCGGAAGATCTTGGCTGTTCTCAGGACTGAGATCTGCTGGCGGAGGTGACATAAGCTCTTTCGATTGCACAAAAAGACGCAGCGTGGGCGTTTTTTCGTACGACGAGAAGTTGTCGATAGTTACAATCATGACACTACCTCTCCAAATCCACTTGTCGCTGCGGCCCATGCGGGAGATTCTACGCATACCCCTGTATCGAAGTAACGGTCCACACTTCATGTATAACGGAGGGGTAAAGTGCGTTTGACCCTGAGGTTGCTCGTGGGTGCCGTCGTAATGCGACGCACCGGGCTTAGCTTGGGAACCATGCCCGCGACGCTGAGATCTGGAACGCTCTGCCCAGACCTGGGCCGCATCATCTATGTCAATGTCTTCCGTAGTCAGATTGGCAGTGTCGGCATGTCTCCATTCTTCCAGAGGTTTTTGAGCCATGTAGCGCCGGTCATCACGATGGTGCCGGTGAAACAAGTTGGGTAGATGGCGATGATTTTCATGCCCTGGAGCCATCATGGCGGGATCTTCTCTGCTGAAACCAACTTGTTCGCGAGCTTGTTGTCCACCGGCGGTTTGAGGTGGGACTTCGTACTTTGGCGTTGAGGCATATGGGTTCTTAACTGCTTCAGCTGGGAGGGGATCCAGCTCGTCATATTTGGCCGCAGCCTTGGCTCCATGAGAATGTCCTGCACGATCAGATGCCATCTGTTTGTGCGCTCCAGACATTTTGGCCGGCTCTCGACTGCCAATCGATTGCTGTACCTCTGGTGGACCACCACGTTTCTGAAGCCTACGGCTGTTGCTTCGGCCAACCTTTGTTGGGCTTCGCTCATTTTCCGAATGATCGTTCATGCCCGAAAGTCCTAATCCAGTGCCGCCAGCCACCGCAGCTGGCTCAGCGTAGTCCCTCGATTGCGTCTCATGGTATACGGTACTTGGCCCAGCTTGCGCGGTTCTGTCGCGGAAGCTTGCCGGCTTTCCCGTGTCAGGTGCAGCTCTGTCCCTGCTATAGCCTCTTTTGTGCTGAACTGGGCCATCATATTGTGGAACTCGCGCCTTGCGCTGTGAGCCGCCACGAGAAGTCGCGGCGGGATAATCCTGTTGCTCCGGTCGATACGAAGGGCCAGGATCAATGGGGCCTCTGTGCGGGTACCGAGCGTCCACGTATTCATCGTTTGGCACTGTATCACGTTTGCCATTGGGCTTTACCACGCGTTCGCTGCCGGTTGGTTCAGGGCCAGATGTATAACGCGATTTCCCTTTAACAATTGGCACCTCCCGACTTGCATCCCGCGAGGCATGTTTGGAAGCAGTATTACCCTCCGCATCAACAATCATCGCACGACGCGTCTCCTTGTTTATACCACCCAATGCTCCTTCCAGTTTTTGTAGAGGCGAGCGATTCGACACTGAGCCCTTCCTCTTTGGCCCGCTACCAGTGGTCTCGGAAGACACTACCCGCTCACCGTAGTCTGCGCTCGGACTCGCGGGAGCTTGGGGTTGAAGCAGAGAATCATCGTATAGGTTTGCCGGTGGGATATTAACATTAACTTGCGGAGGAATAGTAGCGGGTTCATATGGCCGTGAGGAAGAAGAGATGTATTCGTCGACGGAATTGCTCCGCACCCGTGCAGGCGCTGGCTCGTAGCGCTTGTGGCTCCTAGAGCGGGCAGGGGCCGCAAAACTACCCATGTATGGCTGCTCCTTGTAGGGCTCCTTGTAGGGCTCCTTGTATGAGACGGGCGGTGCCCTGGAAGCTTCGGGTTGCGGAGGCTCTGTAAAGTCGACAGTGGGATAGGAATGATTGCTTCGGCGGCGGTTCGAATTAGACCTGGCGGAGGTCTTGGAGGCAGGATAGGTGTGGTGGTCCATGCGCGCGGCTTGCGACTGTTTGGAGCGGCGGCGGTAGGGATCGGGCTGGTCTTGTGCGTGGTAGTCTTCCGGAATGGGCTTGCGCGGAGCGGAAGCGCTGTTGCGGCGCGCATCCATGGTTCCGAGACGGGCTTGTTTGGGAGGCGTTCAGACGTGCGTCATGAGGTCATGGTCACAGCTGAAGGGTCAAGAGTCGGAGTTGTAGCGCAGCATTGACGGGGATGAGGGGGTACACAGCAGCATGGGCGCGGGAGAGGTTAAAAGGGGACTGGAAGTAAGTAGTAGCAAGTAGTACACGCGGGATGGGATGGGCGGTGGCAGGTAGGCCGGTCGGTCGGGCTTGCCTGCTTTCCAAGGACGGCGGAAGCCCGCGCCCAAGCTCCCCGCGGATCGGGCCTTTGTTTTTCCCGCAGATGGCCGCGATGGGCCCCCAGACTTGCCGCAACGGGCAAGGGGCCAGGTCGCCGGTGCGCGGCTCTGGGCCTCCCTGGGACTGCCCTCTTGCCTGTGCGCTCCTTGCCTTACGACGCGCCGTATGGGGGCTCCACCTGTCTTTTATCTAACAACCACCGCCTCCCCCTCCTGCTCGCCGGTCAGCGAACCCGCTGCGTCTTTTACCTTCTCTCTCTCACCGCTCGTCTATGCATCCACCCAAGCGCACCGCATAGCAGCACGACCCTTTGAGCCCGTCGCCCAGCTTGGCGGCTTCCCTTGCTTGACCCACGACCCATATACACCCCCGCCATGCGCGCCTCTCTCTTTTGCACGCTGCTGGCGGCGACGACGACGGCCTTTGGCGCGAAAAGCCACCGCCGTCCGAGGAACTACGAGACCCATGATTTCTACGCGCTCGAGCTCGACGCCTCCTCTCCGCCTGCCGAAGTCGCTGCCGCGCTGGGGCTGGAATATGAGGGCGAGTTTGGCGAGCTGCAAGGCCACCATGTCTTCAGCGCTGCCAAGCATGACCGCGACATGGTCGGCGACGCCATGCAGGAGCTGAAACGGCGGAAACGGGGGTTGGGTGGCCCTTCGGCCTTGGACGGCATACGCTTTCATCAGAAGCAGGTGGCTAGGAAGCGCTTGGTGAAGAGGATACCTTTCCCAGCGCCTGCCGACAAGACTGGCCCGGTCGCCCGCGCGCAAACGGCCACTTCGGAGGTTGCCGCTCTCAAGCAACAAAACCTCATCAAAACGCTGGGCATAAATGACCCCATATTCCCGGATCAGTGGCATCTGTTGAACACAGAGGAAGTTGGAAACGACCTGAACGTAACTGGACTATGGTTGGAAGGTATAACTGGAAAGGGCGTTGGCGTTTGCATCGTCGATGATGGACTGGACATGTACAGCGATGATCTGAAGGATAACTACTTCGCCAAGGGATCTTACGACTTCAACGACATTGGCCCGGAGCCGAAACCGAGGTTGAGTGACGATAAACATGGCACGAGATGCGCGGGTGAGGTCGCGGCCGGCAAGAACAATGCTTGCGGCGTTGGTGTCGCTTGGGATTCAAGGATCTCCGGTGTCCGGATTCTCTCCGGACCCCTTACGGACGAGCATGAGGCCGAGTCCATGAACTTTGCCATGAACGAGGGCAACGACATCTACTCCTGTTCCTGGGGCCCGGCGGATGACGGCCAATCTATGGACGCGCCGGGCATCCTAATCAAAAGGGCCATGGTCAACGGCGTTCAAAACGGCCGGGGCGGTAAAGGCTCGATCTATGTGTTTGCGGCAGGCAACGGCGCCGCGGCCGGCGACAATTGCAACTTTGATGGATACACGAACAGCATTTACAGCGTTACGGTCGGTGCCATCGAAAAGTCGAATGAACACCCTTACTACTCTGAAAAGTGCTCGGCGCAGCTAGTGGTTACGTACAGCAGTGGCCGTTCTGAGTCCATCCATACAACTGATGTTGGCACCAATGTCTGCAGCAACAATCATGGTGGAACTTCTGCCGCTGGTCCTTTGGGAGCTGGTATTTACGCTCTGGCGCTCCAGGCTCGTCCGGAGCTGACGTGGCGGGATATTCAATGGCTCACCGTCAACACGGCCGTGCAGTTCGATCAGGCTAGCGACTGGCAGGATACTCCCTATGGCAGAAAGTTCAGCCATCAGTTTGGTTACGGCAAGCTCGATGCGTTCGCGTTCGTTCAGGCAGCCAAGACGTGGGATCTGGTCAAGCCGCAGGCTTGGTTCTTCTCGCCTTGGATGCACGTCAAGACGCCTATCCCACAGGGTGACAAGGGCCTGGTTAGCCGTTTTGACGTGACCGAGGAAGCTTTGAAAAAGGCCAACTTTGAAAGGATCGAGCACGTCACCGTCACCATGAACGTCGAGCATACGCGCCGAGGCGATCTCAGTGTCGAGTTGCGTAGCCCCAGTGGGATCGTCAGCCATCTCTCCGTGCCCCGTCACCGCGATTCCGAGCCGGCCGGCTACGTCGACTGGACCTTCATGTCGGTCGCGCACTGGGGAGAATCCGGCGTCGGCACATGGACCGTCATCGTCAAAGACACGGTCGAGAACGAATACACGGGCACCTTTACGGACTGGAAGTTGCGCCTCTGGGGCGAGTGCAAGGACGCCGCCAGCCAGCAGCTGCTGCCCATGCCGACGGAACACGACGACGATGATCACGATGTCATCGTTGTCGATCCGCACACGACGTCAATCTCCGTCCCAACCGCCACCGGCTCGCCCGAAGGCAACCCATCGGATCACCCTGACCGCCCCGTCAAGCCCAAGCCAACAGCCTCGGGCGCGGCTGTCATACCCTCGAAGCCCGGCAGCACAGGCAAGCCCGTGCAGACAGCGCCCGTAATCGGCAACCCGTCAGAGGAAGAAGAAGCGCAGGCATCAGCGTCAGCGACGCCAGGCGAGAACTTCCTGCCCTCACCCTTCCCTACCTTCGGCGTGAGCAAGCGCACCCAAGGCTGGATCTACGCATCCCTGGGGTTAATCCTGGCCTTCTGCGGCAGCCTAGCCGTGTACTTCTGGTGGGCGCGGCGCAAGCGGTTGCGCAGCAACCCGCGCAGCGAGTACGAGTTCGAGCTCGTGGACGACGGGGGCGACGAGCCGCTGACGGGCGGCGCGGCGGGCGGCCGCAAGGGCAAGCGCCGCGCCGGCGAGCTGTACGATGCGTTTGCGGGCGAGAGCGACGAGGACCTCTTCTCGGATGACGACGACGACGATGCCCATGCCGCGGCGGTTGGCGGCGCGTATAGGGATCATGGCCGCTATGACGAGGATGACGAGGACGCCTTCGATGAGAAGAGCGGCTTGAGGCAGGGCATGCAGGGCGGCGGCGGCGGTGGCGCGGCGCGGTAAATGTGCTTGCGTGCGCGCTTGCTTGCTTTGCTTCCATGGAGGGGTATTGGCGTTTGGGTAGACTTGTAGGCGGGACCGCGTGTGATATTGCTTGTTTTAGTCCTATAATTGCCGCATGCGGCTGTATTCAGAGATTTTTCTTTTTCCTTATGATTGTGAGCACTGGAGTTGTTTCTGTGTGTGTGTATGTATGTGCGGGTGTGGGTGTTTGGCAGGCTTGCTGTTGTGTGCTTTGGTGGTCGCTCCCTCCTTGCTCCCAATTGTTCATAAAAGCTGTAGATGTCTCCATGGATATGGGATTTTAGACATGCTCTGCCACGTGCGAGCCAGCGTGCTGGAGATTCCGCTGCGGTAGTATGGAGTTGGCCGTGTACCGTGGTTGTGGGGTGGGTTTTAAGTATGGGATAGTTAAATTATTGTAGGATTCCTGCATTATTGTTTCGGTGATTCGGGGGTGCCGTGGAGGATTTTGTGGAGATGCGGACATTTGCAGCTCGATTTTGTTTTTATTTTTATTTCTGGCTCAACATAACGCAAAAAGGTATTTTCTATCTCTATGAACGAACAGTTTAGAGAGTGAAATGGGTTGAGGTTGTTCGTGGCAAAAAAGAAAAAAAAGAACGGGTTGTTATGCGACACCTGTGAGATTCGAACTCACGCTCCCGAAGGAACTGGCTTAACTGCTTCCCGAAGGAGGATAGCAGGCCAGCGCGTTAACCACTCCGCCAAAGTGCCAGGAGGAATTGTTGAAAAGCATTTGGTTTTTGCTACTTATAAATAATAAAAAAGACATGCATCTAATTTTATATTTGATATCATGCCCATTCATGCGATTTTATTTGTCGCCACCTGATCTACTTTCGCACGTTTCCGAACAAGCTTGCGACGCAGCTGAGAGTGTCACAGCCACACGCGAGAGCGACGATCGGTTGGCCCCCCGAAGGCAAACGAGGCCCAGCTGACAGCGGCGTCGGAGCCAACGTGCAACGAGGCCACTGAAACACACCATTGAGCGGCGAGTGTCTCGTCTACGCGCGACGAGGCTCTCTCGGTAGACCCTTGGGGATCGCCGCCGCCTACGTCAACGCGGCCCTGCAAATCACGGCGACCGCGTCTCTAATTGCCGTGTAACCCTGCTGGGCTGTGTCTGCAGACTTTAAGGAGTTCGTGCGTACGGGCGACGCGCGCCTTTTGCTGCGCCGCTTCCTTTGTTTCTCTCTTTGTTCTCGCTCTCTCTCGATCGCGTCGCCACCACTACTACATCACACGTTCTTTTTTTGGTTGCCTGCTGTAGCTACCACGTACCTTTTATTTTGGCCTTGGCTTACCTACCTATTGTCGCGCACACACGCACACAAATACCTACCTACAAACAAACAAACGCCTACGCGCACACGTACTACGTACATACTACATACACACACGCCAACATGCGTGCCTCGACCACCGTCGTCCTAGCGCTCTTTACCGCTACCATCAGCGCGACTCATTTCGCCAAGCGCCATTCGTCAGCCGACGACTTCGAGACCTTCACCACCACCGAGCCCGGCACCACGGCCGCCGAGCTGACGCTCTTTCCCTCGCCGACAGATGCCACCGTCCTGACGGGCACGGCGGACGCCAACACGCGCAGCAGCACCCACGGCCCCACTCTCACCACGACCACGGCCAAGGGCCATCCCACCGCCCTCACCATCCTGCCTCCAGCGGCCATTGACTCGGGCGACGAGGTCATCCTCACGGGCACGGCCGCGCCGTCAAGCACCGGCTCCTCGTCTACCTCGAAATCCGATTCCGACTCGGATTCCGACTCCGACTCCGACTCCGACTCGGCTTCCGCTTCTCCGTCTTCGCCCGCGGACGCGTCCGCTGATTCTGCTTCTTCCACTACGTTCGCTACTGCGGCTGCCGCGTCGGGTGCGTCGTCGAGTAGTCCGGCCGTTGCGACTACGACGGATGCGGGCGCGCCGCGTCACGCTAACGCCGGGATGGCGGCAGTCGTGGCGGGTGTGGCGTTGATGGGGCTGTTGTAGAGGAGAGGAGGGGCACCTAAGGAGAAAGAGAGGAGATGATGATGAAAGGAGAGAAAGAAAGAAAGAAAGAAAGAAAGCAAGAAAGCAAGAAAGAAGGAAAAAACACGGCTGGACCTGTTTTAATGCGTCAAGATACCTACCTACCTATTATCTGTCCCTGTAGTCAGCAGGCACACGCGCGCACGACGATCGTCGGCATACCTAATATTTCATTTCGTTCGTTTTGTTTCGATTCATGGTTTTTCCCAATGGTCTCGCTTCGCTCCGCTGCGGGTTTTAAACTTTTGCGCTGACTCTCACCGGCCTCTCCTCGACTCGCGCACTCGCTTCATTCAAAGTCATACAATACCCACATTCCCCCACCTCGCCTCATCCACATCCAGATCCCGAGATCGGGGCTGGAACGGGATGTACCCGGCCCTTGCAAAAGATGTACCGATGGTCCTAACCGGCAGAAGTGGGTGAGCAACGGCAAGAACATGGGGGTTCTGGGCCCATGGCAAGCCATGAGGGGAGAAGAGCAGCACGTTCCGCGACGGCGATCGACGAGTCGTTAGTCAGGAACGGGAGCACCACGGCGGGGGCACAGGCCGCGTACCTAGTTATAGCGGGGACCTACAAAGCGGGATCGCCTTGCAGCTTCCGCGGGCGCTGCGGGCGCGGATTCGCTTCGCGCGCGCACTCCCGTCTCGGCCCCCACCTCACATACCAGGCCGCCCGCGCCGGGCAACCATGGCACCCGCGTACTCGTAGGCGACGAGGCCCTGCTCGCCTTGCAGCGCCAGACGCGCCCCTCGTTTCATGCGGTGGGGCTGCACATGCCGTTCTGGGCAAGTGCGGGCGTTGATGGTTGGGGGCGGCTTTCTGTGGGCGGGGCGGCCGCGCTGGTGGGAGAGTCAGTGACGCCGCGGAGGGTTTCCGTCGCTGGCCGTAGTTGGGTATAAAGGCCCGAGGAGCGGGCAAGTGGCCGGGGGTAGCTTGCTTCTGGGGTGTGTCTGGTTAATCACTCACTCACTACTACATCTCTACCTCTCTCTTTCCGAAACCGAGAATACTTCTACAATCAGACAATATGGCCACCGAGTACAAGACGCAGTTGTTCATCAACAACGAGGTGAGTGAGGGCGGCGGAAGCGAGAGACGACAATGGCCGCTGACAGCAGACACACAGTACGTTGCGGCGAAGTCGGGCGAGAAGTACTCGCTGTACAACCCCTCAGACGAGACGCTCGTCAGCGACTCGGTAGCGATTGCGGGCCAGGAAGACGTCGACGCGGCCGTGGCGGGCGCCAAGGCAGCCTACAAGGGCGAATGGGCCAGCACGAGCGGGGCGCAGCGCGGGCGGCTGATGAGCAAGGTGGCGGACCTGTTTGAAGAGCAGGCGCTGGCGCTGGGCAACCTGGAGCACGTGGCCATGGGGCAGCCGGCGGGCATCGCCGCCTTCATGATCAAGCACATGGCCGACGTGTTCCGCTACTACGGCGGGTGGGCCGACAAGATCGCCGGCGAGACGTTCCCCGCCGACGACGGCACCTACAAGATTGTGCGCTACGAGGCGCTGGGCGTGTGCGCGGGCGTGGGCGCGTGGAACGCAAGCCCCATGGCGTTCGCGTGGAAGGTCGCGCCCGCCCTCGCCGCCGGCAACACGGTCGTCTACAAGGGGTCGGAGAAGTCGCCGCTGGGCGTGCTGGCGTACGGCGCCGTGTTCAAGGCGGCGGGCTTCCCGGCGGGCGTGGTGCAGCTGCTGTCGGGGCCGGGCAGCACCGGCGCGCTGCTGGCCTCGCACATGGACATCGCGAAGATCAGCTTTACCGGCTCCGCGCCCGTCGGCCGCAAGATCCAGGACATGGCCAACAACAGCAACATGAAGCGCGTGACGCTGGAGCTGGGCGGCAAGAGCCCCGCCCTCGTCTTCGACGACGCCGACATCGACAACGCCGTCGCCTACTGCTCCAACGGCTTCCTGCTCAACTCGGGCCAGGTGTGCGCCGCCGCATCCCGCACCTACGTGCAGGAGAGCATTGCGCCCAAGTTCCTGGCCGCGCTGAAGGCGCGCTTCGAGGCCGCGCAGCAGGCCATGCTGAACGGGTCGGACAACCCGATGGAGCAGCTGGGCCCCATGGCCGACCGGCTGCAGTACGAGCGCGTCATGGCCTTCATCGAGGCGGGCAAGAGCGAGGCCGAGCTCGTCACGGGCGGCGCCCGCTGCGGCTCCAAAGGCCTCTTCGTCCAGCCCACCCTGTTCCTGAACCCCAAGCCCGACGCGACCATCTACAAGCAGGAGATCTTCGGCCCGGTCAACACGGTGCGCACGTTCAAGACCGAGGACGAGGCCATCGCCCTCGCCAACGACACGACCTACGGCCTCTCGGCCGCCGTCTACACGCAGAACGTCGCCCGCGCCCTCCGCGTCTCCGCCGCCCTCGAAACGGGCACCGTCTCGGTCAACTCCAGCCACATGCCGACGACGACGACCCCCTTTGGCGGCGTCAAGCAGAGCGGCCAGGGCAGCGAGCTGGGCCGCCCCGGCCTCATGGCTTATCTTAACCCCAAGACTATCCACATCAAGTACGTTCTTGCCTATAGCTATAACTACCCCCACCCCTCCCCCTCTGCAAGAACCCCGCTAACACCACCCCCCTCAGCATGGCCGTCTAAACGCACCCAACCGCATCGCACCATAAGCGGAAGAAAAGACAAAACGCAAAAAGAAAAAGCAAGAAAAAATAAAAGGAAAGAGAAGAAGTAGGAGGAGAAAAAGGAGAAGGGACGACGACACCACCGACGACGAAGAAGAAGAAGAAGAAGAAGAAGAAGAAGAAGAAGAAGAAGAAGAAGAAGAGCTCAACTGGGTAGCAGCGCAGCGGGGCGCGGCACGGCACGGCACGGCATGGCGCATCCTGCCGACGCCGGGCAGATGAAACTCTATAGGTACCTAGAAGCTACCTTGGCTCGGCGCCGTAATGACATGACCATTTCAATTTTACAATTTTATTTATTTATTTATTTTGCCAACACTCTCACTCACCCACTCGCTCCCTTTGACTCTGACTCTGACCCCAACTCTAACCCCGAATCTCACCTCTGAACCTAACCCCAAATACCTGCTCCCCGATCCCAGGCGGGCGCGGCCCGCTGCATATGCAGTTGCAGCTGCAGCAGCAGCTAACTAGCAGCTAACTTGGTAGCGTCTTTGCTATGAGACCAGCTATGATAGCACGCTGTTTGCGCGCTAGTTAAGGCGGTGCGGGATGGTCTGGCACGGCTAGGTTCGTGCGTTCGTGCGTGCGTGCGTGCGTGCCTTCCGCTCCTCTCTCTCTCGTTCGTCGTTCGTCGTTTGCTGCACTCACTTACACATCCACGTCTGCCTGCCTCACGCTCCGCTGCCTTTCGCTCTTGTTCTCACACACGTACACTCTCGCGCCGCACCCGCGTCTTGTAGCCCCAGCAGCACAGCTACAGCGAGACGGCCATGCCGTGCCAACTGCTACATACGCCAAGGCGACATGTATCGACGTACATATATACACACACACCTACATAGGTACCCATAACAAGCCCAGCCCAGCAAGCCCCACACCCTCCGCCTCCGCCTCCGCCTCCGCCTCCGTGCCAAAAAGCTGGCTGGCGCCCTCCCAGAGCCAGAGGCAGAGCGTGATGGCCATAAGGTCTCACAAGATTTCCGGGCGTCGGAGTGCTTCAAAGACCCATCTCACACACAAAGACCCATGTCACTCACCATGCAGGATCTAGGCTCGTAGCTAGGTAGACAAGAAGCCAGTAGGCCGTATGTACCTAGGTAGGGACTACCTACCTACTTCTTGCATCGCTCGTTCCCTGTCTCGCTACATGGTATGGTGGGATCTCACCGTTGCAGTCTTCACTTCGTTCACATCTTACTCACATATTCACACACACACACACAAAGGCAAGCCAGAACCCAGACAGATGGCAACAACGAAGAAGAAGAAGAAGAATAGTAGTAGTAGTACATTCGGCATACGTAAGTTAAAAAAAACCAGCTAGAACAACATCAAAAAAAAAAAAAACGCTCGCAACCACAACCACAACTTCTTTCTCTCTGCTTTTAAACAGAACAAACATATTAAAATAAAAAAGCGAAAAAAAAGAAAAGCAAAAAACAAAAGAAAAGTTTAAGAAGAGAAAGTAGAGTTAGAAAGAAGGCCCCTAAAGTGAGAGAGCCGGACCAGCTAGGCCAGCAAGCGACAAACCAAAAAGTGACAAACTCGACCGCTGATTTTTCGCTTTGCTCCAGAACCGCCAACGATATCCTCCCACAGACAGCGCTAGCGGCAGCAGCAGCAACAACAACAACAACAGCCGTCGAAGATGCAAGCCACTCAACTCGCTCGCTTGCTCGCTGCTGCTAGCCACGACTCCCCGCAAGGGTCTCAGTCATACAAAAACAACAACAACAACAACAACAACAACAACAACAGCGACGTATCAGTCACCCCCAAAGTCAAAGCCATAAATCGTGATTCATGACGCGTCCCAGCACGACAACAACAAGAACGGCTTACTTGCCGCCAAACATACCGCCGACAAGCGGCAAGCCAGCAGCGCCACCACCGCCGCTCTTCTTCTTCTCCTTCTTGCCGCCGAGCGCCTCGCTGATAGAGCCCAGGCCCAAGCCGCTGAGCAGCTTGTGGATGCCCAGACCGCCCAGCAGGCCGTTGACGAGGCCGCCCAGGCCGAGCCCGTTGAGCAGACGGCCCACCAGGCCCAGCACGCCGCTCAGCAGCAGGCCCACGGCCGCGATGATCTGGAACAGCGGCTCCGTCAGCAGCGCCCACAGCGGGTTCAGCTTCTTCTTGGCGTGCGGCATGTCGGCAATCTTCTTCTTAGCGTTGTCGATGGTCGTGACAACCGTCGTCGTCAGCTCCTTCAGGCAGTCGGCCAGGCGGTACTCCTCGGGCGTGGCTTCGCGCGTGTTGGCGCGGCCCTTGGCCTGCGCGGCGATGCGGCCGTCGGGGTCGAGACCGCGCAGCGAGCCGTTGCACTCTTGCAGGATACGACCACCCTCCTCGATGAGAGGCTTGACGTTGTTGACGAGCTCTTCCTCGTCGAGCTCCTCGCGAGGAGTGCGATCCGCCTTCTCAATGTACTGTCGTGCTTGTTAGCTACCTGTTCGAAAAGGGTGACGCAAGATCCTGTCGCTTACCTCGGTGATCTGCTTGCAGACGGGCTGGACGCGCTCCAGAGTCTGCTGGCAGATGTTGGCCATCTTGTCGGCCAGCTCAGCATCCTCCTTCTTCTTGCGCAACTCCTCGAGCTCCTCCTCAGTAAGGCCCTCCTCTTCCTCCTCCTCCTCGACAATGTTCGCGAGCAGCGTAACCTCGCCGACCTTGTTACCATCGTTGTCGATGACATAACCGTTGTCGTCGACCTCGAGACCGGCGCAGTGGCCCAGGTCGCCAGCCGTCAAACGGCCCATGATGTCACCGTTCTCGTCGCGCACCTCGCCTTCCTTGTTGACGCGGCGGCCCGACATGGGGTTGATGCGGCGCTCCTTCTCCTCGGGCTCCCACCTCTCGGCCTTGCCGATGGTGTTGCCGTGCTTGTCGGAGATGTCACCCTCCTCGTCGACGTGGTGACCGACGAGCTTCTTGACGTCGCCCTCGATCACACGACCAACAATGGAGCCGTCGGGCGTGACAACCAAGCCGTCCTTGACGACGGTGATGCTGTCGAAGCCAGCGAAGGGGCCCTCGGGCGTCGTGTCGGCGCCCTTGGCGAGCTCAGCGCGGCCCACGACGTTGCCTGCGTTGTCCCAGATCTGACCCTGGCCATCGACCTTCTTGCCGACCATGGTCTTGGGGTCACCCTCGGCGATGCGACCGATGACGGCACCCGCCGAGTCGACAACGTTGCCGGCCTTGTTGACGGTGCAGCCAGCCAACGCCGACAGATCCTCGGGAGTCTGCTCCTCCTCCTCCCAAGGCTCAGCGTGGCCCTTGACATTGCCGTACTTGTCGATAATGTCACCGTCTTCATCAACAGAGTTGCCGAGCAGCTTCTTCGGGTCACCCTCGGTGATCTCACCCACGACGTTGCCGTCAATGTCCTCGACCTTTCCGCCGTGGACGACCTTGAGGCCTTCCAGGCCGGCGAAGGGACCTTCCGGCTTGGCGACACGCTCGTTCTCGGGGATAAGCTCGCAGCGACCGACAACCTTGCCGGTATCGCCGTGGATCTGGCCCTCCTCGTCACAGCGGCGACCAGCGAGTTCCTTGACATTGCCCTCAACAAGCTTGCCCAGAGGAATACCGTCCTCGTTGACAACAAAACCTTGCTTGTTGAGCATCTTGCCGTCGAGAATGGAAAGGTCAGGAGGCGCTTCCGCCTCTTCCTCAGGAAGAGGCTCGGCGTGACCCTTGACGTTACCGTGCTTGTCAATAATATCGCCGTCTTCGTCGACGTGGTTGCCGATGAGCTTCCTAGGGTCGCCCTCGGTAATCTCACCGACGACATTACCATCCTCATCAGCAACCTTGCCGTCGGCAATCACGCGCAAACCTTCAAGACCGGCGAAGGGTCCCTCAGGCTTGCTCTCGCGCTCACTCGCGGGAATGAGCTCGCAGCGGCCAACGATCTTACCGGTGTCGTTGTGGATAAGACCTTCCTCATCGCAACGACGACCAGCAAGCTCCTTAACGTTGCCCTCGACAAGCCTGCCGAAAGGAATGCCCTCTTCGTTGACGACATAACCCTGCTTGTTCAGCAGCTTACCGTCGAGAATCGAGAGGTCGATTTCCTCCTCGGGCTCTTCCTCGAGAGGCTCGGCATGTCCCTTGACGTTGCCGTACCGATCGATGATATCGCCATCCTCATCGACAGCGAGGCCGATGAGACGCTTGGGGTTACCCTCGGTGATTTCGCCAACAATGTTCTCGTCCTCGTCGGCAATCTTACCGTCGGCAACGACACGGAGACCCTGAAGACCAGCAAACGGTCCCTCGGGCTTGGACTCCCGCTCGTTCTCAGGAATGAGTTCGACGCGGCCGATGACCTTGCCCTGGTCATTCCAGATCTGGCCTTGGTCATCGAGCCTCTTGCCGACGAGCTCCTTGGCGTTACCCTCGACGAGGCGGGCAACCGGGACGCCCTCGTCGCCGATGACGTTGCCCTGCTTGTTGAGGGTCTTGCCAGCCAGCATGGAGAGGTCGAGGGGCTCCTCCTCGGGCTCGGGCTCGGGCTCTTCCTCCTCCCAGCGCTCGGCATGGCCGACGACGGAGCCCTTCTTGTCAATGATGTCTCCGTCTTCATCAACGGCACGGCCAACGAGCTTCTTGGCATCGCCCTCGGTGATGATACCGACCTTGTTGCCGTTCTCATCCTCGACATAACCGTCCTTGACGACGATAAGGCCCTCGAGGCCGGCGAAAGCGCCTTCCTCGTTGCCGTCATCGATGGGGACGGTTTGGGCACGACCGATGACGTTGCCCTTGTTGTCCCAGAACTGGCCTTGGTCATCGGCAGTGACGCCCATCTTGGAAAGCTTCTTGGCGTCACCCTCGGTCAGCTCACCGACAATGACACCGTCGTCGTTGACGAGCTTGCCGGCCTTGTTGACCGTGAGGCCATCAAGGGTGGAGAGAGGAGGCAGCTCGGGGCCGGCCTGCTCAGCATCCTCGGCGGCCTGCTCGGCGTTCTCCTGAGCGGTTTCGGCGCCCTCCTGGGCATCTTCAGCGGCCTCCTGAGCATCCTCGGCTTCGTCCTTGTACTCCTCGGCGCCACCTTCGATGGCCTCCTCGGCCTCCGAAGGCGTCATCTCTTGAGGCAGAGCGCGGACTCTTCCAATGATGTTGCCGTCCTTGTCAAGGACTTCGCCCTGGTCGTTAATCTTCTTGCCGGCACAGTCGGAAAGCTCGCCCTGCATGAGTTCGCCGATGGGGTCACCATCCTCGTTCAAGACCTGACCCTTCTTGTTGACCTTGAGGCCGTCCATGATGTCAAGGTTGGGGATGATCTGCTTGGGACCGGTGTCCTCCTCGACCTCGCCGAGGCGCTCGCGCAGTTCATTCATGGCCTCGTTGGCGGCCTCGCCAGGTACGACCTCGACCTTGCCGACGACCTTGCCGTCCTTGTCGACCACCTCGCCCTTGTCGTTGATGGTCTTGCCAGCGGCGTACTTGAGCTCGCCTTCGGTGAGCTGGCCAATCTCCTCGCCTTCCTCGTTGAGGACCTTGCCCTTCTTGTTGACCTTGAGGCCTTCAAGGATCCTCAGGTCGAGCGACATGGGGCCAAGCTCCTCCTGGAGCTTCTCAGCAGCGCCCTCGGCAAGTTCAACCTTGCCGAGCACGTTGCCATCCTCGTCGACGACCTCACCCGCCTCGTTGACGGTGAGGCCCTTGACCTTGCTAACATCGACGCCGTCGGCGACCTGGCCGAGGACGTTGCCTTCGTCATCGACGATCTCGCCCTCGGAGTTGATTTCCCTGCCCTCAAGCGCCGAGACGCCAGGGAGGTCAGGGATCTCGTCCTCGGCGCGCGACTTCGCACCCTCGGTCTGGGACTTGGCACCCTCGACGGCCTCGCCAGTGGCATCCGTGGGGGCGCCCTCAGCGGCCTCGGCCGCCTTGTCGCCAGCCTCACCAGCCTCACCAGCCTTGCTCTCGGCCTTGCTGGCGGCGCTCTGAGCCTTGTCCTTGGCGGCTTCGGTGGCCTCGTCGACGCCGTCGGGAGTCTCGTCCTCGTCCTGGTCAATGAGGTCGGCGGCGTCGGGGTGGATCTCGGCGTGGCCAATAACATTGCCATCATCATCGAGGATCTCACCCTTCTCGTTGACGCTGCGGCCCTTGAGCTCGGAGACATCACCGTCGGTAACGCGGCCGACAACATCGCCATCCTCGTTGAAGATCTCGCCTGCCTGGTTGACGGTCAGACCGTTGAGGATGTCGAGGCCAGGCAGCTTGGGCTCGCCCTGCTTCGCCTTGTCCTCGGCCTGCTTCTTCATGGCGTCGACCTTCTCGGGCAGAACCTCGCAGCGGCCGACGAGGTCACCATCGTCGTCGAGGATCTCGCCGTCCTCGCCGATGGAGTAACCCTGGAGGTCTTCGGCGTCACCCTCGACGAGGCGACCGATCTGGTTGCCCTCGTTGTCGAGGATGCTGCCGTCCTCTTGGACCTCGAGGCCCTTGAGGATGGAGAGGTCAGGGGTGTCAGGGAGCTCCTGGCCAGTGGTGTCTTCAGCGGCACCCTTGGCTTGGTCAGCAGCACCTTCGGCAGTGTCTTTGGCCTCGTCGACGGCGCCAGTCGCACCCTCAGCGGTGTCCTTGGCACCTTCAGCGGTATCCTGGGCACCTTCAGTGGTGTCCTGAGCGGTGTCCTTGGCGCCTTCAGCAGTGTCTTGAGCGCCTTCAGTGGTGTCCTGAGCGATGTCCTTGGCGCCTTCAGCAGTGTCCTGAGCGCCTTCGGCAGCTCCTTCAGCGGTGTCTTCGGCACCTTCGGCGGTATCCTCCGCAGTGTCCTTGACGCCCTCGGCGGTGTCCTCAGCGCCTGTGACCGTGTCTTCAGTCGCGCCCTGGGCATCGTCAGCAGCGCCCTGGGCCGCCTCAGCGGGAGTACCCTGAGCGGCCTTCCTGGGGCCCTGACCGCCCTGACCGGCCAAGCTCGAGGCGCGGCCAGCCAGGTTCTTGGCGCCGTTAAGGACGTTGCCGCCGGACTTCTTGCCTCGCCTGCCGGCGGTCTGGGCCGCCTGCGCGGGCTCCTCAGACTCGACGGGAGTGGGCTGCGCAGATTCGGCCGTGTCCTCGGCCTCCTCGCCAAGGTCGCCCGCCTTCTCCGTCGCGGTGTCATCATCATCGTCGTCTTCAGCCTCCTTCTTCGGCGGCTGGTCGGTGTCGTTGTCCTCCTCGCCGCTGCTGAGCGGCTTGGGCTCCTGCTCCTTCAGCTCGCCGGTGGCCTCGGACACCTTGCCCGTGGCCTCGTCGCCCGTCTCACTAGCGGTCTCGCTAGCTTGCTGGGGCGCGTCCTTTGCCTTCTTGGCCGTGTCCTCGGCCTTGCCCTTTACATCCTCGCCGCTCTCGCCCTCGACGGACGGCCGGGGTGGGAGGTCCGGCGTGTCAGTCTCGGGCTTCTGCATCTCGGGGGCTTCGGGCTTCTGCTGTTGTTGCTGCTGCTGGTCCTTGGCTTGCTCGCCGAGCTTGGGGGTGCGCTGCGACTGGGGCTTGCGTCCGAGCTTGGTGGGAGTGCGAGGAGTGTCTTGATTCTTGCCGGCAGCGGGAGACGGCATTGTAGGGTTGGTGATATTACTGTGCTGAGACGAATTGGAAGACTTTCGACTCGGTGTGGGAAACGAGTAATAGGCGTAATTCGTGGGAGACTTAGGGGGCATAAAACGTCATGCACGGTTGGTGGTGGGGTATCGTGAAAATAGGTAAGTGATGTTGTGGGAGAGGGTAGGAAAAAAAAGTGAAGAGGTAAGTGAGAATTAGGCTTCAGGCTGGGCAAGCGAAACGAATATATGGGATTCGCTGCAATGGTGGGAGGGGAAAAAAAGCAAGCCACCACAGAAACCGGACAGGCGATGACGTAGCGATGAGGGCGCGTCGTAGGTATCCAATTGCAGGCGGCGCGCGGCAGCCTCATCAGGATCAGGTGTGTAGGGCAGAGGCCGGAGGGTAAGCCAAACTTGTTTTTGGAGCATGCCGCCCGTCACCACCAGCGCTGTTGCTGTGGCGTTCATCATGTCATGCCGGGTCTGGGGCGCAGCTCTCATCAACCTTCATCACTACGGTTGGTTAGCTGAATCCTTCTCTCCCTCGCTTTCCTTCTTTTTCAGCAGCATATTTCAAATCCCTTTTTAGTCTTACGAGCTTTTTTAATTTAGCTACGCCCGTAGCGGACGACAACGACGACGGTGACGGACTACTCGTAGATGCAAGCCCAGCAGCCAGCCCCGTTGCGTCACAGGTTGCAGCAGCGGGCGATTGGCGGAGGCAAAATGCGGCGGTGCGGGCGCAAAGGCGGGCTTTTTTTTCTGTGGGGGAGGCCCCGGCCGGCGCGGCAAGCTCTTGTGTCACGGCGGACCGGGTTCCCCCAGATGGGATGATGCGATGCTTGTGATGGCATGCATGGATGATGGATGGGGGAGGGAAGCTCGGAGCTGCTGTGGCTGGGGCGGCGGGACGGCGGGGCCAATTGGTGCTCGCTGTTTGGGGGAACGAGACTTGGCAGGATCTGAGGCTAGAGACAGATGCCTGCTGCGGGGGCAGGTTGAGCCGGATGGAGTTGCTTGCTCTTGCTTGCTTGCGGTTTGCGGCTTGCGGCTTGCGGCCTGTGTCACGGGTAAGTTGGCAAGGACTTTTTTTCTTTTTGTCCTACTTCCTTTTTTTGCCTTTTGCGACAGAGTTAACGAGATGGAATGGAAAAAAAAAAAAAATTGAAAAAAATGGGAAAGTTGGCATGGTTGCGGCAGCCTAGCCACACAGCTGGCTGCTTGCCTGCCTGCCTGCCTTGGCGACAGCGAGAGGCGAGGCGAGATGAGGCCAGGCTGGCAGGTAGGTACGTACCTTGACCTTGTACAAGCAACTTACGTAGGCCCGTAACGAGGGAGCGCCGCGGTTTGACCTTCTCAGCAGCTTACTCGAAGAGGAGAAGGCGGCCGGGCGACGACGCCGCAAGCGAGCGACCGGGGTGGGAAGCAGGATTCTCGAAGCGGAGGTGGAAGGAACATGGTGCGCGTGCGGTTGCGTCGTCGCACGTCGGTAGTTAGTCCTTCCATCTTGCTTTTGGGACGATGGACGTTTTGGCGAACAAGATTGCCGGGGGCCGGGGCACGCCGTTGGACTTGGTTAGCTGCGCCGTTGGTTGGTCCGCACCGGCTGTGACGCCATCGACAGATTGACGAGAAACGGCGTGCTAACGACCGACCATGAGCCCGCCCGACTGCCCGATGCACGCTTGTCTGCGCGCCCTGTTAAGAGCCTCCTTCTTCTCGCGCTGCTGCCACGCGACACTACCTACTGCTTGCTGCCCGCTGCTGCTGCTGCTGCTGCTGCTGCTGCTGCTGCTGTGTGCACTTAGTCATCCATCCCGCCCCGCGCTCAGCGCCACGGCGCGTCCGCTCCGCGCGCGCGTCCTATGGCGTCATAGGTCGACGACGCCGACATGGAAGCAGTCAGGCAGTTCCAATGTGTTGTACAACAACGGCATATGATATGATGGCTACGCGTTGCACCGCGCCGGGCATAGGGCCGAGGCGCAGCAGCAGCGAGCAGCGCGCATCGCGCGGGAAAGTAGTGCTGTTCCCCGACGCAAGGAGCCAAACTTTTACGTGTATGCACTGTAGGTATGTAACGTCCGTCACCGCGAACCGAGATCCGCCGTCTAGCGAGACAGGGCATGATATACTCCTTGCCTAGCTCCCAGCCCGAGTCCTAGGTATGGGTGAAAAGGTCTTAGAGCACACATAGACTCAATATATCTTAACTAGGTATCTTTATCACCATCTCACTTCACGATACATCTCGCTTCACGGTGACAAACATTAGACTAGTCTAGATCATGGAATTGTTGGCTGCGCGTCGACTATTCTGGTGCACTCATCGAGATGGGTGGATGTGCTGCGTGTCATCGCTCACGTAGTTGTGCATTTATGCTTTCTCTGACTGGAATGGATGTGCGGATGGATAGGTGGGTGAATGCAGCAGTTGGTGGTGCCGCTGCGGTCATTAGTGACACGCGCGTTTTTGCGCAAGAGGGGCCTAGACTCCGTGGATATCTAAAAAGGAAAGGAAAATGCAAAATCATGCCCGTCCATCATCGCCACCAACTCGACTATCTCCTGCCCTCAGGCGGAATCCCGCTCTCGACGTCCTGACCTCCGTAGCCGCCGCTGCCGCTGCCTTTTCCTCCACGCCACCCTTTCAATTCACTCAGACTGCCCCATCGCAGCCGCCGCATCGCCCGTGCGCGCCAGCTGCTCTGCCGACGCGTCTCCTGTTCGCGGCGCTCCTGGCTAGCCAGGATCTGCCGCTCCCTTTGCGCGCTCTTGCTCATATCACGCTCGCGCTCCTCGCGCCGTCGCACCTCCTCTGGGTGCAGCGCCTTGTCCTTCTCGTGCCCCACGCGCTCCACCCCGTGCTTCAGCTTCTTGCGCGTCTTGACGTACGCCTCTAGGCCCACCAGCACCGCGTATGACCGTGAGATGCTGACCCGGCTCATATCAACGCCCGAGTCGCGCAGAGAATGTACAAACGCTCGGAAGTTGGCCGTTGGCGGCCGGTAGTGTCCTGACAGCGGCGAGAGACGTCGCAATTGCCCGTCTTTGATCTTGATCAACCCGGCTGCTGAAATGCGCGCGCCATTCAAGAAAGAGCTGTGTTGAAAGGCGCCGGACTGCTTGATGCCAACATAGAGGCGGAACGACGTGTCGGCGACCTTTATGGCGGGCGGGTTAAACTGGCTCTAGAAGACGTTGAGGGGCAAGGGGCTTACGAATATCCAACTGTTGGGCCTGACGGAGCGACGGAGCAGGTGGTTGAGAACGGCCGCGGCAGAGACGTGTCTGATTTTCTTGACGCCTCTAGCTTGCTCCAAATCATGGTTAACGTAGTGCTCAGCTTCCGGATTCGACGATGTAGAGAACATCGAACTGAAGCTGGATGAGCTGTTGCTGCTGGAGCTGCTACTACTACTGCCTGACCTGGATTTTCTCTGGTGCAACTTGCCCTGGACATCCCTGAACGCAGGCGTGCCGTCGGTGGTCGGTACAATACCATACATACTGTCCTTGAATTCGACGGTAGTGCTTATTCGCTCTCCATTCTTGGCCCAACATAGCCTTCCCTCCTCATCGATTTTGACCAAATAATTCATTCGCTCTTCCCGACTAAGATATCGGACCTGCTCTTTCTCTAACCTCTCCCTCGTGCATGTTGGAACCTCGATGTTCCTACCCTCGCCATAATCCAACCAGTAGAAGAAATTTTCATGCGTCTCTGCCTTTTTCCATTCATTGTGGTAAGCGCGTAAGTTCGAGCCGTATCGGTGCTTGTGGTCAACCATTTCGAGAAAATACTGCAAGTCCATCATCTTGGCCGTCTTCTCCCTTTCTCGCTTCGCCCTAGCCTTTTCTGCACGCCGTTCCTCGCGTTGTTCCGGAGTCAGATCTTCATGGTCAGAAGACGCAATACTTCCATCGTCTCCACCAGCACGACGCGCTATCTCGCCCAGACGGCGCCAGTTTTGTTTCGCGGCTGAGGAGGAGCTGCGCGCACGGGCGCCCGGACTGAGGGAGCGAATGACGGGGGTAACATCGTTGCGAGAGAGCGGCGCTGTCGCTTTTCTGAAGCGTGCTGGAGGCCATTTAGCAAGGCACGTTAGATGGGCCGCGAGGACTGACCCTCTTTGATCGCCTGTGCGCCGATCATCAGCTGTTAGCGCCAGAGCTAGGGAGACGTCGAAGTAGAGAGGCTGAGAGATAGAGAGAGAGAGGGCGCTGGTGAAGTAAGAGATCATATCGTGCATACCTCCACCCAGCGTGTTGATGCATCCAACCCCATCCCAGCAAGCTGTCTGCGCTCGCGGTAACCTCTGTAATTGCGTTGAATCATTTCGGCGGCGGCTTCTTCCTCGCCGACTTGAGCGCTGGTTTTGCGGGCGCGTCGCTCTTTGAGCTTCGCATCCTGGCGGGCAGCAATATCGTCGAGAACTTCTTTCGGCGGCAGGCTGATCATGGCCGGTATGGAGGAGCGAGAGGCATGGTGGAGCGCGGAGAGAAGGTATGACATCGGAAAGCGCGGGGTCCTAGGGCTGTCGGCTTGGCAGGGTCGGTTGGCGGCCGCAGCTTCCGGCCGGCTGCCCGCCCGCTGCAAATCGTCGTCACTGTGCGGCCCTGGCGCAAAACCTGCGACATGACGGCGCGCGTACCCACTCGCTGCTCATCATCGAGTCTCGACAAGTCGACACATCCTCACGAGACGTACCAAGCGACACGTAAGTCGGCACGTTATCCGGTACAGCCACCTTGTTGCGCAGCAAAAGGTTTGCTTGATCTCACTGCTTCTGACCCGGTTACATCCGCAACCCAAGGTCTTCGTCAGCTTCAATCCCGCCAACTTAATACTCTGCGCATTGCTTCTCAGCACCAGAAAAGCATGTACTATCTACTTACCCGTCTTCAAACACTTCCATATCGTCGCCTGCCTACTGAACCAAGTTGGCCAAACTCTTTACTCTGTCAGGAGCGGATCAGTAGCGTCAGTGATGACGAACGCCGGTGATTGCATAGCTTCTTGTTTTTTGTTCATTGAGAGCGGTGAGGCGAAAGTCCTCATTTAACAAGACCTGTTCGTAAGAAAGTGTCTTTCCTCTATTGGCATGATGGCATGGAATGATATGGGCTATTCCGGAGAGTCTCATCATAGGTGTAACTCCTACTGTGAGTGTCAGTGTCTAGGAAAGAGCTTGTGAAAAGTTGGAGTGCTGTGGCTATTTGGTTAAAAGTATGCTCGCAGACACCTGCTGAGTGAACCTAGCGGACAAGACTCAGTAGCAAGAATGAATATGGTAATGGCCATGTGACCTGAAATTGAGATCAGCTTCGGTCGAGGATTATAGGTTAGGTCACTGCACCTTCAGCGTTGTCCCCAGCGTAGATAACATGCTCCGCCCGCAGACCAAACATCTTACCTTTTCTTGGTGTAGTATTCTACGACGGCGTAAGTACCCTGAAACTACTATGAGCAGCGAGCTTCGGATGCAGGAGTATGGTAAAGAAATATAATGGTGTAACCTGTCTCGCGGATCCAATTCAACAGACTGTCGTGCGTTAAGGCTGATCTATGGCTATAATAAAGGTCTGCGGCGCAAATTATTGATACTCGACATTTCAGGATCCTACTGCTACTACGGAAATAGAACAACAGCCAGAGCGCTAGTCGCATTGGAAGGATCGCAATACAGAGACTTGATGCTTCCGCCGGGTCCAGCAGGATCGTCTATTCTCACGGGCGGTACCCAACGCAGGCTCATGTTTGTGGGGACTCCAAAGCTTGCCTGGCCCTGGTTGCAGCATACTGCAGTTCCCACAAATTTCGTATTCCCGCCAGCTCTGAAAAAGCTTCGGCGCACTTTTGGCAGTTGTGATCGAGGTAGTGGAGATATTCAAGGCAGAAAAGTTGGTCGACGATAGAAGCCACAAGGATCAATTCGATCACAAGGCAGACGTTCCGATAGTTCCATTGTGATGGTTTTCAATGGCACAGGCAACGCCGGTACTTATTGACTCTGTTATATAAGCAACATCCTGGTCGATGCGGAACCGACTGCGACGCCTCTTGGATTCGGGCTAGGCGGGGCGCGATAGCTCATCCGGCCCAATTGATGGACGTCGGCCTATCCCTGGATATTCCAATTCGATTAATTGTGCAATTACGGCCTTTTTGACAAATTTGCACGAAGTTTGTACCTACCAAATACGGCCCTTGTCGTGCGTACAAGTGACCCGAGGCCTGCATGATCTGGACGGGCGACCCCGCCAACGCTGCAAGGGATCGAGATGGAAGGTGGCTGCGACGCCACAAAGCACGTGCCAGCAGGGCACAACATCAAAAGCTGAGAGCCCGCACCCAAAACGCGTGCAGAAAGGAAAGACTCAAGGCCCCAACTACCGGGGGACCAAGCCGGAAGGGCATGGTGAGCTGACAAAACGGGGGTTTGCGAACGGGACGGTGAGGACACGCGCCGTTACAGCCAGGCACTGAAAACGCGCGCGGCCAACCGTTCGGGTCGCTGCTGACCTTGCAGCATCGCGAAGAACGCCTCGTTGGCGTTAGTAATGCCCCTCGACAAAAAGGCGCCGATGGATTCTGAGGCTGGCAGCTCTACTGGTCCCATTGGCTTTTTGTTCGATTCGCAGTCGTTGTCTGAGCGGGATGTCGATCGCTGAGGATAGCGCCGAGGGCAGGGCGGATGAAACGCATCCTTACGTTGAGTTTGATGACAATCTTCACAACTGAATGCCCAGCCACGGCTCAGTGTCGTCAAGCACTCCTCGCCTCGGCGCGGGCGGCAGAGGCGTACGTAGGAAGGGGCACGGCGGCGGAGATGACACAAGCGAAAGGCGTGCAGCGGAGTTTGTACTTGAGTCTCACGCGACAGCAACAAAGCTAAATATACCATGTCCAGCGTGTTGGCAGCGACCGGAGCGCGCCGCATCGCCTCTCCAGGTGCGATGCTGGAGCAGGTCCCAAGGATCGTCTTCGCTGGAAGTCGGTTTTCGGACGCGCCTTGGCCGCACTAGGCCCAGATAGGCAAGGCGCTTTATGGACCTCAGCAGAGGCGAAGGCGCTGCTTGTTGGAAGATTCTCCCCATGTGGCGGCAATCTTGGGCCAAAATGCACGGGGACGGTAGGGGTGCCCTCTGTATCAGGTCTCCCCATACCGCTCTCGTCCCCGGCCACGGCTGCTGAGCACCAGGGGCCGGCCTCCCGCTTGCGATACGTGGCATACAAGTAAGGCTCAATCATCATAGCCACGCCGCTGATGTCTCTGAGCTGAGAAACGCAGTCCGAGGCGCGCCCACGGCCGGCCTCCGAAATGGCCGGCTGCATGAAGAATGCGACATTGATGACTTGCCCGTAGCAGCACGTTCAATCTTGCAAGGAGCGACGGATGCACGCATATGGGCGCCGCGGGGCTCTGGACAGAGCGAGGAGCCTTGCACACGGTCTCCTGGCCGCCGTCAGGCGTGCTGAGGCCAATGCAACGGCGCAGGGAGACGAGATGGCGTCTTATTGGAGGATCCCCGGAGCACCATCAGCACTTCTCCTGACTCCGGCCGGCGTCGGCGGTCTGGCGCGTCCAGACAGCGGGTACGAGGGCACCGGCATGCGGCTTGCACGTCCGGGGCGCTGCACGTTGTGGTGAGGATGCCCCGTTGTCTGCGGTGGGAGTGAATGATCAAGTGATGCGCTGGTGTTGGAGGAAGCTTGTGAGGGTCTCGGCTATGCACATGGGCTAGTGCCCTGTCTTTCGTAAGTGCGAGCATCAGTGCCCGCCCATCATCACCGGCACCTGGGCCTTCCACCCATTCTTTCTTCCACCACCCTCGCCCTCCCCCCAGTCCGGGACTCGACAGTCACGTCCCTCGCGCCCCAACCAATCTCTGGCCTGCCGGTCCGACTGAGACAACGCCCGCTCCTCTGCCCGCATAATCCTCTCCACGCGCGTTGCCCCGAGGTAGTCGCGTTTTGCGGCCGCGGGCCTGGTCTTTTTGGGTGAGCCGCTCCAGAGCAGATGCTACCCTGATATACCGCCACAAAGGCACCTCTCCGCTCCGGCTCCCATCAGGCCGCTCCATCGAGGACGCGGCCGCCGCAGCTGACTGCTTTTCGCCGTGACCCTTGGCGCATTTCTTCATGGTTCATGGGGATCATGAGGGGGGCGGTGGTTCGTCCTTTCGCGCGGTGAACCACGCCGACCCTGGCAGTGCGAGCAGCGGAAACGCTGCGCAACCAGGCGCGCTGCACGCGGATAGCATGCAAGGCCTTGCCCCCACTACTAACGGGAATACTCCCGGCCTCGAGTCTCAGCAGCGGAGCGCATCCCATTCCTCCACCTCGCACCTGTCCGGGGAGCGCAACGCGCAGCCGCCTCAGGCAGCCACATCGTCCACGCCGCTACCCCCAGCGATCTCGCAACCCATGGCCGCTTCGACGTCGACTTCGTCGCACGCGTCGGCCAAGGACGATGCGCCGCCTGCCGCCAGCGGTTATGGCACGCGTTCGCGCAACCGGCCGGGCACCACCCGGCCAAACTATGCGGAAGACGTGGAAATGGACTTCGAGGCGCCCGCCGCCAACGGCAACAATAGCTCGCCGTCTGAGCGGACCACGCGCAGCCCAGCCGGTGGCCTCGACGGCCAATCTCCCGCCCCGACCACCAAAAAGCCTGTCGCTGGCACGAATGGCACAACGGCCTCGAGCGCTGTGAGCAGAGATTCCTCAATTCCTGGCACTTCTACATTTTCTGCAAACCCCAATGCGAACACCTCCGCCACTCAGGGGAAGAAAAGGAAAGCCGGTGGCGCTCATGCCACCAAGGACCACGTCGCAACCGCAGTTGCGACGCCCGCTGCGGCTACGAGGCGGAATAATACCTCCATGTCGTCCCATGTGGATCGGGAATCAAACATGATGTTTTTCGAGCAAAGTGGTTCAATTCTTACCAAGGACGGAAAATTGGTTGCCGATGACGGGACGGCTCTCTCGGTGGATGGTGAGTGACACCGACTTCCCCTTGAGTCAATTGCTGTGCACTGCGGTGCACGTGAACGATTCGAAAATATCCCCAGTCTTGTGATTCTAACCCTGGTCAGATCATGTGTACCTGGTCTGTGAACCTCCCGGTGAGCCGTATTATCTATGTCGCATCATGGAATTCCTCCACGTCAACAGCGATAATCCGAACTCGCCAGTTGATTCCATCCGTGTCAATTGGTACTACCGGCCTCGAGATGTGCTGCGCTACAACAACGACACGCGTCTGGTCTACGGAACGATGCATTCGGACATTTGTCCACTTACCTCTTTGCGTGGAAAATGCGATATTCGGCACCGCAGCGAAGTCGCCGACCTTGACGAATTCCGGAGGACCAAGGATTGCTTCTGGTTCAATCAAGTCTTTGATCGGTTCATCCATCGCTGGTACGAGGTCATCCCAGTATCTCAAGTCATCAACGTTCCGGAAAAGGTCAAAAGAGCATTAGACGAGAGATGGAAGTTTGTTGTGGTAGAAACCAGTCGTGTCAAGGAACTGACCAGTGCCGTTAAAACTTGCAAGCGATGCGTCGGTTATTGCGCAGCGTAAGTGTTTATCTGATTCACCCCAATTATCTACTTACATTGCTCTAGGAACGATTCTGTTGAGTGTGCCGTGTGCCACAACACATATCACATGAACTGTGTACGGCCCCCGCTTCTGAAGAAGCCATCACGAGGCTTCGCATGGGCTTGCGGGCCTTGTGGTAGGGCGCAAGAGAGAAAATTGGAGGCCCGGCGAACTCCTATCATCGGTGAAGCTGCCGCTTCACAGGAAGAGGAAGACATTCTCGAAGAAGAGGAGGAGGATGCAGGCGCTCTGATTAACACGACCGCCCCAAGCCCCAGTGGCTCCGATGCGCCCGTCGACGACCATCCTGCAACTCAAGCAGAAATTGCACTGGCGAAGATGTGGCCTATGCGATACCTTGGCATCCACTGTCGCGTTGAAGATGCTTTGCAGTATGACGATCGAGCGATTTACCCACGTGCCAGCTCTCGCCTAGGACCCAGGCACCAAGCGAACGTCAATGTGTGGCACGGACGACCTGTTGAGTTGGTAAAACCCGCAGAGATCAAAAGGCGATACGTCAAGAGTGCAAGCCACAAGAAAGACGCGAAGTTGTCGAGAGAAACGGTTGCTGCGCTCGAGGCCGATCGGCAAGAGAAGGCGAAACGGCCTAAATGGGTACAAGATGAACCAGTAGGCTACGTTCGGCGCGGCGAGGATCACCCCAATGGCGACCCGAACTGTACGGCAAGGTCTCTCTTCAAAATGCCCCCGGAAAACATGAGGGGAGAGGATGATGCGCCGGTGGATCGTGAAAAATTAGTGGACGATTACATGGAAAGAGCCAAGAACGAGGCTGCGGCGGTCATCGGAGTCGAAAAGTACAGCACAAATTTCCTCACGAAAGCTATTGAGCTGTTCTATGCGAACAACTACGATGCCGATGCCGCTCTCGACCAGCTAAAGAAAATCCACCGCCGGAAGGACTTGAGGGAACCTGAGCCCAACAAGGAGGAGAAAAAGCGATTCGAAGAGGGCGTCGCCAAGTACGGCTCCGAGCTACGCAACGTTCGCTTGCACGTAAGGACCATGTCTCATGCCGATGTTGTCCGATACTACTACATGTGGAAGAAGACGGACAAGGGAAAGCAAATCTGGGGTAGCTACGACGGCCGAAAGGGCAAGAGCGCTAAGATTGTGGATTCGGCGTCAAAGCTCGTCGACGATATCGCGGATGACCAGGACGACAGTGCGTTCGACGCGGGAAAAGCGGCCATGCGCAAAAAACAATTCGTCTGCAAGTTTTGCTCAACGAGGCATTCTCGGCAGTGGCGCCGCGCTCCCGGCGTCGCTCCCGGCCAGACCGTGCTCGCAGACGGCAGAAGCAAAGAAAAAGGCACAGCTCTCGTCCCTGGTCTCTGCCAGCGGTGCGCCCGTCTTTGGAGAAAATATGCCATTAAGTACGAAGAGGCAGAGGAGCTCATCAAGAAGGTTTCCGCTGGCGGAGGGAAGAAATGGCGTCGCATGATCGACCAGGAGCTTATGGACGAAATCAACGCCGCTCAGAATGCGCCTACAGACACGATACCGAGCATCGAGACCAATTCCGAAATCCCTCACGGCACTGCCGAACCGCCACGGAAGAAACAGAAGGGCTTTTCAATATTGGAGAAGGACTCCGCACAACAGTCATCTGCTGAACCTGCATCCAAGAAGCAGAGAGAAAAGGCTGTGCCTCCGCCTAAAGTACCGACGCCACCTCCCCAGCCGGTCATGCCAAAGATGCGGGAGCTTCCGTGTGCCGTGTGCCTCCAGATGGAACCTCTTGGCGAACAGCGCTTGGTATGCAAGGAGTGCAGGTTGACTGTCCATCGCCAATGCTACGGTGTAATAGAATCTCGTTCTGGGAAGTGGGTCTGTGATCAGTGCAAGAACGACAAGAAGGAGACGGTCTCATTCGTAAGTCACCATGCTCTCCGTTTGGTATGGTAATTCTTACTAACTTATCATTATAGACTTATGAATGCGTGCTCTGTCCGATTAAGGAGACAGAACAAGAGCTTATCGAACCGCCAAAGGTCTCCCACAAGAAGAAGACGGACAGGGAACGCGAAAAGGAACGCCTGGAGAAAGAGCTACGGGTACAGAAGCTCAAAGACTACCAGCAGGCACAGCGCGACCGAGGACGTCCAGAACTGCCTCGGGAACCATTGAAAAAGACTTCAGAAAACAACTGGGTCCATCTTCACTGCGCAGTATGGACCCCTGAACTAAAATTTACCGATCCAGCGAAATACGAGGAAGTCGAGGGTGTTGGATCACCTACGATTAGGTATGATCAGGTGTGCAAGATCTGCAAGACTACCAATGGCGCTTGCGTTTCATGCCACCAGTGTCATGCCGTCTTCCACATCGGCTGCGCTCACAATGCAGGCTACAATTTCGGATTCGACGTTACGCCTGTCAAGAGCTCCAGGCGCGATGCTGTACCCACCTTCGTTCTTGGACCCGAGACTGGCTCCCTGACGGCTGCGGTTTGGTGCAAGGACCACACTCCAAAGACCATTGTCCATCCTCTCAACGAGGTTGTAGACGGTGCAGGTACCACGGCGCTACAGCTTTACGTGCAAAACTACAAACGCGCGGACCCAACTTTGACAGGCACAGCCCGTAAAGCCAACCTGCTAGATCAGTTCACGAAGAGTATTCCCGCTCCAGTGAAGGAGGTTCCGACACCAGTCAACAGAAGGACATCGACTGCTCAGAGTACCGGCATTAGGACAGCGAGGAACTCATCAGCTGGTCTGCCAACCAAGGCTGAAGAGCAAGACACCAGGTCTTTGAAGGACGTGCCTGCTGAGCGCGTGGATCGAAACTGTGAAATTTGCGAAATTGGCGTCTCTCCAAAGTGGTGGAAGGCTGAGGAGAGCCAAATGCCCGGCACTAGTCCGGACCAGCCAGTCAATACAGTCGAAGGGGTGTCTCCGGCACCTCCAGCTCAACAGGACGCTGGGCCGAGATTCCCCAATGGAATCATGAATGTTGACACGCCCACAAACGTCGTTGATGGAGCTGGTCCGACCAGCAAAGCTTCAACGCCAGATGGTATTCCACTCCCCCGACCTGGAACTTACCTCTGCAACAAATGCCATTGGCGTAGGAAGCACAGACCGGACCTTCTTAAACCGCCAAAGAAAGAACCAACGCCGCCGCCTCAGCTTCCGGTACGGTCGCCCCCCCGGCAGTTTGCACCCGCGCCGCCGCCCTGGTTGCCGATGGCAGGGACGCCAGCGGCTCACCCTCCTGCGCCTCTTCCGCCTTGGATGAGCCATCAGGCACCACCGAGCAGCAACGGTGTTTCCCATTCGCCTGCTCCTCCACCTCACGGGTTGCCACTCCATCAGCCATACCACCCAGTCGGCGTACCGCCGCACCACTCTCACGCCCCGAATGGCTATCCGGCCTACTCTGGGCCCCCTCAGGGCGTACTTCCTCCAAGTCAACCAGGTGCACCAATCCGCTCGCCGTATCCCCCGCCTACAGTGCCCACGTCGCTGCATCACGCCCAATCTCCTATGATCCAGGGACTTCCAAACGGACTGCACTCTCCACACGTCACGCAATTGGGGTCGCCGGCGCCCGGTCACATTCCACCACCGCGGCAAACCGAAAGCCCATTCGCAGGGCTTTACAGTGCAACGCACGGTGGACCTGGCTCGCACGGAAGTCCCGGGCCAATGCATAACCGGCCATCCACACCGCGTGACGGCGTCATGCCGCCAAGCGGCGCTAGCGGTGCAAGCGCGAGCCCTAACCTACGGAACTTGTTGCACTGAGTCTTACTTCCCTTCTGCGCGGGTGGATAAGTGTGGAACGGAATCTTGCTAGCAGAAAGGGTGGATATTTTTCAGCGATGCTTTTTCTATGGGGAGTTCGATGGCATGATACCAAGACAGGGATTTCGGGGGGGATTTCGGCGCTTTCTACAGGAGGCCGTTGTATCATAGCAAAGTAGTAGTCGTAGTAACATGGAGGTTGGCAGTACCTCAGTCAGTCCAGGGCGGTGTGCGATCGGCATGTGAAAGCGCCGACGGATGCGCCTGTTGCAGCTGTCGACGTCAGGAATCAACACGACCTACCAAAACTCCCGCCATTTCCACTCGATCATGCCTTCAGTAGGACCAGCACTCCCACCACACCTCGCCAAACGGAAGCGCGAGGAAGAGGAGGAGGAGGAACAACAACAAAGAGAAGCAGCGGCTTCGGCTACCCCCAGCAACAATGACGCCGATGGGCGCCCGCGGAGTCCCGAAGGCGCAGAAAAGCGACGGCGCGTCGCAGGGCCTGCCATGCCCCCAGCACCGCTAGACGAGAGGCCTGATTCAGCGCCCGGCGACGACTCAGACAGTGACAGCAGCAGCGACGATGATTTCGGGCCCGCGCCGCCCACGGCCGCAGAAGCAGCAAGAGTGAGTAGCACAACACATGGACGGGCGCACAACCACGCGAGAAAGCTAACCCGTCCTCCGCGCAGATTGCCGCCAAACACGACAGCGATGACGGTGACGACGCATACGGGCCGCGCCGGCCACGAAGCCCTCCGCCCGCCGAAGAGAAGAAGCTGCAGCGCGACGACTGGATGATGGTGCCGCCGGAGCAGGACGACCTCGCGGCGCGCATGGACCCGACTAAACTGCGTGCGCGCGGTTTCCAGACGGGCAAGGGCTCGCGCGCACCGAATCATGGTGGGGGCGGCATTGGGCAGGCGTGGACGGAGACGCCGGAGCAGAAGCGCAAGAGGCTGGAGAATGAAGTCATGGGCATTGCGGCGCCGGGGAACAGTAGTTCTGCTGCTGCGCGCGGTGGGGGCAAGGGGCCGAAGAAGGACGATGAGGAGACGAGAAGGAGGATTAGGGAGCATGATGTGAGTTCTTTTGTGGGGAGACATGGGTGGGATTTGTTGGGGGGTAAGGCAGTTTGCTGACTTTATGTGTGCAGGAGAAACATCGCGGTGGTTCGCTGTACGAGCAGCATAAGGCGCGCGTACCCAAGGATGCCGAGGACGATCCTAGCAAACGCGCGTTCGATAGGGAGAAGGATATCGGTGGCGGCATGAAGATCGGACATGCGAAGCGCAAGGAGATGCTCAATCGCGCAGCGGACTTTGGAAGCAAGTTCTCTGGTGGTGGATATCTGTGATGGATTAGGGAGCTGAAACCCAAATATCATTCTGATTCTGAGCTTGGAAGGATTCCTCGGTGCTACACGGCCATACCGAACCTTCTTGCTCTGGCTCATGCTATATGAAGTAGCTGCAACTTGGCCCCTTTAGATTATGCTGGCGGCAACCGGCTTGTTTCTCACCTTCCGTTTAGAGCGAAATGCAGAGCTCCTGCCTAACCCGTTACTCTCACTTTCCTTTCGCTGTCAAGGTCTATAAAATAAAACCAAATGTTGCCAAATAAACTAGGGCGTTGCCACAACATCACCATCATCGACACCACCAACATGGCCGACAGCAGAGGCTCTGACACCGGCAATGGCGGCGGTCCATCCTTCGTCGTGAACATCCTTGTGAACAACGAAACGATTTCCATAATGTGTTCCAGCACTCCATCCAACACCAACGGCACAGCCACCACTGATGACAATGTCCACAACCCTCCTACTGTGACGAATAGCGAGGGCAATGGTCGTGTATCCCGGCTCCAATACCACCAGCGACAACGTCCGTAGCCCTCCTACTCGGGCGAATAGCGAGAGGGCACTGGTCGTTTATCCTGGCAGCTCCAACGCCACCAGCTCCGCCAACAGATCCGCCAACAACTCCGTCAACAGCTCTGCCAGAGGCGCCCTTACCAGGACCACCAACAACCCCGCCAGTTCCACTAACAGTTCTGCCCGCGTTGGAAAGGTCGCCACCAACAACAGCCGTAGTGACTATGTCACAACGGGAAGCGGTGTCAATGAACAGGTGCATCCTTTCCCTCACATTAAAACTTGTATTGTCTGTTCTAATACGGCCATTGCTAAGGGAAACCACTATGGCAATCGAGACTATGGTGCTTCTGGCAGAAGCCCAAGCGCCATTATCTACTCCAAGGATGGTATGTGCTTTCATTGGAAATTCGTTTCAGTCACTGCAGTATAAGTACTGTGCTGACCTTCACACTTTGTAGGTGACAGGCTCGTCTATTTCAATCCGGATGACAGCAAGTGGGGTAAAAATGGTTGGGGTCATTACTTCCAGTAGCTGTCCGCTCTACTGCGACAATGGTCTGGACGCTTCCTGGTGCTGTTCTTCAGAGTAGCGACTGCTCATGTTCTCCATTGGTGGTCTTCGACTGATCCTATAGGAGGTTTGGTTGGTGCATTGCTGGAATCCTGTGAAGGTATTACGACTGAACTGTAAATTTTAACTGTCAGAAGACATAATGATTCATGGTTTATGGATACTGAACAATCATGTGCTCTCGCCTGTTGCAGTGAAACAAAAAATACTAGGATCCAGACGAACAAAAAGCAATATACTGGGCAAACGGTTTGATCGACTTTTTATTGAAACAAGAGATAAGACATTGTTGACGACAATGATCTTCAAAGATAGCAGTTACAGTCATAACTGATTACAACTTTGAGCTAGAGACAGCTTCCGTCTGTCAAAAAGATATTTACAACTTGATTTACTTTCTTTCCTCCTCATAATAGTAAAGAAGTGTGAAAGGCACCGGAAGCTAGCGGATATGCCGACGAACAACTCTTTAACAGTCGGAAGTTGCTAACCGTCTTGACTGTACGTAAGTCTTCCCAATCGGTACGATTTCTGCTATCTGCCTAACCACATTGGTGCTATTAAAATGCTGCTCGGGCCCCAAGATGTGCACGGTCTACCTGCTACAACACACCCAAAAGGGAATTCCGTATATGGAAGCATCCTCCCTGTTAAAGTGACAAGCGTGACCAGACCCACCCCTCGCCTATATAAGGCCAGCAATTTCTGCCGTCTGGCTTTTCCCTTCCTCCACCCAACAACGACTTCTCCGACTTTCCAGGCAAACAACAACCAACAACCAACCTTCAAGCACGAACAACCATGTCTTCCAAGGGCTCCGGCAGTGGTAGCAGCGGTAAGTCCAGCGTATTGTCGTCTTGATGTCGTGCTCGGAAACTGATTGTGTGTTTGTTTGTTAGATGGCAGCTACTACTACTCCAACCCCAACGGCAGCACCTACTACAACAACGGCCAGGGCGGCTCCCGTTACAACTCTGGAAAGTAGTGGAGGTCCATGGGTTCTCCGCTGATCGGCTACGAGCGATTCTGGGTCTTCTCTTGGGTGGTTCTGTAAGCACGTCGGATGGAGGGCTGGCTTTCTTCTTCAGGTACTCGGGCATAGGTACCTAGTTTCAATGGTGCTGAGGTCATAATTACGTACCGGACACCAGCAACAAGGGCAGGAGATAAACAAAGCTTTGCTTAATACAGCCTACATTTCCTGATGCACTGCATTAACGTCCATCACCGTGAAACGAGATTCACCGTGAAGCGAGATGGTGATATATGTACGGAGTAGAAGAAGAGACCCCGTTAAGGTGTGTAGAGCCTGTGCGTGCTCTAAAAGCCTTTCACCCATACCCAGGACTCAGGCTGGGAGCTAGGCAAGGAGTACTCTGTAGAGACTGCTTGTATCGTCCCTGTCTCGCTATACGGTGAACCTCGGTTCACGATGACGGACGTTAATGATACTGACCTGCCAAGTGAACACATTGCGCCGCCGTCACGTCCATTCATGCTTCATGCGCAAGTCTCGTTCAGAATCGCGTGGTTCTCGTGCCCTTCAAACTTGACCTGGATCTTCATACTCTCCAAGACCGCCTTTTTGGCATCCGGACGGCGGACATCCATGCCCAGGAAAGCGCCATGCGTGGCTTCGAACTCGTAGGGCGCGATCGCCTTCCACATCTTCATCACCTCGGATGGCGGCAGCGGAATCATGTTGGGAATGGACCACATGAACGTATAACTCGTGGTGCCAGGAGGACGGTCCTTGAAGTAAAGGCCAGACTGAAGCAATAGATTAGCATCAAGGCGCAGAATAGCCAACGAGTTTATAGCAAAAGAAAGGGAAGATGTGAAGCGCACGCACCGGCACCGTGACGATCGAGTCCGCGATGAAGAGCTCTTTCTTCCAGAGCAGGACCAGGCTGCCAGGAAAGTGTCCACCGGTCTTGATGGCCGTGACACCAGGAACGACGTCGAGCGTGGGCTCAGTGATGAGGCGGCGAGGCGCAGTGGCGGAGGCGGCGCGGTTGACCCATTCTTCATCCTCGGCGGAGATGTAGACAGGGCAGTTGAAGGTACGGGCCCATTCTGGGTGTGTGGTGTAGTAGTGGGGGTGCGAGATTACGATGGCTTTGAGGCCGCCTTTGGAGTTGATCTTTGGGGTTGGTTAGTCTGGGTTGAGGCTTTCTTGTGCGGGTGCTACTCACGAAATCAATGGTGGGCTGGTCGAGGAAGGCGATGAGGTCCCAGAGAACGTTACCCTCTGGTGTTTCGATGAGGAAGGCTCTTTGGCCTATGCCGAACTGTATATTGTGGTCAGAAAATCTCGTTTGTGTTGTTGCTATTGAGGTGATGCAGTACCTTTGGCTCAGTCCAGATTGACCACACACCCTTCAAGTCCGGGTCTTCTTTCCACTTGTTTTCGTACTTGCCGCGTAGCTCCCTTAAACTCGACCATTGCTGGCCGCTTGAAGGCACATACTGACGTGGGTCCTGAACCAAGTGTCAGCGCCGCAGGCGTTCCATAATCACAAGCCATGTTGGATGAGATGGATCTTACGTCACATATCCTGCAATTGGGCAGCGGGTTCGAGGCTGGCGCGTCAAATTGCGTCGCGCACGTTTTGCAGATTAGGAGATCCTCAGCATCTGTCATCTTGATAGTTAAGGTGAGATATGTGACTTGACAGTGATTTGACAGGGAAATTATATAGGTATACGTACGAAGTACTGCGGGGCTGATCACCAAAAGTGGGGTTCCCGGAGTCAGATCCCGCTACGTCAAAGGAGTGCCTCTGGTCATCCCACTCTTGTGTTCATACACCAAAACATGCATCATGAACGCAACGCTCCTTCACGCCCAAGTAGGGAATTGATTTCTAGGGCCTATGGTTTGTGTAAAGGTATCTCAGAAACCATCGTTAACGCCAAATCCAAGTCATGGCTAGGTATAGAATACTGAATCAAGCGTAGTTCAAGACGCCCTTGATGATCCAAAGCTCACCATTGCCCACTTTGTCAGCGACGCTGGAGACTTCGATGTCCCCAGGTTGGATCTTGAAAGATCAGCAACTAGTTTAATCTAAAAGCGGGTAGCTTAACTCACCACTTTCTTGCCATCTTTCACTTCATACCACACAACATTGCCCGCCAACGTCTTGATCTTGTGGCCCTCATGCCACGGACTCTCGGGGATGATATGTGCGTTCACAAACTTCTCCAAGTTTTTTGAAGCACGGTCCGGCCCATCAGAGCCTCCATAAGCATCTGCGCCTAACTGCTCGTAGTCCTTCGGATCCTCCCAAGGTTTCCTAGGGAGGTTGTGGATGGCGCTGTTCTCAGGTGCCAGGATGGTCGCATTCTTTGATCCGTCGTCCAAGCGTGCGGAGACTGTATCTATGTCGCGTGTGAAACCGCTGAATATGTTGATGATCCTATCCTTGCCAATAACATCGGACAGGATGACGCCTGTTGAAGCGTCTTGCGTAGGTGGCATGGCGAAATTCGGAGAGGTTAATACAGGTGCTTGATCAAGTCGTTCGCGCCAGAGAGGGCCAGCTCTGGCGGCGGCAGTGAGGAATAGGGACAATGTTACAACGGAACCCAAGAGTATTGCGCGCTTCATGCTGGCGTTGACAATGACATGTCACACGGCGGGGAGAGAGGACGGGCATGGAGTGGGATTGATCCAGTGACCCATCACCTGCCGTTCACGTCATCGACGCCATCGCTATCTTATCGCGCGCCGCTCCTGCCTGCGCAAAGCTCGGGCCAAAACGCGCTTTTGAGCTTTGGGCTCTGCCACTCCACCTTCATCTCCACAACAAACACCAAGGGACGTCTGAAAGGCAGCACTATACCCGGTGCCCATACCGGCTGCTCAGTATGAACGTCCCAACAGTGACAGAGGTAAGTTCTTTACTCCATCTTCAGCTTGCGATAAACTCATATCATTTGCAGGAGGACTTGCGCGCCTTCCAGCGCAAACACTTCCCCACTGCTCCAGCTCCAGCCAGTTTTGTGCCAGTGCAAGATGAAGCCGAAGAGTACACCTATGAGGAAGACTGGGAATACTATGAAGAAGACGACGGCCTTGGTTACTACTCAGACGGCGTCAAGCGCACGCTCACAGACGAGCAGATCGCTATGTTCAGACACAGCGAGATCCAAGCCACATTGAAGGAAAGAAGACGACAGGCTGAGGACGATGTGATAGAGGAGGGTACGGGAGCTGTTCCACTCAACGGAACTGGTGAAGCTACTCCCGTCAATGTTCGTGCGCCATCTGCTACACCTTCGGACACACCGAACTTCGGGGGATCACCCCCTCCCACGCCCAAAGCGAAAAGCAAGAATAAGCGGAGAAACAAGAAACGGAAGCGCAATACTGAAGACCCAAGCAATCCCGAGGAAGACGAAGGGATCACCTATCGCAGGATTGCTCGCGAGCTAGACGAACAGAAGAACGTTGCTGTGGAGCTGGACTATTGAGATTCGGACCAGATCATGGGCTTCATCTTCTAGCTCCGCCAATGCTGCATTTTACTGGGATGCGGTATTCTGACGGATGGCAGACTGGTTGACTGAACCACAACAAGATCCAGGCACTAGAATAAGCGCATGAGGTAGGTGCCTCCTGGGGGACCAAGGCATCGTTTCGATGCTGTTTTCTGCGTTGAAGGTACGTCGCTGTTTACTTCCTCTCTCCACGCATATCATGATGAAAACCCTTGTATCGTCATCCTTAGTCGTACTGCCAAGATGCTTGTAGTTTGTTTCATGGGAGGAACGTCGCGATTATGCTTGCATGTCGTATACGAGACCTTGAGGCTTCTACGGGCATTAAAGCCATGGCGAAAAAATAATCTTCTCTCTGAAAGAATGCATAGCATCTTGAATTCTTCAAATTACTTTTCTCGGGACGGCGCTAATATGTCGCAAAAAATATACAGGACCTTATAGCACTACCACTCTGAGCCAATATGGACATACCAAACTTCAGCTTTGGGTGAGTTCGCGGGCCACAGCGGCACCCTAATACATCAACAAAGTGCTATTTGATACAAGTATGCCGTCCGGAATGCGCAAAATCGCTAGCTGGAGAAGGAACCTCCACAGCATCTTATGCCAAGCCTAGCAATACCGCGAGGGTTTGCCAAGTTTCACTTCGAGGTATGGTGTTGGTCGGTTGCAGTGAAATTTCGTAGTACTATAATACCGCAAAGGGACTTTAACTTTTCGCATAAACATCTTTCGGCCTTGACCCGGTGACATTGATGTCTTGACTCGTATTTGATACCTGAGCCTCTTTTTTTCCAGGACCCTGCATGTGATGAACCTAGGAGCCTCACCCCACCACGTCACTATCAGGCTGCTTGACACAAAGCTCGCTCGCTTCTCAACCAAGATACCCAGCATCATACCAATCAATGGCAGCTGCCACAATGTCCGCAAACGCATCCAACGCCGCCTCGGCGCCTTCCGACAAGTCCGCTTGGGCCGACAAGTATCGCGGGGTAAGCTCCATGTCAGATCATCGCGGGGCATGATGTGCTCTGCCAACACCATAGTCAACGTCGCAACAGGAGAAGCTATCGGACGGCAAAAGCCATGTTGCTGACCTAAATCTCAGGCCACTGTTGAAGACCTCGACCCGCCGCCAGCTCTTTCTGTCCGCCCAACCGACCCGATTTCGCATGCCCTCATGTCCGCATTCGAGCGCGACTATACGCACTTGACCGTCACGTCTCCCGAGACCCGCGCGCTACTTGGCTACCTCAGCATACCGCGTCTCAGGGAACTGCTCAAGGATGGCAAGGCCAAAGAAAGCGACAGCGTTGAACAAGCAATGCTGCGCTTCAAGCGCAAGGGCAAGACATACAAGGTTATCACGATGGACACACCGCTCGAGGAGCTGGAGGACTTCTTCAACGGCGGCGCGAGCGGCGGCCAGAAGCAGGACTTCGCTGTTGTCACGGATGCGAGCAGGAGGTTCGTTCTTGGTGTTGCGACGAGCAGCGATCTCGAGGAGTTTGTGAAGAGGAGACCTTAGAGTTGGTAGTTTGGTATGGAGATGGTTTCCAAGCGTGGGACTGGCGTTTCGGTTCGGACTCTGGGAAAGGAATTACTTTGGGATACGCTGCGGCTCCTTGTTGAGGAGAGAGCTATGGGAGTTCAACACTAGGCTGTCTCTCTACCCAGCTACCCAGATGCGGATCCAACGCTGGCCTGTAGATAATTAGTATCCTAAACGCGAGTTTCTGCTCGAAAGGTTCAAGGTCTCAAGTCTTAGGTCTTGTGTTGCCAAGATGCTTGCGCTGTACGTGATCGCATAGGTAGGTACGGTTGAGCGAGTCAGCTAATGCGTACGTTATTTCTCTGGCGTCGCAATGCAAATACCTACTCCTAACACCTAAGCCACGGAACATATACTCGTGTATCATTTATCCATCCATCGTTCATGACATCTCCGCGGATTCTCTCCAAGGGCCTGGTTCACGTGGAGTGGTTCTATTTGCAGGCGCCCTTTACTAAGCGAAGCCAAGTTGTATCGTGTCGAGCCAAGAGCACACGTCCGGCCTTCACAGTTTCCTCGACAGCTTTGCGATCTATACTCAGTCGCTCATTTCACGCCTGACCCGAGATCAAGAGAGATCGATCTTGGTCCAACGCATCCTGTTTCGCAAAGACCGGCCGCAACGCGCACCGCGAATAACTCCAAAGCACCGTCCTTTCCCGACCGACCACACCATCCGCTCGGTGTTCCGAATACAAGTCGCTGGATCAGACGCGAGTCACACTCCTCATCGAATATATCTTCGGCTGATGGGTTGAGTCGGGCGTCCCGCTCTGGCGCGGAAATAGGATACAAAGCAACACGGGGTTGGAAATGGAAACCGCGGTGGCGTGGTTTGGGTGCTGGTATGCTTTTACGAGAGCACGTCCAGATGCTTAAAATCCCAAGTAGGGCCCTGAGTATAAGGCCTTGCTCTAGGAGGGCGCCTTGATTGGTGGAAACACCGTTCTTAATGGTCCCACCGTAAGCACATGAAGATCTGGACTGATCCCGGAAGCTATAACGACGAACTGCCATTCCCAGAGTTGTCGCTACAGCTGCTCTAAACCAGGGGATTAGGATGCCTAAATTGATGCCCAAAAGAAGTTACTAGTCTGCAAGGTCTGAAACGCTACAGTAAGTTTTCGAGCATTGCAGTGCCGGCTACACTTGGTTTCTTAATTCAGTCTGTTCAACTTGTTGTTTCTTGACTTCTTTCCTCCAGAGATTTGCTCAAACGGTCCTATCAAGAAACGGTTTCATTAAAGTCTGCAATCTTTTACTATTTCGTTTGTTGTTTTCAAAAAGTCATACGCGTTTCAATAGTTACGCGAGGGGTATGTTCGTATATACCCTTCGTAGACGTGACTTAACCCACAGGGTATGCTATGATTATTGTAGCAGATCATGTGCTACTGCGGCTACAGAAAAGGTTGAAGGTATTGTGCATTTCGTTACTTTCTTACTTTCTTTATCTCCTTTCCTCAGGCCACCTCAGGGATGATTTTCACTTTGTTGGTTTGTTTATGTCGTCGAATTGACATGAGACCCTATGCGCAGAAACAATGGTTATGCATATCTGCATGCTCCCGCTCTGTAACCGCATCAAATAAGGTTGGGTCGTGTACAGGACGCCCCCAATTTTTAGACCCTTTTCCGATACGAGACCGCTGACAGGGGACAGTTATTCGAGCTTTCTTCATCGAGACGTCCGGGCAGCCATGCAATGCGAACAAATCACCAATAACAATGACACGGAATTGCTTAATCAAGAGCTTGGGATTGTTCGGTCCTGGTTTCACGGTCCGCCAAGCGCTGCATGAATTAGCTTCAAGCCCTAGTTGGTGGCTTGTCTTCAGCTCGAAAGGCTCTGGAGCTGTATCGGCCTGGTCGAGCAAGCACGATGCCTTCGACGATGTGCCACCTCGGGGCTTTTGTATTTATCGACCGCAATGAAGATGGGCGGATGCGCTCCCTTCCAGGACCTACACCTCAGCAGCTGCATCCGGGACTGGGCGAGTGGAGACCTGCAGCTCTGCGGCACTCAGTCAGGCCAGTAACCGCGGCATCCGCGCGCGGGAAGAGCTCGGGTGGTGCGTGACGTTCGTGAGCGCAAGCGATCCCTCCGATCGGTTCAAAGGCTGCTCACACAACGCACAACGAACGGTGCCGACAGCTGGACCACTGCTGCAGAGAGGAACAAAGCACGAGTGGGTACCCGTCGTAGCGGTCGCGTTTCCCGTCGCCAGGTCGCGTTGGCCGTCTTGCTCTACGTACTTCGCGAGCGCGTCGCGACTTCCTGACTAAGCAGCACATTTTCCGTTGGAGATCTTGGCCCGTCATTCTTAAAACCACACCATCCTCGCGCCGTCCTCTCCACCACGACCGGTGCAACCCATCACCCCCATCGCCTTTCATCCACGACACCTGCTTCACCATCACCGCGCCCCCTTCCTTGTCGCGCGTATCACCCACGAGCCTTGTTTACGCCAGCTACGCACGGGTTTACGCGTCGCTGCCGACCCGACCCACGTCCCAGACTCGCGCACCTCTAATCGCATAGAGTACAATGGCCGATCAGGCGACCGCCTCTGCTGCCGCGACCTCGCCGAAGCCCGAGGATGCCTCTGTCGCTCCAGTTGAAGTGAGGGCCACCACTGCTGATGCGACTACCGATGGGGTTGCTGCCGCGCCCGCCGAAGACGTCACCGACGCCGTTGGATCCGATGCTGGTATGCCAGGACGATCGCGGCCACCACCTCGCCCGACCTCTGCTAACTCTACGCTCTCACTCATAGCTCAGCCTGCTACCGACGAACTCCCCGCCAGCTCGATCGATGACAAGTCTGCCGCCGATAAGGAAGCTGAGAGCTCCAAGGACACTGAGAACGGTACGTGGGGACGACGCTCGCCGGTTCTCGCGTTATCGCGAGAAGTTGCTAACACTACTACAGCCGAAGCTACGGGTGAAGCTGCTTCTGTTGACACCAACGGCACGTCTGCAACGCCTAAGTCAAACGGAAGGCGCAAATCATCGGGCGGTGTCCCTGAGCACAAGGCAAAGAAGCTGAACAAGAAGAAGTCCGTCGCGAACCTCAATTTGGAAGTCAAGCCCGGCCAGTACTGGATGGCGAGAATGAAGGGCTACGCAGCCTGGCCAGTCATTGTCTGTGATGAGCCGATGTTGCCAGAGACACTGCTTAACAAACGTCCCGTCAGTGCTTGCCGCGCTGATGGCACGTACCGTGAGGACTTTGCGGACGGCGGTAAGAACGTTCGGGACCGCCGGTACCCTGTCATGTTCTTAGGCACCAACGAATTGTAAGTTCCTATCATTCAGTTCATTATGTTTTACTAACAATGTTTGTTAGCGCATGGCAGGTCAATACTGACCTAGCTCCTCTGGACATGGAGGATGTTAAGAGGGCAGTTGCCAACGACGAACAAGGCAAGAAGTCGAAGGCTCTCTGGGACGCTTGGAAGGTTACTGCAGAGGGTTATACCCTTGAGCACTTCAAGGAGGTGCTGATGGAGCACGAGAAGGCCCTTGCCAAGGAACTTGAAAGCAAGGCCCAAAAGGAGGCTGAGAAGGCTGAGAAGGCCGCTGAAAAGGAGAAGGCGGCAAAGACCCCCAAGAATAAGCGCAAGAGCAAGGGTGGTGCCGCTGCCGACGAAGACGTCGAGATGGAGGACGCCGGAAACGAGACTGATACCAAGAAGTCTAACAAGAAGAGGAAGAAGGACACGGACAGTGAGGCCGAGGGAGCCAAGGTAAGCGTATTGAGGCCAATGTGCCCCCGAACCCTTGTTGATATATTCAATAGCCCGTCAAGACCCCAAAAACCAAGCTCAAGGTCAATGGCCCGAAGACGCCCGCTGCTGACACCCCAGCCAAGGCTAAGAAGACCCCGGCATCGAAGACCAAGGCCGGCAAGATCAAGAGCGAGAGCGAGGAGGCTACCCCTAAGGCCGAATCCGAGCCTTTGACCGAAGCTCAGAAGCTGGAAAAGCGCCAGAAAGCTAGTGAGTTGCTCCCCAATGTCGTTAGTTATGGGAACCTCCTGAACTCTAACCAGGCTATGATGATAATCCAGTCCTCTTTCTACGCCACCGCCTTCAGAAGGGCTTCCTGACTCGTGACCAACCTCCAAAGGAGGAGGAGATGCAGCAGATGTCAGAGCATTTTAGCGATCTGGAACGCCGCACCGATATTGAAGTTAGCATTATCAAGGAGACCAAGATCAACAAAGTCCTCAAGGCTATCATCAAGCTTGACTCCATCCCCAAGGATGAGGAATACAACTTCAAGAAGCGCTCTACTGAACTTCTTACCGCCTGGAACAAGCAGATCGCCAGCGAGACCGAGTCTGCTTCTGCTCCGCCCGAAGCTGCAGCCAACGGTGCCAAGGAGGAGACTGCTGACGCCAAGTCTCCTGTTGACGAAAAGACGCCTGCCGCCGCCGAGGAAGCAAAGTCAGAGGAGCCTAAGACTGATGAAGCCAAGGTCGAGGATTCCAAGGCTGAGGAGCCCAAGGATGTCGAGATGAAGGAGCCCTCTGAGGCGCCTGTCGAGACAAAGACTGACCTTGGTACCAACGCTGGAGATGAGGGCGATGTTGCAATGGAAGACGCCAAGCCCGTGGAGGCCGCTCCGGACTCTACTGCTGGCGCGAAGGAGGCTGACAAGCCTGCGGGAGAGGCTACCGCTTCCGCTTAAGGTGTTCTGAGGCACCAACAGCTTAGCGATACCCCTCCCCACTTTGCACTGCTAACCAGCTTTGTTGATGCCTGCTACCGCAAGGGTTAAGTGCACAAGATGGGGCTATTATCAGCACCAACATTTCTAGAGTGCTTTTCTCGGCCCGTGAGTTCCCGATGAGTAGGGCTCAGCACGTCGAGACTCATTTCCTGGTTCTGCCTTAAGCGATCTGCGGGTTTGTACATAAGGATTTTTTCATTTGGCGTACCCCGAGCAATGCGAACGAGTAAGCCACGACAACGACAATAAGTCGAAGTCAGCGAAAGACGGCTGAGGTGGATAGGAGTCGATACTATGCAGGCGGGGAAAAATTCACACATTTCTGGTTTTTTTTTATAGCAAGCAGCCTAGCATGGCCGAAAGAATCAATCATCAGATTTTTCATGACGTGCTTCTTTGATCAGATCGGAATCTCCAATACTATTGACAATGACGTGCGTGCTGATTGCGAGTGTGTCATAGAGTAGAGCTCCGGCCTCTTGTCTTTCACCGAACGTCGTCTACTCTGTTAGGCATGGAACTTGCTGGAACAATCCACGAGCTTCGGCTCATCATATCCGGTTAACTAACATCCGTCACCCTCAAGCGGGATTTATCGCTTGACGAGATACCGATGCGTGTACGGAGTGGAAACGAAATCTAGTTAAGGAGTTTGTACCTAAAAAATCTCTTTACTTCCATCTAGAATTTAAATATGTAGGTAGACAAGGAGTGTTCCATAGGGATTGCTTGTACCCCTCTGTCTCGCTTGACGGTGACGGACGTTACTCTGCATCCGTAAATGGCAGGAAGGGCATGGACAGCACCCCGAAGAATCGCTAGCAGCCGCCAGACCGCCACGGACATCAGCGCGATGATCATGATCCATTAGCAGCGCTACGAGACGAGCAAAGTGTGATCGGATGAACAATGGGCCAATCGGGCAAGCCGTCCTGAGGCTAGGCTACTCCTACTCTAGAATAAGCCCAGCCTGGAGCCAGCAGAGGGCGGACAACGGCCGGAACAAAGATCCGCAAGGGTCCAAAAGATGACGCGCGCGGACGGAGAAAGTGCTGGGTACGAGTACTCTACGGTATTTTTATTTTATTTTGTTTTCCTCTTCCGGGCGGCACCAGGCGGAGGTAGCTCCGATGGCTTGAACAGCCGCATCGACGCTAGACTAGGTACGCATGCACGCACGCACACGCATGAGCAGGGACGCAGGGACTGATTGGGCTGGGTTGCGCTTTTGGATACACGTGAGACCAGGAGCCCCTCTTACAGGCCGAGAGGGCACGGAGTTGAGACCCGTAGACGTTCGAGGTTAGACTCTAGTATGTGTCACGGGGGGTGGTGGTGTGCCTGGCTGACTGATTGGGAGGGGCAGTGCTGGGAGTGCATGTGCGTACGGAGTTTGCTCCCGTAGACGTTCGATGTTGGCAGGGAATTGGGGAGGGGCTAGGGATGGTGGTGGTTTTGGGTGAGCTAGTATGTGTCAGGGAGGTTTTGGTAGAGCTGTGCTGGGTCGTGCTGAGTTTGAAAGGGATTGAGAGAGGAAGATCAATATGGAAGTTGTGTATGAACTGGCGGACTGCACGTGGAGTTCGCGTTGTGATGGGAGGTGAAGTGTATGCCAAATTTCCTGGAAAATCAGACAGCTACGGCTTGAGGCTCAATCGCGAGTGTCAGGGGAAATCTGCCAAGGAGGACAAGGCAGCTGGCGTCGATGCGAGATCTGTGCACGATGGCTTTGCAAGGAAGTGGATCGTCGACCTTGTGGTAGTGTCCTTGAAGGTTGAACCCTGTTGGTCAGCCCGAACTCAAAACTCATGGGAGGTGGGTCCTTGGAGCGTCTACGAGAAGCATAGACACACCAAGACCCATGTCAAGAAAAGAGATTGTTTTGTCACAAAATTTGATTTGATATATGACGGATATCTTGCTGATAAAGATCCCTTTGTCGGCAAAACCAGGGCTAACGTCCATCACCGTGAAGCGAGATCCGCCGTCTTACGAGATGCTAATGCTTGTACGGAGTAGAAGAAGAGACCTAGTTAAGATATATAGAGGCTCTATGCGCTCTAAGACCTTTTCACCCATACTCAGCACTCGGGCTAGGAGCTAGGTAAGGAGTACTCTGTAGGGACTGCTTGCGTCGCCCTCTATCTCGCTATACAGTAGATCTCGGTTCGCGGTGACGGATGTTAACAGGGTATATGTACTTGCGTGTACGGTAAAGCAAACGCTTGTTAACGCTTATTTGGTCCAGGGAAGACCCAGCTTCTTCATCTCAACGGCAAGCTGGAAGATATAATCCAAGCTCTCACAGAGCGTCTTCGCCTTGTGAACGTTGTCGCCCCAGACATAGCTTTGTTTCGTCAGTATCTTGCATCCCAATGGCAAATTGAACCAAAGTTTAAGTATACTCACATGCCGTGCCTCCTGACCAAGACAGCATACGCATCAGGGTACTTATCCATAGCTTCCTCCAGAGTGCTGGCAAGGTCCTCCTCATGCGCAGTGTTCTCGATAATGGGAATCTGCAGCCTGTCAAAGTATCCCAAGTTGCCGGCCTTGCCGCGACCCTTCGGAACTCCCTTGATCTGCTCGATCATCTCAATCTCAAAGCAGGCATCGGGACCAAAGTCACGCTCCACGAGCAGAGTGACAAGCACAGCCCACTGGGAGTGGGTGTGGATGCAGCAGCCGGCACCGCGGGTGAAGGCAGCGTAGAAGAGAGGGGTGCAGGCGGAGGGCTTGAGGACCTGAGGCTTGCGGAGATATTCCTTGGTGTTGTAGTCCATGACGAACATGTCGGTGGGCTTCATGAGCTCTTTCTGGACGCCCGAGGGCGCAATGAAGACATGGTCGCCATGCTTGATACTAGTGCCGCCGCCAGTGCCAGTGACCTAGAATCGCCAGTAACACAGAGAGGGTCAGCGGCCTCTTTTTGCATCTGTACGACCTATGTCTTAGCGCGTACCCAGCCCAGAGTGTAAAACTTGCGGCAGAGCTCGCAGATGTGATTGGCCGGGTGTTCCGGGTCGTCGGAATGAATGAGGTGGTCGTTGTTTGCTTCTGCCATGGTGGTTGCTGTGGAGCTGGCGGAGAAAAAATCGCGGCGACTGTTGATGCCATACGGGCCTGGCGGTATTGCGTATCGATAAGCCGGGCGCGTTTCTTTGCGGTTGGCGGCCGAGGACCGAACACCGAGAGGCAGCTCCGCCCTTCGACCTTACTAACGAAAGAGGCTCCTTTTAAGCTCAGTCGACCATCCGCTTTCAGGACTAACAGGATTACTAATGTTGCCAGCATGCTCTACACAGTAAAGGTCTGTCTTACTCCCATGCCACCCTGTGGTGTGTGTGTACACGCGCGCGTGAGTCCATACATAAGTAGATTTCATATGACCACCTCTCTGCTTCGCCAGCTGATCTCTCAACCCTCTTTACATCCTCCCAATGCCTCAACTTGCCATAACCGGTGCCTCCGGCAAACTGGGCGGCGCCGTCCTCCACAATCTCCTTAAATACAACCTCCTGCCGCCAAACGAGCTTGTTGTCTCGACTTCTTCCAGTGCCGACGACCCGCTCTGGGCTCCCATTAAAGAGAAGGGCGTCATTGTTCGCCAGGCCAGTTACGATGACAGCGAGTCCATGGAGAAAGCCTTCGCCGGCTGCAAGTGCGTGCTCATCGTATCCACTCCCCGCATAGAAATGGACTTCGACGACGCGCCCTACGGCAAAGGACGCGAAGCTCACCACTTTGCCGCGATACGTGCCGCACGCGCAGCTAACGTCCGGCACATCTACTACACCTCTCTGGGTTTCGGACAGAACAGCAAGAGCGGCGTCATGGTTGCTCACAACCGCACTGAGGAATTTCTTCAGATGCTGTCCGACACCCATTTCACCATCATCCGCGAAGGTCTCTACAACGAATCCTGGCCGCTTTACCTTGGCCACTACGATGCCACCAATGAGGATGGAAGGCAGGAAGTCCTAGTTGCGGGTGATGGCCCCATCAGCTGGGCCGCCATCGATGACCTGGGGCTTGCTACGGCCTCTATCATTACAGATGAACAGTCATCCTGCTCTTCTGGCGTCACTATTACTCTGGCGAGCACGGGGACCCACACCCTTGAGGATATTGCCGCCATGGTTTCACGTGCCAAGAGTCGCAATATCGCGCTCAAGGTCGTGAGCAGGGAAGAGCACGAGCAGTACTACAAAGAACGTGGCATGGATCCGCGTTACGTGACCTGGTGGGCCAAGACCTACGCTGCACTCAAGGAAAATGAGTGCGAAAACCAAGACCGAACTTTCGAGAGGCTCCTTGCCAAGTATGAAAGGACGCCCAAATCACTGGAGCAGACGATCAATGAGATGGTGGGAAGCAAGAGATAGGACACTGCATCCGTGGGTTTGCTATTTTCCGCCTTGCATTTCTGTTCTGGGTTTCAGCGCTGCGGAGTCAGATTGGCGAATCGAGCCTTGAACAAGGCTTAAGAGTCTTGACCATGAGAATGATGTATAACAAGTTGTATATCGAAATCCAGTTCGTTTTTATTTCCATTCCCCAGTGGTGTATTCCAGTTGTGATAAGTAAATCAATGTTATGAAGGCAGCCTCGCCCAACCTTTCGTGTAGGCCATTGCCATAGCTTCAAAAACTACATCTCAGTCTGGACTCTTGGACTGATGAGCCCAAATTCCCACAGGCCACCTCATAGTAGACTATAGCCAAATTCGGCAAGCGCGATCGGCAGTTCGCCTTACCATGAGCAATTGGAGAAGGGACGTGGTCTGTAAACGAGAGAGACGAGCCTCGTACGAGTTTTCCTATGGGCACCTATCCAATGATCCTAAAGTGGTATTCATTTTGTCTTTACGTATTTCAAACAAAGCCGGAGAGTCGCGTTACTCGCTGGCCAGACGCAACCAATGTCGTTGAGCCTACGTTGTAATGTATTGCATGTTGGAAACCAAGGGTTTTGTGCCCGGGGTAAGCAATTCAGGCTAAAACCAGCAATTGGGCCCCCAATGCCAATGGTCAGGGTAGGAAGCAGGCTGCAGAGAGGCGGAGGAATGGTACCAGAGCGGAGAAGGGGTGGAGCAGAGGAGCGGAGAAGCGGAGGCCTAACGGACATGGTGCCATTACTTGGAAATTGCGTGAATATTCATACGATGGCCATCGTATTCAGGGGACGTCTCCAACCGCACGTGGGAAGGCGTGTGTCTGGCGATTGGTAAGGATTTGATAAGCTTGGAAATGCTTCGAAATCTGGCGCACGGACCGGGCAGTTGAGCTTCCCCTCCAGCCAGGGACCCCGCAGCTCAAGAGGTACTTAACCCGCAGCTCAGCTTCATTCGGCACCCCACCTTGCATCTCCAGCTTCATTCTCCTCTGCTTAGATTGATACCCCCTATCTCTCCATCCATCACTCCCCTCGGTCAATTCTTTCAAAATGGCGCCCAAGATTGCTATCATCTATGTACGTGCTTGGCTTGAGCTTCTGCCCCGCATCCATGGCTTTGTCCGAGCTGTTGACAGACAACAAACTGACATGATGGTTGCAATAGTACTCGATGTACGGCCACATCAAGACTCTGGCCTTGGCCGAGAAGGAGGGTATTGAGGCTGCCGGTGGCTCCGCCGACCTCTACCAGTAAGTATTCTCCGCAACCATTCCGAGAAGCATTTCTGTCCCGGGCTTTTTCAGCTTTCAGCTTCAGCTAACGCCTCAATTAGGATTGAGGAGACCCTGCCCCAGGAGGTCCTGACCAAGATGCACGCTCCTCCCAAGGACACCAACATCCCCGTCCTGTCCGACCCCCACGTCCTCGAGAAGTACGACGCTTTCCTGTTCGGCATCCCCACCCGTTACGGCAACTTCCCCGCACAGTTCAAGGCTTTCTGGGACAAGACCGGTGGCCAATGGCAGACGGGTGCTTTCTATGGCAAGTACGCCGGTGTCTTCGTCTCCACTGCCACTCCCGGTGGTGGACAGGAGTCCACCGTCATCTCTACCATGAGCACTCTCGTCCACCACGGCATGCTCTTCGTTCCCCTCGGTTACAAGACGACCTTTGCTTTGATGGCCGACCTGTCTGAGGTCCGTGGTGGCTCTGCTTGGGGCGCCGGTACCTTCGCTGCCCCCGACGGCTCCCGCCAGCCCACGAAGAACGAGCTTGAGCTCGCCAAGAAGCAGGGAGAGGGCTTCTACAACACCGTCGCCAGGGTCAACTTCGAGTGACTAGATGCTAGCAAGGCGGGTGCCACTGAGGAGAAATCGGAGGCGAAACCTGCGCCTGCTGGTGCCCAGCAGCAATCACAGCCGCAAGCTTCAGCATCGCAGCCTCAACAGAAGGAGAAGCATGACAAGAATGGACCTTGCGGACTCCCTGTCAAGTGTTCCATTCTCTAGTTAACTTTTGATAATGATATAACTTTCCTACAGTTCATCTTAGCGCCAACAATGACTCTCTTTTGCGATCATGCAATTCCAGTGCTTGCCATAGTTGTTTCCATCTGAACATGATACCATGACGGTCGGAATGCTCAGAGTACGGAAAGAGCCCGTTGGCAACGAATCAACGAGATGAAATATCGATAAGCTCTGATATAATTGCGCTTTCTTGAGATGGAAAACGGCGTGAAGGAGATGATGAAAGGGTTCCGTGGAGGGCCGCGTGGGTCGCAGGTGGAGGATCTACAACGACGGCTGAGTCATGAGGAGGTCGTCGGCGTTAACTCAGAATTCTCCGTCCCCTTCCTCATCCCACGCTCACGGCACCTCCACGCGCGCAGTCCAACAAACCACTATATATAGGGAGCCTTTAGCGAAAGTACACTACAGAGTCCGATTTCGAAAGCGAAGATCTTGGCGTGGGTCAGACAAAACGTCAGGCAAAACGACAGACAAAACGACAAAATGTCTCATTTGATCCTACGGCCGACTCCTTTACTTCCGCCCAGGAGATAAACTACGCTTTCGGTCAGGAGCAACGGGAATGCGCCGAACTGGATGCCTGCTTCCTCTTCGACCCATGTCTCGCTTCTTAGCGAGTTGTACTGATCAAAGGAGACTACAGTGAGAGGAAGAACACCCCTGACTTCGAGCAGGACGTTGCGATATAATGTGCGCAAGGGTATTTGCGTCAACCTCTGTTGTGTCCAAGTTTTGGCCCAGGAGAACAAAGAGGAGTGCGACTCTGATCTACAAATTGCTCAGTCTCCATGACGACAAGAGATATAAAGAGGGCACTATCACCGAAGTCAGTGGATGGAAGCTGCGTGCCCACGCACGCAACGGCGTTTCTGGGTAAGGTTTAGTTTCCGGCAGTGTGGGTTCGGCGTAGGATCTTTTTGATTGATCCCCCTTCGACGTGGAGTTTGAGTGGAGACAAGGTTACAGAGCTTCGTGTCTAAACTACCGACGTGGTAGTCCGGCACTGCATTCTAGACTTGGCCGCAAGGGTGTAGGATCGACTCGGAAGAACGATGTGGATATATTCAGTGCTAAAAACGGTAGTCGACGAGACCAATCATATCGTCATGTCGAGACCTGGCTGAGTCGGTGATGACATGATGTCCGCCTGACCCTGAGGCAAAGCCAACGAACGCCAAGGTCGTGCAAATATACAAGTGTCGAGAAGTGCGTGTACTCTGGCAGCGCCAAATTGATAGTCATAAAGAGAGGCCCACCCCAATGTCAATCACCTTTCTATTTCAGCCCTAGCGGATTGCCTGCACTTCCCCTCGCCCCACCGACGGCGCCGGTGGTCTTGGACTTGAGCATGGCAGCCGAGCTGGTCGAGCCACCAGCCAGCCCCAGCGGGTTCGAGGCAGTCGGAGCGCGAGGGCCGGCAGCGCGGGTCGCGTCCTTGATGTTGTTGCCGTAGCCGCGGACGCTGTCGCCCCAGCCGCGGGTGGTGCCTGCGACGCTGGGACGCGTTAGCATTTAGGCGGGGATGCGAAGGAAGGGGCCTTACCCGTTGCCGATGCCTCGACCCACGCCCGTAACGCCGTTGCCAACGTTGTTGACGAGGCCGCCGGCGATGCTACCGACGCCGGCGACGGCGCCTTGGACTTGACGGTTCAGCCAGTTGTCGTTGGGAGGCATGATGGTGATGATGTTGTTGAAAGTAGTAGATGGAAGATTAGGTAGGTAGATGGAAGTACGAGTACTCTAAGAAGACGGGTTTTGAGGCCTTGGAGCTTGACATCATGAGGCGCATGCAACGAGGAAGATGTGGCGGGCGCAAGACAAGGTCGGCGGCGGCAGGCCCCGGGGGAGCCGAGGGCCGTGCGAGGTGGAAACGAGACCCTTGCGGCGATCATCCTCGAGACGTCCCTTCCCTTTTTCCCTGGTCGGGGGATGCAACAAAACATTGTTCACCGCACACACTCCCATCCAAGCCCGTAGACCGTCGCGCAGGCTCGCTCTCCGTCGCTGCACCCTCCAGTGCCAGGTCGTGTGCTGCTTTGGTCTTTGCGACTTCGCCCGCCTGCCGTGCAGGGAGCATCTGGGGGCGTTTAAAGGAGCTGGGAATCCCGCTTTCTTCTAGAAGTCTTACCCCAGAGCCATGCAAGGCCCCGCGCCACGACTGCCTCAGCAAGCCCGACTCTAGCTGTCCTTCCTTCCTGATTTCCCTTTTCGCGTAAGTCTTCTTTCCTCTTTCCTTCACAACAACCTTCCCTTTCCAACCATGGCGCCACGTCGCCCCGGCTTTTTCCAACAGGTCGAGCATGGAAAGCACCCTCCGCCGACAATCGCCAGACTAACCATGCCTTCAGTTCCCAACCCCCGTCCCGCCAGAGCCAAGTCCTTTTCCTCTCGCGCCACCGAGCCGAGCCCGCTTTCCCATCGCATCTCCTCCAGCTTACCGCCCGCACCCCCGTCCTCGCCCGACCCGTCCAGCTGGGGCGCAGCCCTTGTCATCCTCGCTTCACCTGAGCTTCCGCCGCCGCATCTCCGCTCCGACAAGTCGCCGTCCCTGCCCGACGATTGGAAGCTCCCCGATTCCGCCTGTTCGCTCAAGCGCCGCAACGCCCGTCGCGCCCGTGAACGAGCCATGGCCAATTCGCTGCTCAACCCCCGCACCGCCAGTTCCAAGGCCAGGGCTATCCAAGAGGCCCAAGAGGCGCAGAGGGTGGTCGAAGACCGCGCCGCGCGAAGTGGAACGGCCGCGCCGCCCTATGATTTTCTCGAGTTGATCGGCAAAGGCAGTTTTGGTCGAGTCTACAAAGGGTAATGCCACCTCATTGAGCTTCTGTTCAGCCGATATTCAAACCACGCTGACTTGGTCCTCTTCAAGCAAAAACCGCGAGACCAATGGCGTCATCGCCATCAAGATTCTCGAAGTAGACAAGGCCGACTACCTGGAGGCTTACGACCGCAGAGATGACGCTGTCAACAACTTTTTAAAAGAGACCAACATCCTCCGAACCCTAAAAGACAGCGGAGCAAAAAACGTCAATTTGTTGCATGACACCTTCAGTGTTCACTCTACACTTTGGATTGTCAGTGACTATTGCCCTGGTGGCAGTGTCAGGACCTTGTGCCGTGCGAACCCAAACCCGCTCCCCAACAGACCAGGCCCTCTTGAGGAGAAATTCATCATTCCCATCGCAAGAGAACTGGCTGTCGCCCTTGAAAGTGTTCATCAAGCGGGTATTGTCCATCGCGACCTGAAATGTTTGTGTGCCCTCGATCGGCATTTTTTTGGTCGAGCTGACAATGTAATCAAAAACAGGCGCGAACGTTCTCATCAGAGAAGATGGCTGTGTACAGCTATGTGATTTTGGTGTTGCCGGTGTCCTGCAAAGTAACTACGACAGGAGGGCGACCATCATTGGCACGCCCCATTGGATGCCCCCTGAGATGATCCGCGAGGACATTGGAACCGGATATGGTTTCGAAATTGATGTTTGGGAGTATGGTTGCACAATCTATGAGATGGCCACTGGAGTGCCTCCAAATGCCACTACCGCAGTAGCGGATCTTATGTTGAGGACAGAAGCGCCACGCTTGGATAGCAAGAGCCACTCCCAGGAATTGGCAGACTTTATCGCTTTCTGCCTAAAGTCCAGTCCAGAGGAACGGCCGTCAGCGCAAGAAGTCCTTGACCATCCATATCTTGCTGGATCCGAAGAAGAATACCCGACAGAAAGTCTCACTGCACTGATAGAGCGATTCAAGGAGTGGGAGTCACGCGGCGGTAACAGGTCGTCTCTATGGCATGAAGGAGGTGCTGCAACTATGGATCCGTTGAACCCTCAATCTCAGACGGAAGACGACTGGGTATTCAGCACCACTGCAGACTTTGACAGGAAGTTCGAGCAACAAAGAGGGTCCGCGAACGATCCTTCCACAGAGAATGGTTCAGCCACTGAAGACAAGCCTGCCGGTCCAGGAGGCCGCAGACGTAACTTCGCACTCCAACAAAAGGCGATGAAGGAGAACCAAGTCAGGCGCGGTGGTGAAGCTATGGAGAGGCTCTTCAATCCGGATGGACCAGACTATCAGTACAATGGACGGTACGAACCTTTTCAGCAAATTTCGCCCCGTCAGCTTCAAAACGCCCCGGACCGTTCCTCGAATGCCTCGGACCTTGCGCTTCGCAACTATGGAGGTGATCGTGCCTCCAACCGCGTCACAATGATCGACCTAGATGATGGCATGGTTGTTGTACCAGATATGGATGCTGCACCAACCATAAGAGCCAGCAGGTTCAATTTGAGGATGTACGAGGAGGAAGAAGACGATTATCCATATCAGCCAAACCGAGGCTCAAAGCGTGCCACAAAGGACTGGAAGTTCCCTATGGCAGCGGATCCGGAACCTGAAAAATCGCAATCGAACCGTAAAACAATGGAGTGGACCTTCGCACAGGCGAATCGCAAAACCATGGAATGGAGTTTCGCATCCTCCATGGCTGAGATGACTGGCGATGGCAACCAAGACTTCCGCAACAGCAAGATTGCTCAGCGTCGTCTTACAAAGGACCAGCCGGCACCTTCGAACATGGACCCTAATGATGATCGCCGAAGCTTCCTTCCTGGCTTTTCATTCCCAATGGGCCCGGTCGATGAAGAGGACTATCCTGTCCCTGTCGCGAGAGCCTCTTTGCAGCCTTCTCCACCTCTAGGCGCCGCGTTCCGTCCTCAACTGAAGCACGCTGCTACTCAGCCTATCGGTAATTTCGACGATTTCTATGTCAGCCAGTCTGCGCCTGAATCGCCGAACCGGGGCTCTATGATTGACCTCGATTTTGCTGACGTTACTCTCGGCCCTCGTCCTGCTACCTCTGCCACGGATTACCCCGAGCCCATCAAAAGCCCTGAAGCTCCAGCTCAGGTCACGGATTCTTTCGACCTTGAGGATCAGGCACAACTGTCGAAGAGCAACAACAGGGCTTCGTATCATCAGAAGTCGCAATCGGCTCCTCACCACCGCGTGTCCCTCTTGCAGGCCCAGAAAGACGACGGCTATAATCAAGGCTATGTCTCCGACAATGGATCAGCATTGCAAGCACGTGATCGTCTCTCGAAGATGTTGGGTGAGCCGAGCGACGCACCGGTCATAACAGAGTCCGACTTGTCGGTTTCCAATTCAGGCCAAGGCGACTTCCCGGATGGCCCCACCGAAATCCTCGCTGATCCCACAAGAGTCGTCGATGCAACAATCAGGGCCTCTCGTCATGGTTTCAATGTTGGGACGACACCGGCCCCCCAACATTACATCCCATATAATTACCACCTGGACGACACACCTCCCTCAACGAGCGGAGGATCCTTTTCAAGCAGCAATTTTGCCTCTCCTGATACTGCTGCTCTGGTTGCGAATGAGCAGCTAACTCAACTCACGACGCCCCGCACTTCTGTCGCTACGTATTCTCCGCGGAGCGCCATCAGTAACTTTACGCAACAATCGTACGACTTGAACGGTGATGGTATTCCTTTGAGGAAGCCGCAATTCACGATGCAAGCGGCCCGTCCTATCCCGCCTCATCCGGATGCGCTCGAGGTCGACGCTGATCCTCGCCTGATGGCCAACGAAGCGAGCAAAGCTGCCCAGCAGCACCTCTTGTACTTGAAGACTTTGCAGCGTACTCTCAAGATGTGCGGGTCGCAAGCTCAGGCACGTCGTGCGGGCCGCAAAGCTCGTATGAACGGCAGCGGCGACAGTGGGCTTGCTGCGAGCAGCGTCGAAAGCAGTGACGTTGAGAGCACCAACACTGGAGGCACTGTCCGACGCGTCACGAGACGCGCCGAGAGCGCCATGGAGTAAACCTGTTGATGAATGAACGAGCATCTGAACAACGCTTGTGTAGCAAGTCGCCGTCAAATACCCCTCTTTTCGAAGTGTTGAAAACTAGCCGTCATGGACGACGGCCTGAGACACAACACCGCAAGCTCTGCGTCTTCGCTTTCCTTTGCTTTTACCTTGCTTTGAGCATAGCCGATGGTGTTTTATGGTAAGACGCATCTAGGGTGCGGGCCATGTCTTTCGTTTTCGACATATTCCGGTCCGTCCTTGGATTGCTTGCTTTGATTTTTTGGACACGCATGATGATGGCGCAAAACTGCGAGCGAGAGCGCGAGCGCAACAACAAAACAGTACAGTACACACAGAGAGAGACAGCTACTACACATAAAACACACTGATACTTGGTGGGGCGGATGGCGGCTGTTTTGATCTTCACATTTCTTTTTTTGTTACTTTTTTCCTCGTTTTTTTGCTGGAAAACCGCGGAGATACCTCACACTTTCCCTTTCTTGCACACTGCATTGCACATTGCTTGTTGTTGTTGCTGCTGTTTGCTTTTCCTTACGTACTTAGTCGTCGTTGTTGGTCGTTCTCTGCTGCTTACTTGCTTGGCTCTCCTCTCTACATAACACATTCCCGTGTCTCTTGCTTGCTTGGGCGAGACGCGCGCGCACGCACATACGTACATACGCCGACGGTGTCTCCCGCGAGGGTCGGCGAAAAGCCTGTCTGGCTGTCGATAGATTTCCTTTTTTTCTCATTCTCTCTCTTTCTTGTTCCTTTCCTTTTTGCGTTTGGTCTTCGACGACGATGATGACAACGAAATACGATGGCGCCGCGCGTCTGTCGTCGTTTGTTGTTGTGCGAGCTACCTAGGACGGCTGCTTGTGAGAGAGGCGGTCGGGTTGCTAGCTGCTAGCTGCTGCCGTTGTCGTCGGAGTGCCTGCTTTTCTACTTACTTAGTCACTTATACTTGCTTGCTTTTTTGCAGTTTGCGTTATGATGGCACGGGTACGGAACTAGATAAAAAGAAATTGACAGTGTTTAGTATCTATCTACGCAGATGCTTTTTTGAGCGTGTGTATGTGTGTGGGTGAGAGGTGAGGGTGGACTGTGTGAGTGCGAGAGTGTGGCGCGGCGGGAGTGTGAGTGGTGTTGGGGAGGGGTAGATAGGTTGCCGTTGTTGGGGCTGTGGGCTGCGGGCTGCGTGGGGCACCACCACCCACCCACGCACCCACCACTGTTATGTACACGTACAGTGGCTGCCGGCGACGGGCGTTGCGCGCGCGCGGGGGACGGACGAACGGACATTGTTCTCCATTTGTCTCGCGAGTCTCGTCTATCCGTCCATCCATCCATTCATTCATTCATTCAGCTATCAATCAATCCCGTCCGTTCGTGGGCGCTGCCACCAACACTACACAACACTACACAACACAACACTACACTACACAACACAACACTACACTACACAACACTACACTACACAACACTGCCACCAACACAGCCACCAACACAGCCACCAACTGAACTGCGGACGCTACGCTGACAGGACACTGAATCACACGGCGCGGTACGGAATGACACGGCTGGGTTGGGTACGACGCTACGTACATACATGGCACGGCTGGCACGGCTGCCACGCACGCACGCACGCACGCACGCACTGCGCGGGGGTGAACGAGTGAGCGGGTGAGTGAGCGAGTGGTGCACTGTCTGGGCTGGTCTGGTTGGGAGAGCAGGTGGTTCTGTGCGTTTGGCGGTAGCAAGAGAGACAGCAAGACATGGAGTTTGCAACTGAAGATTTGTGTTTGTTTATTTGAGTGTGTATTGTATTTATTGTATTGAGGGGGTATCTATCCAGTCCAGTCCAGTCGTTTGGGTCGTGATTCGTGAAAACGTAGATGTAGGCTGCCTTTCGCCGTTTGTCTTTCCATCCATCCATCCATCCTTCCTTCCTTCCATCCTTCTTCCATGGCTCCATCAAACAGAGTACTAGGTAAGTACCAACGACAACAACAACAACAACCGCCGAGGAGGACGATATCGAAGGAAAGAGACGACAAGCGAACGAGAAAACGATAAGGTAGAGAAAGAAAAAGACCGAAGCAAACAACACCATCCCACGCACGCACTTACACATCGCACCCAACAACACCCTCACCATCCCCTCCCCCACCACCGTCGTCACACTCGCCCTCGCCCTCCCCTTCGCCCCTCCTCGGCCGCCCATCACCCAGCACCCACTTGCCGCGGGCATCTTGCCTCACCAGCCCCTCGCGGCACAGCCACGCCTGCAACGCGCTGTCCTCGCGCCAGCGGTGGACGGGGGGGAGAAGGGCCGCATTAGCACTACCGTTACCATCACCCTCACCACCATCACCAACAGCACCACCAACAGCAGCACCACCATTATCCGCGCCCACAGAGGCGTGACCCTGGTGTTGCTGTTGCTGCTGCAACTGCAGCAGCCGCTTGCGCGCGCCCTCAAAGTGCCGGCCTACGTGCTCCATGCGCTCGTCCCAGGAGCCGGGGCCCGCGAAGCTGCGCGTGCAGAAGAGGCAGGTGCTTGCTGGGGGAGGATCGCGGAGGCGACGGTAGCACGTCTTCTGGAAGGCGGGCATGGTGGTTTCGGTTATGGTTGTTGTTGGTGTTGTTTGTGATGTTGATGTGGTGGATGTGTTGTCGGAGGAAGTAGAGGAAGAGGTGGTGGAGGTGGTGGAGGCAGTCGAGGGTTTTCGATCATGTTTATGATGCTGCTGCTGCTCCGGCGCAAAGTGCATGCGGCGCAGATGCTGGGCAAAGAGGTCTTTGCGGTTGAAGTCGTTGAAGGAGACGGTGGCGCCGCCGTCGACGCTGCTGGGGCAGAGCGCGCAGCGCCAGAAGCCCAGCCGCACGTGCTGCGTGCTGACGTGCCGCTTCCACTCGTTCTTGGACGCGAACGTCGCCGCGCACGAGTAGCCGGCTAGCGGGCAGGGGAAGGGGCGCGGCGCGTCGGCCGTGGCGGCGGCGGCGTTGCTGTTGTTGGTTGATGAGGATGAGGAGGAAGAAGAGGAGGCCGTTGCCTTGGCTCGCTTTCCGGCTCCATTGCTGCGCGTGCCTGTCATGCTGCCCTGCTTGTTGCGTGCTGCTCCTACTGCTGCTGCTGCTTTGGTCCGCTTGGATGAACTCCGCGAACTCATGCTAGATTGGGAGACGCGTCGGCGGCGCTTAGAGCCCGACAAGCCAGGCTCGTAGTCCGAGTCGGCGGGGTCCTCGAGCTTGACCTCAAGGGGCTGCACCGACTCAGCGCGGATCGGGTCGAGCAAGTCGTCGTCGTCGTCCTGGACGCGCTGGCAACGGCGGTGGTCATCCGCGCTCATCTTGGCGGCGGCGTGGTAGTGGAGCGGCTCCTGCTCGCCGTAGGCGCCGTACTCGAGCTTGACCTCGGCGGCGTCCTCGCCCTCGAGCGGGTTTTCCGGCTCCTCGGCCGGCGACGGGTACTGTTGGATTTCGCGGAGGGCGCAGGAACCGCCTCCGCCAGCGACGACGGCGGCGGCGTCCATGTGGAAGGCCGAGAAGGGCGGGTAGTAGGCTGTGGTGGTGTCCTGCGCCGAGCCGTACTCGGGGCTGCCCGAGGACTGGGGAGGGCTAGGGTGGCCGCCGTGCACGTCGGCGCGCGGGTACTGGCAGTGGCCGGTGCTACTGACGCTGCTGATGCTGCTGCTGCTGCCGCTCGAGACCGACCAGCTCGAGCGGTGGGTGTCCGGGGAGCCGTAGCGGGCGCAACCACGACCCTCCGGGAAGGGCCAGGGCGCCTGCGGCTCGTACTGCTGCTGCGCGCTGAACTGAAAGGGGCGCGGCAAGCGCGTGCTCCTGCTGCTGTTGTCCAGCTGAAACAGTGAGGCGCTGATGGGCAGCTCGGGCCCGGCCAGGAAGCGCTGCATGGTTGACAAATCCCGTGCGGGGGTGTAGGTGGCTTCCACCATCGCTTCCGAGCCGAAGACCTCTGCCATCCATGGGACGTTGCGGTCGTAGGCTGGCCACGTGCCGAAGTCGTTGAACTCTCCCTCTGCGTCGAGGTTGATCTGGGGGAGATCGCCAAACGGCTGGAGAGAAACCATGGCGGGTGGATGATTTTGATTTTTTGAGTGTTGTGTATATGTGTGTGTGTGTGTGTGTGTGTGGTTTGGACAATAGACGTATAGGCTCAAGGACAATTGCGGGTAGGGGTGGGGGAGGTGTGCAATAAGAAGGCCGCGCGGAAGTGTGTCATGTGCAGAGACGACTTGGTGGAAGTGAGTAAATTTAGCTTGCCTGAGGCGGGCGTGAAGGCGTACATGCAGTCTACAGAGGATGGGGTCCAGGACTACTTATGCAGTCTTCCTTGTGAGGTTATGACGAAGGGAGGGAGGCGGAGCACGGATTCCACCTCGTAGGGCAGACAGGTAGGGCAGAGAGAGGCAGAGAGGCAGAGAGGCAGAGAGGCAGAGAAGGGAGGAAGGACTAAGATTGGGACTGGACTGGACACTGGACTGAAAGTGCTTCGCCCTCTTTCTCTAGGCCGTGACACTGCGGCCGCCTGCATGGTGAACTATTAAGGTAGAGCAGAGAGCAAGAGGCCGCCCGAGCAGAGCCGCATTCTTTTCGCTCCTTCCCTCTTGAAACCCCTGCAGGCTGACCGGTCCGTGTGTGTGTGTGGGCGCACAAAGGGAAAATCAGGATCTTCACGCGCTGCGGCTGAGACTTGGGCGGGGATTGGGGGCGACAAACGCCAAACTGCCACATGGGCGGGACGACGCAGACGAGGCAAACCAGGCAACTGATGCCTGGCTTGCCCGGGTGGCGCGCGCATAGCTTGGCCTCAGCTGATGCACTACCTGCACAAGAGTGCTATTGCGTCTACACGAGGCTCTGCTTGCCTTCCCGCCCACCACATTCGCCAGCACCGGTCAGTCCGCGCTGGTTTTTTATGCCAATGCAGCCAATCACCCTTGGCTCAGCTTCGCCAGCAGCCGATCCTCCACACCCTCGAGAATCCAGTAGTGATCCACCACCTCCAGGTTCTCCGCCTCATTTTGGAACAGCTTGTCGGGGTCCTGGTCCGGCCCCATCATGCCAGCTGCCGGGTTGGCCATGGCCATTTGCTGCGTGACCTGATTCGCCGCTGCATCGCCTTCGTTAGCTCTCTGCCATAGATGCGCGCGCCGTTTCACCCGGCTCCATCGACTTACAGTTGTTGCTGCCAAGAATGAAATTGTACACGGGCTGCAGCCCGAAAAGCGTGAGAAAGTACCACGACAAACTCGACACCCATTGCACGTCGAGGTCGCGCGTCCCCACGCCACTCTGCAGCATCGACTTGAACTGCGGGGTCAATGGGAAGGGCAGCTTCACTGCTCTCAGGAAATGGTCGTGTCAGCGAATCGCGCCCTTTCCCCGCCTCTCCGACGATGACTGGCGTGGGAGGGAGCACTCACGTATGACAAACCCGGAGAAGAAGGCGTTGATCCAGCCCATAATCAGCGTCTGCGGGACCATCATAGCCACATTGCCCTTCATTGCGCCCATCATGCCCTCCATCATGGCGGGGTCCGTCATCGGGTTAGGGCGCGGCTTGCCTCTGGCCTCCGGGTCCGCGAGGAAGACGCCATCCTTGAAGGCCGACACGAGATAGGATTTACGGCTCTGGAACGACGAGGGCGAGATGACGTTGGAGTTGTTGCGCAGGTTGACGCCGCGCACGAGACAGCGCTGCTGGCGGAGCTGGGGCAGCGCCTGCGCCTTGGGCGTGCTCTGCAGGAGCACCATCGCGTAGTGACGGAGGACGCCGGTCAGGACCTGGACATGTCAGGACGGAGGCTATGGGGACGCGGATGCAGCTGCGATTCGCACCATGACGACGGTAATGGGGAACAGTATCCACCAACTGCGGACGAGGTCAGCTGCTTGCTCGGTCTGAGGGGGGCGCGTGTGCGCGGGGCGCCGCACAATAGCGAGGGATCCCTATGGATCGTCTGGGCCACTGGTTGCGCCATGATTGCGGGCGGGGGATCGATCGATGGCTGGGCGATGGAGATGCTTGAGGCGTGGTGGAGAGAAACGGGCACGGCTTCCATAGACTGGATGGCCATGGCTCAGGCTCGGAGGGTGACAGGGATCGTCAGCTACCTAAGCTTTGAGAGAACACCTATCGATCTACCGCCCGGCGCCCTCGAAATCTACAACCCCACAGCAGCGCAGAAGCAAGCAAGCCCTCGAGCAAACCATGTCGGGCCAGACGAGAATCGCCGTCCACTCTCTCCCGGGTGCGTCTCTTCTACATGGCATGGCCGCCAGCGCTAACCCGCCGCCTCTCGCAGACCTCAAGAACACGACCGACGATGCGCTGCCCAACTACATCAACTCGCTCAAGTTCCGCCAGTCGCACACGCACGCCGACGTGCGCTTGGCCCTGGGCTACACCGCCGTGCTGATCGCCGGCGTCCTCTTCTACTTCGACTGGACCCGCGGCTGGGACCTCACCAAGCCCTACACGGCCCCGGCCGTCCTGGCCTACTTCCTGCTCAATGGCGCCTTTATGTACTGGACCTACTTTGTCGAGAAGGGGCTGATATACTCGGGCGAAAAGAACGGGGAAAAGGTATATATATATATATATATACACCAAGCACTACCATCACCACAACCTCCAGCCCCCACCACCACATCTCCCCCTCCTCCTCCACCTCCACAAACACTAACTTCCCCACCCACCACAGCTCCAAATCTCCTCGCACTGCGAGAAGCACATACCGATCTACAAGCTGCGAGTGCGCTTCACGTCCAGCGGCGTGTGGCAGCAAATCGACATCCAAGCGCCCTTCACGCGCTGGTTCTCCGCCGACGGCTACCTGGTCGCGCGCCCGATGCAGCAGTTCCTGGCCTCCGAGATCCCGCCCGTCGGCGCCGCCGACCCAGACGCCGTCGTCGAGGAGATTGGCCGTGGCTCCGCTGCCGGCATGCCCAAGGAGCTTAATGTCAAGGCCGATCGGGTCCAGGACGTGCTGCATCAGCTGAAGGCGCAGGCGACGGGTGCGTCGGCGGCGGGCGGGAGCGCGAGGAGGAGGGGTTGAGTTTGGGCTTGTGCTGGTTGGCGGTGCTGGGGGGAGGGGGAGAGCTGTTGTTGTTATTAGTTGCTGCTGCTGCTGCTGCTGCTGCTGCTGCGTCGAGCGAGCCATCGTTTTCAATGCTGGGCAGAGAGGGTCGTGGGATCAGTGTTTGTATTTCGACTAAACAAAAAAAGAAGAAGTACCTATGCGCGCCAATTCGGGCGCCAGCGGGCTGCCCTACAACGGGTGGTATCTACAGCGGACCATGGGCACCCCCCCCAACAATACAAAAAAACAAAAAGATACACAACGCCGCTCGCAAGTATGCCGTGCCACCGTAACAAACTCCTGTGCGCGCAATGCCGAGAAAAAGATGGAAGAAAAGCCCAAGCCATGGTCGACGCAATTTGCTGCTTGCTACATACCAATAAAGTCGTCACGAGTCGTTTAGTCGTCAGCTTCGAACATGCTGAGCATCTCCAGCTCCGTCTTGACGATGCGCTCGAACTCGTCGCGCTGGATGCCCACGGTCCGAGCGAGCCGGAACAGGCTCTTGATGTCGGTCGAAATGTGCTGCTTGATGCCCGTCTCGGCCTGCGTCTGGCGCGCGGCCTCCTGCTCCATGCGCTCGACGGAGCTGGACAGCGAGGCGGCAGATTCGGGACGGGGGTGGCTGAGCTGCTCCTCAGCGGCAGCGGCAGCGGCGGCTTCGGGAGCAGCAGCGCCGCCGTTGGCGAGCACGGGCGGCAGCGAGGAGTCGTAGCCGGCGGGCCCGATGTTGGCGGCCGCGGGCTCCGTCTGCAGCTGCTGCGTTAGCGCGTCGCCGTTCAGCGTCGACGCGCCGGTCTCAGGGCTCTCTTCGTCCGGGTCGTGCGCGTCCAGCGCGGGCTGCACCTCGGCCGCGTAGCGCGCAAAGTACTCGAGCTCCGACGCCGACGGCGGCTGCACGCTGGAGGAGCCCGGCCGCGGCGCCGGCGACTGCTTTGCCGGTGTCCTTGCCGGCGTCCTGCCCGGCGTCCGGTCGTATGCGTTCCAGTAGTCGTCGTCGCCGTCTTCGTCGTCCAGGTGCAGGTCTTGTGGCTTGTACCCTGGAATGTGCTTTTGGGCGGGCAGCTCGTTGGCGCGGAGAGCGTCCACAATGTACGTCGCCTTTGAGGCCTCGTTAGCTTCGTCCATGCTGGGGAACCACTCCGTGCCGTCCTTGAGGTCCTCGAGGGCGCGCAGCTCCGTAAGCCGCCACGCAGCACCTTCGTCCGTCGTGCTCCACAGGTATATGGGGAGCAGTCTGAATTCCTCAACCTCGAGTCGAGCCTCCAGCGTCTCCTCGTCCCGTCTCCGGTATTTGATCCCTACTTCGCCATCGATCTCGATCTCGCCAGACGAGGGGTGCGGCTCAATGGTGATGTCCTCGACAATCTTGGGGAGTTTGCTGGCACGCTGGTGGTCCCAGTTGAGGAGCGGTAGCCATGAGTCCGTGCCAGAGGTGGCCAGCAGGCTTACTCTCTGGCGAAGAATGGGCGACAGGAGAGGGAGCAGGGCTGGTGGCGGCCGCGGAGAAGCAAAGGAAGTCGGAAGGCAGGCGAGAAGCGGAGGCAGAAGAGCGTGCGGGTCTGGCGACGGGATAAATTGAACCATTTTGTTCGCTCGAGGGAAGGAAGGATGTAGGAGGTGGGAGAATGGCCTGGCTGCGGGTGTTAGTTGCTGGGTTGCACGTATGGTCTGGTGGAGATTGTCACATGCAGTTTCGAGTAAACGTTGCGGAGCGCTTCTTCTTCGGCGGAGTTGTTGGAGCGAGGATCAAGAGGGCGGGAGGAGAGGCGCTCGAGGATATCGAAGGAAAGTAAGAGCGCGCCCGCCCCAAGAAATAGGGAATGCGACGCGGTAAGTCGAGGAGCCAGGAGCTAGCTAGCTGCTAACCAGACCCCTCCGGATCCTTTCGCCCGCGAACCAGCGGGACTGATGCGCGCCATGCCGCAGGCCGAGTCTCCGCCGGCGGGGTCTCGTGTGTGGAGAAGCAGCGTCGACCCTATCTCCCGACGCGTATTCCTATTGACAGTTGTTTGGACTGGAAGAGTACGGCGGGCGGGAGGAAGGGTGTAAGGGGCGTGGGGTGGTGCATGTACAGTAACTAGGTAGGTTAGATGGCATATTCCGCAAGTTTCCCTTCTTTGCGGCACAGCTATCATATCTCGTGTTTCCGTAGGCGCGCGCGTCTCCCCCTTCGATCCATCCGAGGCTTCCGCCTCCGCGTTTCCGCCTCAGGCATGCCGCCTCTCGGAGCCAAGGAGCCAAGGAGCCACGGAGCAAGTTTAAAGAGCCTCATCAGCCGGTGGGGAAACTAGCCGTGGCTTGGACATTGCAAGCAACAAGTGAAGCACTCAGCCACCGCACAGCTCGCGCCCGGTCAGATCAAATCTGCCTGGTATTCCCCTACTCCCCGCGGCGTGTACGAGATAGAGGCCCAGAACTAGTTATGTTGGCCATGCCTCGTGGTCAGCCTCGCCCGCTGCGCCCGTGCTTGCCACACCTCTCTAGCGAGTGTCACATTCCCCGATGATGTCCTGATCCTTGCTGTACCCGCCAGTGGTGCCTGACCATCCCCCACCTGCTGCGGCTGAGCTCCCTACAAACAATTGCGCCAATCGCCTGTCCTGCGGGAAGCGCCCGCAGCAGCAATGAAAGAAGCATAGCTCCGCTACCCGTCAGCTTCTCTACCCATCCCACGCTTCCTTCTTCTCTGTGCTCGTCCCTTGACTTCGTTGCTTGCGCCTACGTACTAAACCCCTCGCAAGCTCCCCACCTGCCGCGCGGCACAGTCTTCGCCATCCGAAAGCAATCGCATGGTCGCGGCCGTGCCTTGCGTGGACTCTGATCCCATTCCGCATAATGTCTGCCGTCGACGCCATGGTCCCGCCCTATCATGACAATGCGCATCCTCACGACATGTTCGACTTCGACTTCACCACCTCTCACGACGACTTCGGCTTAGCCGAGCATGCCTACCACTCCCAGCATCATCAGCGCAAGCCCGCCGAGACGACTCGTTCGCGCCATCCGTCGACCGAGGATATGAGGCCAGCCTTGTCCGTGCCGGACCACCAGGACCCTTCAACCTTACAGCCACCAACGCAGTCGCATTCATATCTGACTGGGCCTGCTAATTCCTACCAAGATGCTCAAACCGTCCAAGCATCCTTTACCTCGCCCGGCGACAGCGCTTCGCCATCGTTATCCTTCCGCGATCAACTAACCCCGGATCCGTATCTTTCGGATCCCAACTACACCGACTACAGCCAACTGCCGACACCGAATTTCCCTCAGCTATTCGAGCCCCAGCTTGACGATGACATCAACTCCCTGGCCCCAGGCAGCTTTAGCGCCTCTTTGCCAGATTATTCTGCCACTACTGCCACCACTGCCACCTTGACGCCGTTTGACAGCAACCCAAAACCCTCGAGCGGTGGATTACGTGCTCCTATCTTTGGCGCATCACATCTCATGTCCCCAAGCCCGACAAGCCGAGACAGCCCTGCTTCCAGCAATGAAGCTCTAGTGGATCCCTCCGTCTTCGCGAATCCTTTGCCGATCAGTGACGCAGTTCCTGGATCGCTGCCCTCTGGTCAGTTTGGCAAACCACTGGACCAACCATTCAAGATTGAGCAGCAACGCAGCCCTGCTCTTACCGGGACTCCGGGAGATTCGCGCTTTGATCAGGGCCATAGCTTACAAACCCATTTTGTAAGCCCGATTGTCACGATCGAGCATTGTAGCCGAGACGAACCCTCTGGCCACGATGATATGAGCCGTACTTGGAGTAGGAGAAGCAACGACAGCCGGAGGTCTGGTACACACTTGTCGCCATTTGACCAGGAATTTCTGTCTGAAGACGAACATGAGCATCAAACCCACTCGATGTCGCTGCCCATAAGAGGTGCCGTAGCACAGCGTGGCGAGGACGGCAAGTGGATCTCTACAAACGTATCTGGCCAGAGTGGAATCAGCCCGGATGCCAGAAGCGATATGAATGCAGGAGAGATTCCAACTCTCGACGAACTTGAACAGAGGCGCTTGGTTGACGAAAAGAATCGCGACGTGAAGGACTGGGTCAGCCATGTGACGAGCGACGGCGACCCTAGCAGTATGCGTCGTAGACGGAGGTCAAAGAGCGCGAATGCCGTTCTGGCTCGCCAAACCAACAACCTTGGTGTTCGGATTCCCAACGATCCTAGGATCCCAGGGCCTGGCGCATTCGTCCAGGTCGAGAGCGAGGATGAAGGGTCAGAATTCGAAGATTTTGAGCAGTCAGATAATGACAGCGATGGCTCTCGATCACCCCCGGCTAGCCGATCAATCGCCCGAACCTCTGAACAGAACCCATACTTCCCTGCTCTGTCTGAGGTTCCAGAAAGTAACCCCATGCCGCCTCGACCATGGAAAGACCCACAGTACTTGCCTGCACCTCCAGGGATTTCTCAGCCTCCAACTTCAAACGCTGCGATGATGCGTTTCCGTCAACAGGCTAAGGAATCTGAGACAGCCTCTATCGCGGCCACTCTTGGCTCGCTATCCCTTCGTCGCAAGAGCGAATCGGATATGGGTAGTCTATACCACGCAGGTGGCACCTCCAAGCCAGTTGAAGCTGAAGTCAGCGCAGCAAAGCTAAAAGGTAAAAGGGAAAGGAAGCCGAGTATATTGGAAAACTTCAGGAATTTCCCAAGAAGAGCAAACAGCAGTGGTCTCAAGCGCAAAGGCAGCCAGCCGCCGCAACCACCATCCGCCTTTGCCTCGCCTCCGACTTTGGCAACTGAAACCAACGTACCACCAAAGCGCAGTGGCAGCTGGGGCCGTTCAACGTCACCAAAGCCAGATACTCGGGCCACCACCTTAGCGCCTTCCGGTACCACAGGACCCGCGCCATCATCCAGTCCCATTCCTTATCTCAAGAATGTTATCCGAAGGAGTAGGAGCCGCAGCGACATCGGAAAGCAGTCGACCTTGGTGACACTCATGAGGAACCACGGCGGTCCGCCTGTTCCGTCACTGACAACCCCGTCCATGGATATAGGGTCTCATGGGCCGTCTTCGACGGGTGCAGATGCTAGCGGTGACGAAGATGACGCTGAGTTGGAGCCAGAGTCAATTAAAATGGATCTGGGAGTCCGTCCGGCTTCCATTGACCCTACACCTGACGGCTTCCGCGCGCATGCCAAGCAGTTAAACCCACGCCTTGAGCCGTTCATGGTTGAGCGCATAACGCAGGAACAAAACAGAAGATACAAGAGGCTACTTGAGCTGAAGGTCAAGCACCTCAAAAACGTCCAAGATATGAACTGCCCCTCGAAGAATTTCTGTTTATCCCTAGGTGGCAATTGGAGGTTCTTGCCGCCCCGAACAGGTACTAAGGATAACGAGCAGCAAGCCGCTACTTTTTACGTCGGCAGCTTGTCTGAAGATGGACTCGATGCGGCTGAGAGGGATACTTTGCAACCAGCCGTGTTCCCTCCTGAAATCCCATTGCCGCCTGTAAAACGCATGCCGGCTGAGTTCGAGTGCCCACTTTGCTTCAAAGTTAAGAAGTTCCAAAAGCCCTCAGACTGGACAAAACACGTCTATGAAGACGTACAGCCTTTTACTTGCACATTCCCTAATTGCACAGAACCAAAGTCGTTCAAGCGCAAGGCTGATTGGGTCCGACATGAGAACGAACGTCATCGGCAGATAGAGTTCTGGACTTGCAACCAAGAGGGTTGCCAGCACACTTGCTACCGTAAAGACAACTTCGTTCAACATCTTGTTCGCGAGCACAAGATGCCTGAACCAAAGGCTAGGACTGGTCGTGGTGTCAGCGCAGGGAAGAACGAACCGATGGATATTGTCGACCAATGTCGCCATGACACCACCAAAAAACCGTCTGAAGAGGCCTGCCGGTTCTGCGGTAACTACTGCCACACTTGGAAATATCTGACGATCCACCTTGCCAAGCATATGGAACAGATTAGCATGCCAATTTTGCCTTTGGTTGAAGACAAGCAGCTAAACGCGGATACGCTGATTAGTCCCATCGAGAATCCTCAGCACCAAAGGTCCAGAACCTCGTCTTCTGCTGCTGCTCAGCCTCACAACTCAAACAACCGACCTCAGTTCAGCCAAAATCTAACTGTAAACCCTTTCTCTGATACGACCAGTTCTGTCTATTCTTCCTTTTCCCAAGACACCCAGGGCTCGGCAGTGTCTTCGAACGTGATGCACACCTATCCACCGCCCCAGGTGCCTTACAAAGCGTCACAGCAACCTCAACAACCACAAATGAGCCAGTACCATGCTGTTGACATGACGCCGAGCTTCGCGGTCCGCTCCTACCCGGGAGCAGCACCTATTCAGCAGCCCACCGCTGGCAACAGGATGCAAAACCAAAATCAATTCATGATGAACCAGCTTGCTCCACCTCGGATCACGCCGATAATTGCACCGGTAACGGATGATGCCCAGGTCTTCCACTCGCCTATCGAAGCTCCGTCGACATATGGCAACGATCTGCCGATTAGTTGGTACACTGGGAACATTGGGATATCTCAGGACTTTGGTTCGGACGCGATGATGCCATCTACTTCAGCTCAGTACAGTCAGAGCAATGATGGGCAATACATGAACCAGTTCCAGCAGATGCCCTCGACGTATGGGAGGCGGCAGCAGCAGCAGCAGCAGCAGCAGCAACAGCAACAGCAACAACAACAACAGCAGGGCTATCACTTCTAGGGGTGTAGGGCTGTCTATCTGAAACATGAACTCTGTTGGGTCTTTAGGGTGAGAGCTTGACGTATTTCCTTTTGGGGGGAGGACAGGGTGTAATGCGGCGTTTTGTTGCTTTTTGTTGGTGCTTGTTGACGATATCCCCTTTTGGCTGGAGACGAACGTTGGGTTTGATTTAGTAACGGCCGCTGTGAGATGAAACTATTCACCTGGTTGCCATACGTAGTGACGGGGGGCCGAAGCGGGATGATCTGCCAGTTAGTAGCCCCCAGGTGAGGAAAAGAAAGATCTGGCCCCCACGGTGCGGGGACGCTGCAGGAACAAGGGCGGGCGAAAAGTTCGAGCACGGCAGGCTGAGAGCTGAAAAGCGTTCTCTGTGCCTCCGCGCGTCATCTGATGCACGGCAACTAGCGAGCATAGCCACGCCGCAGTCTGCGACATGGCCATCGCACGAATGCGAGAGAAGTAATACCAGCAGGCAACAAGGCGACCGGTTGCCTTTCAGCATTCCGCGACCCGCACCCTGGCCTTGTCCTCAGCACCTTCTTTTTCCCTTTCGTCACACCGGACGCCGTGCACGCCAGCCTACTGCAGCCCACAACCACGTCCCGCTGGAGGCCGCCCGTTCCATGAGCGGTGAAAGCCGCCCAGAGTACTAATGCCCTGGCCTTTTTGCTGCCCAGTTCCCCCAACTTACCTGCCGTCCCTTCGCCGTGCGAGGCTAATTCCGGTACCGAGGCAAGCGTCTCTCTTATTCCCCCCTCGTTTGCGTTTGCGCTGCGAGAACGTGCTTCCGATGGCGCCGCCGGGGTGTGCTTGCTTGCTTGCTTTGATCGCTGACTTGGATGCGTTGTAGAGCCGGCCATGGCGCAGAATGCCTATCATCCATATGGCTATGGCTCCGAACCAGTATGCCATGTGTCTGTTCGTGCCCGTCCTTTCTCGCGTTGACGATTTAATTAGTACTACAGTGGCAGCGTAGCCGCCCCGTCGCGCTCCTATGATCACAGCAGAAGCGGCTCTCAGGCCAGTGCGAAACACTTGGAGTCGAGCATGCAGCAGTCCATGTTGGATGGCCCCGACGCCAGAGATGCCGCGGCCAGATCGTTTGACGGCAGCTTCACCTTCCCCAGATTTGAGTCTTCGTTCCATCACGGCGACGTCAACTTTGATCCCAGCTCGCACCCATTGTTGGAAAGCCAGCGGCCATACACGCCCAGAGACATGGATGTTGGATATTCGAATCCCATAGCAAATTTCTACAACGACGCCGACGCACCCTGGAGCAGCGTCCGGGTTATAAACAACCAAGCCAAGTCGTCCGCTGCATCAACCAACCTCACCGTGCCAGCAAATTTGGATTTCATTACATACCGAGAGGCACCGCCTTCGGAGCTTTCAGATTCGGGGTATGCCTCTCAAGCCGCCGCCACGCAATCTATAATAAGCGCCGAACCCACCGATTATAATAGGGAATGTGGAGATCTGCCTTTGCACGTTAGCGGCTTCACCTTGGGTGTTGGGCCCACCAATTCGCCGCCCACCTTTGACGCCTCGCATTTTCCCCAGCAAGCGGAAGACCAAAGCGCCCGCCGAACACTGCAGCAACAACGCAAGCTCGTTTGCCCCCGCTGTTATGAGGAGGCCAAATGCCCATCAGATTTCAAGTGCGTAACTCTCTCGTTCAGAGCGCCAGTCTACTTATATATTCTCACACCAGAAAACACATGCTCAAACATGAGAAGCCGTGGAAATGTGCTCACCCAGGTTGTACCCGCAAGGACGGCTTTACTACTATCAATGATCTGGAGAGACACAAAAAAAGTGTTCATAAAATTGGGGGAATGACCAAGTCTTTTAAATGCGTTGCAGAAAGGTGTAAAACCAAAGACAAGGTATGGCCCCGTCTAGATAATTTCAAGCAACACGTGCAACGCATGCACCACGATGAAGACCTAGAAGATATGATCAGGCGGTAAGCATCACCGATCAGCTTCGTTTTACAAAAACACTAACACGCGAAGCTCTCAATGCCATGAGCAAGCCACCGATCCTTCCACGCCTCGTGCTCAACCAATCTCACCAATAGAAAACAGCTTAGCTGGCATAGATGGGAAGTCGAATGTCCCAGATATTGCCAAGCAAGACTCGCCTGACTTTGGCTTATCAAGAGACGAAGATGATGACGGTGCAAACACTACTGTTCACCAAAATGCTTTTGTCAGTGACCAGAAGACATCTAGCCAATTGGCCCAGCAACAAAGACCCTCATCACGCAACGACACAAAACATCCGGCCATGGTATCTGAGCAACTGATACATAATCAACGCTCAGCAAGCAGTTCTTCAGGGGCCTCAAGGTTGAAGGAGCTAGCAGAAGCTGCGACGGCTACTTCTGCTCCTGCTGATTCATCCTCTTCAAACTACAACGCGAAAAATGGCTTACCGACGACTCATTCCAAGACTCGTCCCAAAAGTGAAGAACCTCAAGATAAATTTCTCAACCACTTTTCTCACGCCATCGTTTCTCATATCAATAACGGCAATCCTAATGAGCCACTAGATCAGGCTGTTCTTCGGGCTCTCAGAAATTTGGATAAAACGGAGAACTTTCTTGCTCCTCGAGCCAGCCAAACTAAGGCAGACCGCGCTGGGAATGCAAATCTCAAAGGAAATGACTCCTCGCAAAGTTTTGAGGGCCCAGATGGCACTGAAGGGGTTATCACCACTGCTGAAGTTCTTCAAGGGCTCGCAGCTCTGTCCAAGCGTATCAAAAAGTCTGCGAAAAAACCACACGTGGTTAGTAGCAGTAAGACAGGCAAAGTGTCCGGCGTACAATGTGGCATCTGTGATAAGACCTTGCCTCGCACATGCGATCTCAAGTATGCTTTGTCACTGTTAGAAAATTCGACGTTCCGCTGATTGTGCCCGTAGCAAGCATATGAAACGCCACACCAAGCCTTACGGGTGCACATTCCCCAAATGCCGTAAGACATTCGGCAGCAAAAATGACTGGAAGCGGCATGAAAACTCACAGCATTTCCAGCTGGAGATGTGGCGGTGCGAACAGCCCTGCTCCGCATCGGACGCGCGCGCCAACTCGACCAAATGCGCGCTGCTCTTCTACCACAAGCCGGTGTTTCAGCAGCACCTCGAAGAGCGGCACAAGCTGGACGGAGAAGGGGTCCAGCGCGAGCTCAAGGAGCGGCGCATCGGGCGCAACGGGCAAAGCCGGTTCTGGTGCGGCTTCTGCCAGGCCATTGTGCCATTGCAGCACCGCGGGGTGCCGGCGTGGGACGAGCGCTTCGACCATATCGACAAGCACTTCAAGGACCACGCAAAGATCGCCGACTGGTGGGACATTGAGGCCAACAAGCCAAAGGGCGAGGCGTACACGCGCATGGAGAAGACGGATTTTGGCGACGAGGACCCAGACCCTCGCGCCGAGTACCATGGCCTCGCCGGCGCCGACAGTGCCAGCGACTCCGACGACCATAACGAGCCGGCCGATCTGCCGCCGCGGTCTACGTCGCCGGATCCGGCTGCCGTTGCTGTTGCCGTTACGGCCGCCGGCAACGATCACACGGGCCGGCGGAAGCGGAGGCTCGAGGACGCGGACACGACTGAACGGCCGCGCAAGTCGTCGCGCTGCGAGATCTTGTTCTATTGCGTAAGTGTAGTCCAGCACTCCATCTCTCTCCTGTCTCAGCTGCCCACTGGCTGGCTGGCGGACTGAATGAATCACGACAATAACTGACGCATTGCGCAGTGCGGTTGCCGGGAAGGCCCCTTTGCGTGGAGCCTCTACAAGAACTGCATCACATGCGACCACTCGTTCTGCGGGCGGTGCGATCGCAAGCGGCTGGATCCGTCGACGGCAACGGGCGACGAGATCGACTTTGACGTCTTTGCGGCCGGGAGGGGGCTTTAATTTGAAGTGGGTGGGTGCTGGGAGGTGGGAAG
>NW_022983530.1:885338-955390 GCF_010093885.1 Aplosporella prunicola CBS 121167 | reverse complement strand
GGGGGAATGAGGGAAGCAGGAACGGCGTGGTACTGTAGAGACTGGCTTGGTTGGGCTGAGCTGAGCCATGTATTTAGATGCGAGCCATGCTCCGGTACCAAGGTAAGTACCATGCACTTTCACAGTGATGTATTTAAGTTCGCTCTCTCTCTGACTTGACCCGTTTTCCATGCAGCCTACAGTATTTACTATACAAGTCTACATATCTGCACTTATTCGAGGCTTTACTCTTCAAACTATAACCTAGCCAAGGATGTCTACAGCGGGCCGTACTTGATTCCCTTCCCTCTCTATAAAAAAAAAATTAAAAAAAAAAAACGACAATTAACAAAACGAAGAAACAGACATTCGAGCCAACAACCCACCACGCATCATAGCAATGGACGAAGAGACGAACATCGGCGTCGTCATACTAGGCGGCTGTGGCGTCGACCCAGCAAACATAGACCACCTGCGCCGTCTAGCCAGACGCCGACACATGTGGGCCTGTGCTCACGCAATGGCGGTCACCTGTCTGGCTATATTCTTTGGTTTCGCCCTGGAAGGGTTGCTCCGCGAGCTCCGCGTGTTCACGCAGAGCGAAGGGGTCCTGCTGGTCGTGGCTTTGGTGGCGGTGGTTGTGACGGCGTTGCCGGGGGTTCCGTTTGGGTCGCCGAGGGCTGTGGTGCTGTTCCGTTAGGTGGGGGTGGGTTTGGGTTTGGGTTTGGGTTTGCTTGTTTTTTCGTTTTTTTTTTTTTTTTTTTTTTTTTTTTTTTGCGCTTTCGTCTTCTTATATCTGTGGCTTTAGGGTTACTGCGCTCTCGTGCTTTAGGAGAACTCACTCGACCAACTCGCACTTACGTGAGTTTTTATCTTCGTGCGTATGTAACTCCTTCCTTCGTCTATTCTCTACACGGTAAGTATAGCTATCCAGCACTACCCGGTTATACAAGCAAAGTAGTTGTAACTAGCGAAAGAGTACTTGGTGGGTGTGTAGGTGCAGTAGACTTATATTGATAGGCGGCCAGGGGGGTGGACAAAACAGCTCTACAGAGATGCGTGGGGCCCAACAGATACTTTCGCTTCACTGCATTTCAGCCGTCCGTGTCTGCTACCAACTATATCATACAGGCCGGCTACGCGTTTAGCTATGAGGTATCTATCCACTGGAAGCAAACTGCCCCGTCGTCTTCCTCTTCGTTTTGCCATCGTCTCCTCCGTCCATCCGTTCCTCTCCCCCGCTGCCTGACCAAGCACATACGTCCCTATCCAAGCGTCAACGCGGCTTTAAGTTAGGTCTACGTAAGCACACGACTAAGCCTTCTTCCCGCCCGACGCCTTCCACGCCGCGGCGCGTTTGCTGCTCCGACCCTTCGGCTTCGCACCGCCCGCCTTCTTCTTGCCCGCACTGAACTTCAGGCCCTTCTTGCCCTGCGCAGCCGTAGCACGATGGCCCTCGAAGACGAAGCTCTCGGGGGTCTTGAAGCCACCGGCACCGGCAGCGGGCTTGCCGCCGCTAGCAGCGGGCTTGCCCGGCTTGAGCGCTTTGGCGGCGCCGGCTTTGCCGAGCAGCTTGGCTGCGCGCCCGGCCGTCGACTTCTCCTCGGCCGTCATCTTCGGTTGGTACACCGAGCTGCTGTTGGCGCCCGTGGCGGGGCGCGTCGACGTCAGCGCGTTGCGCCGCTGTTGGTTGCGCTTGAAGGCTTTGGCGCGCACGACGCGCAGTTTGCGCGGGAGCAGCGGCGGGAAGCGCTTCTCGTTGAAGAGGAGGGCGGCTTCGACGCCGTTTTCGTCCTGCGAGGTGGAGGGTTAGTTTTGTTTTTTGAGGAGGGGGTGGGGATACATACAGTGAACTGGACGTAGGCGAAGCCCTTGCCGACTCTGGTCTGCGGGTCGCGCACGACGCGCACGCTCTCGACGGTGCCGGCCTGGCCGAACTGGCGCCACAGGCCCTCCTCGACGTCGCCGGGCTCCTTCTTCTTGCCGAGCTTGCGGCCGAACTTGTCGGCGTCGGCCTGCTGGACCAGGCTCTCGTCGTCGACGAAGCCAAGGTTGCCGACGAAGACGCAGCGGCGGTGGTCGGCCTTTGCCGGGTGCGCAACCGAGTCGACGCGCAGGTGGCGGGCGAGCACGACGGTGCCGTTGAGGCGGCGTTGTGCCTCGCGCGCGGCCTGCTGCGTCGTGTAGACGACGTAGGCGTTGGTGCTCTTGGTCGTCGCGTCCATGAGCTCCTTCCTGGCGTAGGCGCCCTTTTTGGGGATGTTGGTCGAGTAGGCCGTCGACCGGAAGCGCAGCGACTCGACCTTGTGCGGCGGCGTGCTGGCGGGCAGCTCCGAGAGGAAGGACGACATGTGCGCCAACAGCGTCTTCTTGGCCGACTTGGACGAGATGGCCTCGGTCGACACGTTGCCCAGGAAGACGGTCCGCGCGGCCTTGTCAAACTCGGTGTCCTCCTTCTTCTCGGCCTTCGCCAGCGACTCGTGTTTCGGCGCCTCAAAGTCCGAGTCTGCGTCCGAGTCTGCGTCCTCGCCGTTTGCTGCCTCGACGTCCGAGGACGCGTCAGAGGCCTCTCCGTCTCCCATCTTCTGGCGCTTCGTGTTCCTCTCGGCCTTCATTTTGACCTCCTCTTTGGCCTCTTCCTTGGCCAGCTTGCGCATATATTTGTCTTCGAGCTCTTCCTCGGCGCCCTTCCTCTTGCGCTTGCGCTGCGACTCGACAGGCGCCGATTCTGCGGGTTCTGACTCGGCCTCTGGCGCGTCTGCGTCGGCCATTTCCTCGTCGCTTGCTTCAACATCTTCTTCCTCTGCTTCCTCGTCGTCTAGCTCCTCGTCGATGCTGGACAGATCCTCGTCGTCCTCCTCCTCGGCGGCGTCATTGTCGCTGACCTCATCCTTGTCGGCCTTGGACGTCTTCGGGGCAGGCGCTTCGTATACGGACTTGGGGCGAGGCTGGATGGGACCCGCCTGCGAGATAGTGAGCAAAGGTGTAGATGTTGGAGTGGGTGGTGGAACAGCGTACGCTTTGGGCAAACAGCGATGCGAGGACGGGGTCGACAGCCTTGGTGTCGGCGACGAGGGACTTGATCTTTTTGGCCATGGTTGGTGGTGTGTATATACTCCAACCATCTACTATGAATGCGGCGCCGGACTTTTTTCAAAGGCGCGCGGCGCGACTTGATTTCTGCCGGCCGAGTCCGCCTGTGGTGCACGCATCAGGGCCCGCGAACAGCTCCACCAACTCTCTGCCCACAACTCCGCTTTGCCTACCTTCTTGCTTGCTCATTCCACCACCGCGCCCCTCCGCTTCCCATCCGTCGCCGCGAGCTTACTCCCGCACCGCTCCCGCCGCTCCCTGCTCACCGCTTCTCGCACCCGCGCCGTCCCAATTTTGACACCACACGCTTTCCCCGCCCGCGACCACCCTCGACCACCCGCCATAGCCTCTTGGTGTGCTGCTGACGTCGGCGCACCATGAGCGCATTACAACGAAGCAGCAGGAGCCGCTCCAAGACGGCCCCAGACATCTCCGTGCCATCGCCTGGCGGTAAGCCAAGATTCAACCCCCCCACACGTCACCATGCCCTCTAGAGGACTCGTGAATGCACGTCTCTTGCTCGACCACGTCTGTCGTTGGGCGAGACTGTTTGCGCTCCTTCCCATCTCGTCCCGCCAGAGGGCGCCTGCCGCGCCGCCCGTTTTGCTCGCTCAAGACGCGAAGCTAAACCAACTCTCGTGCATCTAGACACCGACTGCTCGACTCCTTCCATGGTCCCCGCCAAAGCTCCCACTCCCGAACCGCTCGAGTCTCCCGAGCCACAATCACCTCCCCGGAGTGCCCCACGCGAGACCCTTCCGTCTGAACAACCGCAGCCACAACCATCGACGAGCACACCTAACGCGACCAACGGAGAACCCGGGCCCGAAATCGCTCGCAATGGGGACATGGTCGACTCGGGCGACGACGGCTCGAGCAGCCTCAGCGAGCCCGAGGAAAGCATCGAGGATCGAGATGAGGCTGCTCTGAGGACACGCGCATCGCCGGACGTCGAAGACAACGACTCGGAAGCCGAGACGGAGCGGTTAGAGGGCTCACCGCCCGAGCTGTCGCGCACAGCTACAGACGTCACGGTTGGTGGTGAAGGAGACGCCGGTCGGAGCCCGAGTAAGTTAGCGAGGGCCACGACGGCGGAACACAACAATGAAGCTGCAGCTCCCGCGCATTCGGCGACCGTGTCGGAGCTGAGCGACAACGACGACGACGACGTCCTCCTACCCGATGCCAAGCCCGACGCAGAAGCCGATCGGGAAGACTCGCCCAATGGAGAGCGAAAGCGCAAGCGGTCGAGCAGCGCGCTCAGCTCAATCGACGATGAAATGGACATCGACCAGCCAGCGCGCAAGCGCAGCAACTCGTCGAGGCATTACGATGTGAACGGAGATGATGCCGAAGCAAAGGACGGGGGCGAGCATGCAGCCGAGGATGAGGAGCAACCTCCGAAGGAAGCAGACACACACGCCGAAGAGGAGGACACGGCCGAGCCAGCAAGCGAGGCCCCCGCCGTAAATAAAAGGTCCAAGAGTAAGAAAGGCCAAAAGAAGGGAAAAAGGACAAGGGCGAACACCGATGTTGAGGAGGCTGCTGCGACACCAGTGGAAGCAGAGGAGGAAGAGACTGGCGATGTGGAGATGGATGCCGAGGAGGCTGGTGTCATCGAAGAAGAGCGTAAGTGTACGCAACGGGCGACTGGGAGCCTAAATGCTAATTGCTTGGCACAGGTGATCGCAAGCACAATGCGTTGGAAGCTCTCAACAAGATTGAAAAGCAGTTTTTGACCTTCCAGAAAAGGCAAGTAGCAGTGACCATCATCAACATACTTCCCTGATTAACATAGTCTTTGTAGGCGCCTGGAGGAGCAGCTGGAAAAGCTCTCGACGGAACTGGTGCAACTGAAGCAGCCGGACTCGACCCATCCCGACTACTTGCTGATGCTGCAAGCCGTTGACAAGCGTCGGGACGAGAAGATACGGCAAGAGAGTGTCAAGCTGGACCTTGCAAGAGGCATTGCGAGAAAGCAGTTTGTGGCGATGCGTGGCACCATTGTGAACCAGTGGAGAAATGACATTTCCGAGCTGCGCATGGATTACCTTACGAGGTGCAACCAACGCATCACCCAGCTGCAGAGGGAGAGGCGGTACTGGGGCCAGAACGAAGCCGACTACACCATCAAGTTCAACCCGAAGCGGCCGCAACAGATTCAGCAACAGTCAGCCTACAACCTCGAAGTCTCCGTCTTGGCCGGTGTGGCGAAATATGTTGGATTTCCGGCAGCGCCGGACCTTTCAAGTGCACGCCCCGCCGAAATGGACCAGGATCTTGCCGCCATGGGCGTGAGTAACCCGAAGACGTTCCCAAAAGAAGGACAAGCTGACAGTATTAGATACCACATCGTCCAACGGCGCCGCCAGCCGCGCGTCCCGCGCCTTTGCCCGAATCCTCACGCGGCGAACGCGCCGCCGAAGAGCAGTTTTACGAGCAAAACGCATGGGCAAACCCGCAGCATCCCGCTCACCACCACACCCACTACCACCCGATGGCCACGGCACCGCAACCGCGAGTGGCGACGAGCAATCCCTTTGCGACGCCCGCTGCGCAAAGGAGCCAAGTCGACCTCAGCCAGCCCAACGGCTCGGCCTCGACTATCGACATGCAGTCGAATCCGCCGTCCGGCCACCACACGCAGCAGCAGCGCGATATGTACGAGTCCCCGGTCATGCAGCTGAAGCAGGCTCTCCAGCGCTCCGAGCCAGACACTACGGCTTGCTAGCATAGGGTCATGGTGTTTAGCGTTTATACCTATGTTAGTAAGCAAGTTCTGGTGTCGTCCGTGGGGACTGCTGCTGCTGTTGTTGTTTGTCGAAAAAAAGCCCTCCAAACAACCTGGCCGAAGGTGGTTGGGAACACGGGAGCCGAAGGAAGAACATGAATGACCGCACCGTATACTCATTTCAGCGTTGCGTAGGGGCAGTTTTTGGCATGTCCTTACTACCTACCTACCTACCTACCTGCGGTAGCGGGAAGAGTTGCTATAGCCGTCAACGTCTACGTAGGGTTTCTGGATATACCAACCAACCAGGCCCGGACAATGGAGAGAGTGTGGTCGGTTCCTCTGCACACACACACACACACACACACACACACACACACACACACACACACACACACACGCATACACATGCATACAAAGAACTACCCAGCGGTCTGACCCATGGATGGATGGATGAATGAAGCAAACTCACTCGCTCGCTCGCTCGCGCTCTGCCTGCCTCCTAGGACAGGACTGGTGCAGCGGGCGTGGATGACTGCGAGAGTAGAGTAGGTTGGGGTAGGGTGGGTTAGGGTAGGTAGCGAAGACGCATGCGCAGTACGCAAGGGACTGCGCGAGGAGCGCTTGATATGCACTGTACCTTACCGAGGTAGTTGCAGTGCGGACGCGTGGCGGGACTGCCTCGCCGGCCGTGGCTAGGCTAGGCTAGGCTAGGCTAAGCTGTTCGCATGAGCAACGAGGTCATGGATGAAGACGTGGCTAGCTATGTATGGGTGCGCGTAGCTGCGCGATGGACGTGAGCGTGAGCGAGCTTGCGAGCTTGCGTGAGGGGTTTTGGATATTTATCTACCTACTTACCTCACTACTTACACTACATGGCCAGGTCCGGATAAAAAGCAGGTTAGAGACGACGAGAAGGACAGATGGACGGAGAATGCGAGCGCTGCTGCTGTTGTGTGTGTGTGTGTGTGTGTGTGTGTGTGTGTGTGTGTGTGTGTGTGTGTGTGTGCGTCGCAGCTAGATGTGTGCGTCGCAACTCGACGTGACGTGATGGAATGATGGAATGACTGACTGACTGACTGACTGACTGACTGACTGACTGAGTTGAGTTGAGAGGAGTGAATGACTGAAAAAGCAAGAGAGAACCGCAACCGCACTCGCATCCATGGGCCTTTTTTCTACCTCCTACTGTATCCATCCATCCCTTCCTGTCCCTTTACGCTTTGGCCCTCTGGTTCCTTTGACTTGGTGCCGTGGTGTTGGCGTGGTGATTATTATTATTATGACGAGGATGATGGATTCTCGATACGGGCTGAGTTATTGTGGTGTTAGGATCTGGAATGTTGTTTGCGTGCTTAGGCGGAAAGATGGGCATCGTAGCGTCGCTGAGGGGGGTGGGTTGATGAGGTTTGGGACGAAGGATATAGACGGATGGACTGTTTAGATTTCCAGCTCATTCTCATCCCCGCTGCATTTCATTTGACTGACACTGCTGGTTCTGTCGCCTGTGCTATTTGATGCACCCACCAACCTACAGTGCAGCCAAATCTAAAAAGTACATCATACCAGGACACTGTGAAGCAAGTATACAAATTCGGCAAAGGCACGTACAATTAAAGACAGCTTGGTGATATACCGTTACTGTACAATTTAATACCCACTATGAAATCTCGCTCTAAATATTACATGATCGTCCAATGTCGTAAAAAAGCCTTCTCTTATCGTACAAGCATTCTTTTCCTAGTCTTTGATGCACCCTTATGGTACAAGGAATTCAAGCCTTATCTTTAGGGACAGTCTATCGTGATAATACCACGCGTGCCGAAGCCGTTGGGTCTCAACAGTTTATGGACCCACACATCGAGACGTTTTCAGATGTTTACTCCTTGGTCTTCTTGCGGATGTGGCTGATCCTCTTCTTGATGCCTTCGGTCACCTTGCGGCCCGTCGTGTTGCTCCTGTGCACGCCCTCTTCTCGCTGCCATTCGGCGTTGTAGGGCGCGGCATCGGACTTGTTGCGCGGACGTGTCGTCATCTCAATGCCGTAGTCATCGTCACGCTTCTTGCGACCAGCAGCCTCGTATTCCTCGGCGTCAAAAAGAGGCTCGCCCTTGCCCTTGATATCGTTGGGGCGATATTCCTATGCCAGGTGATTAGTACACGGTAGGGAATGCATTAGTATGAATAGGGAGACTCACAACATCGTCCCATCTCTTGTAGTTTCCACCATCAGCAATCATCATGTCCTCGCCTTCTCGGTAGTTGTACACGCGTCCAAAGCGGTCCCTCGTTCCAGGCGGCACCGCCGCCGTTCCCTCAATCGGATAGTGCTTCTCAAGCGCGTCCATGATGTTCTCCCGGGGCGTCGCCCTCAGCGCTTCGGCATTGCTCTCTGCAACAGCGGCGATGGGACTAGTCTTGATGTCCGTGTTGCGTGCCAACAGCGTAGCGTCGTAAGGTCCCTCGTGGTGGTACTTGCCGCCAATCTGGTCCAGTCTGTCGATCGTGTCCGGACCGGGAAGGTGGCGCTTGTTGAGGTGAGGCGAACGACGCGCAAGCTTCTCTTCGCGCCTCAGCTCATCGAGAGGGTACACCGATCTGTCACCCGGGTAGCGCTCACGCAGGGAAGAGCTGCGGCGCGGGCGACCCTCGGTCACGTGGCGATGTCCCGGAGAACGGTGGTGGTGGTCGCTACTGCGGCGAGAATGAGGTGGCGAGGGGTAACTGTTGTCGCGGAACGGGTTGGTGCTGCGACGGGGAGAAGCAGACGAGGGAGGAGTGGCATAGCCGGAGCTGATTGGCTGCGCGGTGACATAGCTGCCATCCTTGGAACTGAGGCTGGACTTGCGGAAGGGGTTCGTCTTGCTCGAGCTGCCGGTCGTCTGGGGGTGGAACTGTGGGAAAGCTTCCTTTCCGGCGGAGTTGGGCGGAGATGGGTAGCTGTTCCTGCCACTGCGGCCTTTCGGGAGAGAGTCGAAGGTGGAACGGAAATGCGAGCCGGGACCAGTCTCCTCGCTGGGTTCAGGACCCATGAGAGGATCGATCAGGTATTGGTGTGCCTGTGAGGAGTGTGAGCAGATGGGTGTTGATCAACTGGAGATGGACGAGGATGCGCACGGATTTCATGTCAGCACTGCCGGCGGGTTCCATGGTGATGGATGGTAGGTATTGTTGTTGTTATGGGGGAAAGAGAATGGAGAGAGAGATGGAGAGATGTGAGAGATAGTAGTTAAGAGTAAATAATGTATGATCCTTGGATGGTTGCGGCAGCCACGTACATATGTATGGCTTCCGCTTATGGGATCGTGTGTACGCGCGGAAGCCGCTGCCACCCTGCGTCATTGATGTGACGTAGCGCGCCGATCACTAAAATTGGCAGCAAACGGGCGACGGGCGCGTCCCTGATCATCCCCCCCAACCTAACATCACGTCCACCAGCGCCCGAAGGAACGTTCAAGTTCCTCCAGCAACATATGCCCAATGACGACCCTCGTCGCCTATCCTGACTCAGACTCGGAGCAAGATGCTCATGACGCCCACCCGCCAAAGCGCAAGCGGCCCACGCCTGCATCCGCTTCCTGCAACGATCTGCCCCCTCCTCCGCCGCTCCCGGCCGCCTTCCATGACCTCTACTCCACCGCGACGCGTGTGAGCACCTCTGATGATCCCAGTCTGCACGCTGGAAGGAAGCGCGCAATTCCCCACATGGAAGGTCATTGGATGAGCCACGTCTACCTCGAATGTGAGCTGCCGTCTTCTTTTGCTTGCGTGCTTGCGTGCTTGCGTGCTTGCTTTTATTTGACCGCTGTTTCCCTTTCATTTATTTGTGAAATGCTAACTGACGCCCACCGAGGGCACCCTACCGCCGCAGAGTCAAGTACCTTGGCATCTCTCATTGCACACGTGCAGGCTTCCGCCGATGCAGGTGCTACCATCCACAGCAGCCTGCAGACAGCCCTCAACACCCCCGCTCCTCTGCACATCTCGCTGTCGCGTACTCTGCCAATCCCCACAGAGACGCGGGCACCCTTTCTGACTGCCTTGAATGCCCAAATCCAGCGCACTGGCGCCCGTCCTTTTGACATCAAGTTTGGAGGCCTCAAATGGGTGAGCAACTATGATCGCACGCGCTGGTTTCTCGTCATGGGCGTACAGAAACCAGCTAGAGACGAGCTCAACGCGCTACTAAGAGCCTGCAACCGTACCGCAAAAACCCACGGCTTCCCAGAGCTGTATGGCAAGGACGGTGCCACCAGCGAAGGAGAAGGCATTGACATGGGTCTGGGCAAACTGGAAGCTGCCGATGATCACTCAGCGGCATTCCATGTCAGTCTCGCATGGAGTCTGGAAGCCCCGGGAAAAGACGCGAGAAATCCATTGGCCGACAAAGTGGTAAGGGAATGGATGGAGGACGAGGTCTTAAAAATCGCAGTCCGATTCGACGCGGTCAAGGTCAAGATTGGCAATGCAGTGCATGCCGTAGACCTTGGCAAGAAGCGGGAGAGCGGCACGAAGGGCATTCTCGGATGACGTGAAGGAAAAGCCACGGACGTTTTGGCGAAGCGATGGTCGATGTGGCTGGTCTGGGCAAGTAGGCCAGAACAGTCTGGAAGGCGTTCGTCTGCGCAAATCTCGTGGTCCGTGGCAAGTGTAGGCCGCCTGGTTGTACCGGTAATTAGGCTTAATGAACTTGGAGTAAGCACCAAGTCTGTGGGTGTTGAAGCCACCACTCTGTACAATATAGGTACTACATACTACGACAAGTACCGCGTGACGGCGCAATGGGGCACCGGGTCTTTCATTCCTCCACTGCGTGCTGTGTTGAGGAGACTGCCCGGTAATCAGTGGAATGTTTTATAGAATATAGAAGTAAAAAACATTGACGTAGATATATTGAATTCTAAGCTTAATTTATTTATCAAACAACGAAACAACAATACCCAGCGGGGCATGCCACTGCCAGCCATTCAGGCTCGCAGCACGCACCCTCAAAACCACGCACGCAGCTCAAAAAACCACCACCCAAACCCAACAACACCCATCACTCACCTCACGACCCACGACCCTCTCTCTCACCCTCCTCACCTCCTCAAGCCCCAAAACCCCTCCAATCCCCTCCCAGCCAACAGCCAACAGCCGCACGCACGCACGCACCACGCCTCGCCCCCTATACCCGCGCACGCACCCCCCGCAGCCACGTGTCCCAGCGGCGGGCCGGGCTCCCGCGCGCCCCCCTGAGGCGCGCAGCCAATCACGCTGCTCGCAGCTAAATTCGCATTGCCGGATTCGGGGTGTAAACAGATGCGCTACGTTCGATGTTGCAGGGGTGGGCGTGCGTGCGTGCGTGTGGGGCGGTGGGGTGGGTTTGGTTGGTTGGTTGGCGGCTGGTGCTTGGTGCTTAGGGTGGTTTTTCTTTGTGTGTGTTGGTTCGTGATGGTTCATGGTGGTGGGTATGTTCCTGCCTCTTGGGAGGGACACGATGGTGCGTGGATGGATGGTGGGGGGTGGGTGAGGTGGTTGTGGTGGGGGGGGGGGATGCAGCAGTGGGGGAGGGGACCGGTGAGACTGGGATGCGCGACCGGTCGTGGTTCTAGAATTCCGTGTGGGGTTGGGGGTTTGTTGTTCGTTCGTGTGCTTGGTGGCTTGCCTTGGTGGTGGTGGTGATGGTGATGAGGATGGGGGTGTTGTCTATTTTACCTATGTAGTCGATGCTGAAAGAGGAAAAGACCAAGAACGCTCGCCCACGTCGTCACGTCCAGCACACCCCGTTCCACCCAGACAATTTTCTTCTTGGCCATTCATTTATCGGTCGCCGATGTCTAATATCCCTCCCGCTCCCCAGACTCCTACCCATTGCTTGCTCCAGAAACATGATATCCATAATCCAGGTAGGTAGCGATGCCTGCGCTACTGCCAACGCGTCCATCGAACGAATCAACCGTTCAAACGAATCAACCAGAAGTATAATAACCTCTTCACCCCATCTCCGTCCCTTTCCCCGTCGCTGCCGCCTCCGCTCTCGCCCTGCCCCTCGCCTTCCTCTTCCCCAGCCCCACCGTTACCGCGCTCTGCAGCGAGAAACTATTGATATCGAACGGCGCCCCGGGATCCGTATCTGCCAGTGCTTGGGCAGAGGTAGTGGTGGCCGCTGCTGCTGGCGCCGCCGCCGCCACCGCCGAGTCTGCAGCGCTTGATGTGGTGACTGTAAGGAGCGTCGTGTCGGCGGAGGTGTCAGCCGAGGAGGAAGGGTCGAAGGAGAACGAGGGAGCGCTCGTATCCGCGGAAACGCTGTTGTCGGTCATGGTCTCGGTGACGACGGCTTCGACGGTGACGGTCTTGGTCGTGGGCTGCATGACGGTGCTGACGTCCATTTGGGTCATGGTAACCTTTTGCTCGGCGTTAGCAGTAGTCGGGGGGACCGAACGAGAGAGATGAGGAATACCGTTTGGATCTCAGGCTGCGTCATGGTCATCATGACAGTTTCGGTTTCTGTGGCGACGTCGGTTTTCGTCATGATCACCGTTTGGTTCTTTGTCATGGTCATTGCCAGTTGTTGCGTCCTGTTCGCCTTGTTTAGGGTGTGCCCGATGCAATTCGCGTGCTTCTGGGCAAAGCTTACACTGTGGAGTTGACATTTTGGACAGTGAGGACCAGTGGCTCGTCCGTTAAAGTCATCGTCATCGTCTCGACCTGATTTACTGTTTCCGTGGTGGCTTGTTGCTCCGTCCTGTTGGTTCCCAGTTAGACAATACTAGTGATCGAGAATATTACCCTGAACGGAGCTTACACTGTAGCGTTGACATTTTGGAGAGTGAAAAGAGGCGCGGCCTTGATTGTCTCGACCGTAGTCAATGTTGACACTTCATGTCGATGTCTCCAATGGTGAGCTACCTGCAAGTTTAGGTTAGAAAAACATAGGCTGTCTTACAGAGGAATAACATACCACTGTTGGCCAAAGAGATACGATGACGACAAGCACAGGGCATACTTGACCGAACCAAAGAGGTCTCATCTCAGGCGTTGGCACCGTTGAGGAGAAGTGGGGAGAAAGATCGCGCCAGCGCGCTGTGGAGAAGGATATAAGAAAGGAATCGCAGACCAGCTGGATGTGGGTTGGTCAAGCCAAGATTCGATTAAACAGACATAGATTCAAACGAGCGCGGGTATGAACAGAAAAGGATAGAGTGAGCAGGAAGACTTCAAGCAAGAGACGGAGAGAGAGCGAAGGAACGGGACGGAATGAAGCTGCCAAGCACCACCACCCACAAGCGATATGCAGAATATAAGCATATGTATTAACTCTGCTTCAAGCTCCACCACTCTCACACCCGGATTGAACCTACCTGGCCAGCTTGCGACCAGGACCCCTTCCACATCGTATGCGGCAAGTGCGAGATCGAAGCGCCTTGGGCATGACATTGCGCTGAAGCCACCATGATGCCTTTCCTGTCTATATAACCGTTCCATAATGGTCTGGCCAGACGCTACCGGAAAAAGGCTGGCACGCTTGGTGTTGAGGATTGTCGACTCCATACGGGGCACGTTTCAGCCTTGCTGCGATTGATCTTGACGCTCGCCAATATCGTGGAGGTAGAAAATCCACCGCCCTTGGGGTAAGCGCCGAGCCACCGGATGCTCTCTTCCACTCGGACGCTGTTGTTGAGGAAATGAGGCTAGGAGATGCTGTCGACTTGTCAATAGATGATCTACGCGCATGGGCCATGACTTCTCGGATCCGACGATCGCCGTGCCGGATGCTCCAGGGGTCTGGGCACCATCATCATCGTCATTTTATTTGGGAGATCATGTCCCCGGCTAAAGCAATCTTCCTGGCTAAAATAAGTGGGTGTTGAGCTTGATTTTTCAACTTACAGCGAGAGCTCATAAATGACGTGATCTGAGCTGCACCGCTACAATACCTACGAAGTGACCTGTCCACGCTTCAAATTACATCGAGATATTTGTTTTTTGCCTGGCTTGTCTGGCTTGTCATTCTGGAGGCCGGGGGCCAAGAAGCCGGCAAATTGGTGATAGAGTACAGAGCATGCATGACGGTTGTACCGCACGAGCATCTTGATTTCGCTACCGTCACGGATCTGGTTTGGATGGAGTTTGGTTTGGTTGAGAACAACGGTGGTGTTGGAGTGGCCGATCTACGTCTTCGTGTTGGGGAAGGATTCCAACAAGATCACACCCGGAGCGGCTGTGAAAGGCGGACCAACAGCGGTCAAGTGCTGCAAACTGAAGAGCGAAATGTTGGGTAGGAGCTACAGGGTTGAGTTGCGTTTGAAGGTCTCTTCTTGAACAAGCTCATCTTGTTGTTTCGCATTCCCCCTCGTGGGTTCCCGTTTGTCGGTAGGTGCCTTGCAAGTGACGCTTTCGCAATACAAGATTCCATGAGGTAGGCGCTCTGCAGCTGACTGCCTCTTCCAACAGGCGGTTGCCTTCCGCGGGTGCCTTTCACGGGAGGTAGGTGCCAACGGTCAAGCCCTGTGCCACCTCTCCACCAAGGGAGGCAGGACCAGGCACGACCGCCACTTCCCTCCACCGTGAAAGTCGGCCCGGGAGGTCCCAAGCGAGCCTCTGCCCTCGCCTATAAATACCCCTCCCCTCCCACCACCACCTCCTCTTCTTTTCTTCTTCAGCTCTCTTTACCTCTTGGCTTAGATCAAGTGTAGTATCTGTTCTTTACAGTCTAATCGCTGTAACGTCCCTACGGGGGCTTTTCTTGATTAGCTCGTTTTTGGAACCCGAGGGGTGGCCGCTGCGCTTGCGCATGTCGCTCCTCACGGTGTCGCCCGTATTTGCACTGTCTCGGGCTGACGCGACCTTCCATCGTCTTTCGAGGGAACACTTTTTCATTGAGTGACCCGGCTTGCCTGGGTCCTTGAGGAAGGAGGCTCTTGGTTGCGCGGGACTCTCTCGCGGTGCTGGCGAGACTTGTGCCGCCAGGTGGCAGTGACGGCAAGCGTTAGGCGGAAACTTGTCTCACTAGCAGGCAGCAGCCTGATCGCAACATCTAGCCGCTCTCGCCAAAGGCCTGCTGAGTTCGATTATGTCAAGAACACGGCATCTACAAGGGCGCAAACGACCGACTTACCATCAAAAACACGACCTACCGACACAGCATCGCGGCGGCACCGACATCCGCCACTCCCACCTTCAAAGGCAGTACCTACGCTCCTGCACCGGCTCCCAGCGGAGCCTAGCCGCCGCTGTCAGACGGGGCACAGTAAGCTCTCCACCCGATAGCACCCGGTTCTCAATCTCGCCGACCCAAAGCTTCAGCTCGGCATAACGTGGGATAGCAACGAAAAGACGCGCCACCGACGACAGAAACACGCGCGTCATACTGCTAGACGCTTTTGACCATACACGGATTCCGTTCCCTGCCGCACCGGCATCCGGACGACAGCGGATCGCAGTCTGGAGCGGCATGTTATATGACAATGGCAAGGGAGGGGCTTTAAGACGAGGGAACGGCCTCGGCAACAGTTGGTAGATAGGTTGGCGTAGGATGTGTTTTGGCTGGTGGATCGGTGCGAAGCCGCGTCGTGGGCGGCTGGACGGCCTTTGCTTGAAGACGTCCCGTGAGGTTCCGTCGAGCGGGTTTGCAGCGGAGAGTGATGGGGCGTGCAAAGCGGGTTGGTTGCGTAGTTACGTAGGGTGAGTAGGAAGCGTAAGAATAGCTGCAGTGGAGACACATACTGAGATACATTAGTATATGATGTCGGGATGCAGTTAAGAATGAAGACCCCTTCTCGGAAATGGTGTATTGGCTTGATCGTAAAGCACCATAGATGAGCAGATAACTGGAAAGCGTAGGAGCATGACGAGTACTACGTGTAGAATCATTACTTAGCCGGTCGAACATTTTCTACGTGGTCATTTATTTATTGTCCATTCTATTCCAAGGTTGGATAATATACAACTAACTTATGGATGCGTCAGCGGCTGTCTGTAGGTATGTATGTACTACAAAATTGGAGCAAGATCCTTTTTGCGTGCGATTAATGTGAAAGCCTTTCAGCTAATCCACCCTGAGATACTCATCGCTAGTTAGCTGCTCGAGTGGCGTGTCTTGCCGGCGTAAAAGACAGGGAGAAAAGAGACATCGACTTCACGCCGACGTCCATTAATTCTCAACAGCTGGAGCGTAGAAGCACAAAAGTCATCGTGTGTGTGTAATTCTCGCAGCGTTGCTTTTGCAGACGCCATGGCTACGTACCGTCAATGGCAAGCAGCGTGCGCGCCCATCAGAATTGAAGAAAAAGGGAATAAGTCCAGGGTTGAATATCCGTCTCAAACGCCGCGTGATTAAGCCTCAATGCCACATACCTCCTTTCGTCCCCTCCACCTCTCTGTTGTTTGTCTGCCAGGCCGCCAGCCTCACGAAGCGACGCTCTCGGCATCGCCCGTCTGCACGCCCTCGCTCTCCATCTGCCGCACAAAGGCCTCCCAGCTCTCGACTGTGTCGGCGAAGAACGTGACGTGAGCATCAGCCAGGTCGCCCAGCGTGTCCTTGAATTCGAAGGCCTTGATGCGCTCGAAGTCGGCAACCTCGGTGACTGTCTGCTCATCAAAAGCTTCGGATGTCTTCTTTGCATTCTCGACCTCGCGCGTCAGGCGTTCAATCTGCAGCTCAAGCTTGCGCACGCGGTCGCGGCGCGACTGCTCGTGGTCGACGCCGCGGACGTCCTCGATTTTGGCGCGCAGGAAGCCCGACGCGCCCATGGCGGCGGTGCTGCTTGCGTTGGCGAGGTTGTCGCGGTCTTGGGCCGCCTTAGCCAAGTAGTCGGTTAGGCTCTCGAAGTCAAGCTGCTTCTGTTCGCGCGTCTTAAGCAGGGACTTGATCGCGTCGATGTAAGCGTCCATGTCGCGCAGGCTGCCCAGGTAGTTGTGTTCCGTATGCGTGTGCAGCGCGCGCAGGCCTTGCCCCGTCGTCTCGACGCTGCTGGCGAAGCTCGTCAGCGCCTGCTCGACGCCCGGTTCCAGCTGCACCAGTTTCTGACACTGCGCGGCCAGCTCGCCATAGTCAACGCCCAGGTCCGCTTGGCGTCGCGCCACCCGCGCCACCACCTTCTCCACCAGTCCCAGGTCCTCATCAAGCTTGTCCGCCCGGTCCCGTACGTCGATGAAGCGCTTGTCTGCCTTGTGTACTTTGCTGAAGGCCCCCATCAGCGTGTCCGTGAAACTGTCAAACACCCCCCCGCTCGCCGCTGCGTCAGCCGCCGCTGACCCGCTCATGCTCCGCGTCGGCCGGCTCCGCATCGTGCTGTTCCAGTCGGTGCTCTCTAGGAATAGAAGGAACAGCACCGCCCGCCGGAGCACCGGGTGCAGCGTCAGTCGCTTGAGGAAGCGTCGCAGCGAGTGCGCCCGCCGCTGAGTGAAGTCGGGTCCGAAGCGGTCGCCGCGTACATACTCCATCTTGTGCTTGTCGGGAAGTGGCGGTACAGCGCATTGCGGATATTCGCGCGAAAGCGTCTTGTACAAGAATACGAAGTCGGTGAAGCGTCGACGTACGCTAAATTCGGAGCGCTGGAAGGATTGGAAGTCGCTCTGCGGGGCAAATCGTAAAGATTAGCATTCCTGAGCAGCGACTCGCCCTGTGAGGGGTAATTGCCATATGGCGCGAAGCGGCAGTGAGTCTAAGGACAGGTGTACCTTGGTGCTCACGAGGTACGAGATGTAGGCATCCTTGGTACCGTCGTTCTCTTTCTGCGGTTTGTCGACGTTGCACTCGAGGAAGCCTTCACTGTAGTCGTCGTCGGCCATGATTGCAAGCGGATGTATGTACTCCGTAGGACGATGGAGCAGTCAATGTGGGTTTGGCAGTGTTGGGCTGGGGAAGCTGCAGATCGGGCTTGGAGTTGATGCGTGAGGTTGAAGCGTCCGTGCGACCGATGACGATTGGTAGGTTGAGGGCAAGATTGGTTCGGGTCGGACCACTGACGGGAAAGGCGGCTCCGGTCCACAATGCAATGCTTGGATACTGTGCGGCATAGCCATCTAGACGTCTCACGCAACGGTGGAAATGGCTATTTAGAGCATTTATATGTCCATTGTCACAGCTAGATACAGAAAGAACGTAGAACTCGTCATATTCGGTGAAACCTCCCCGTCTACTAGGGGGAGGGGAAATGTTGAAAACAATAACGGCAAAGCGACCTGCGTGGCCTTGGCCTTGCGCATCGTGTATGAAACTCCAGAAACCCTGTCCCAAACGCCAATATTTCTTTCTAGTGCGCAAATCTGCGGGCAAACTCGTCGAACAACCGCGGGCTGATCTCGTCGCTGCTGTTTCCGTTGACAGTCCATAGCACGGACTTCTTGTCGTAATGCTCCAGCAGAGGAGCACTCGTCTCTTCGAATTTCTTCAGTCGTGCCGTCCACACCTCCGGGCTGTCGTCGGCCCTCTGCACTAACGGCTCGCCCGTGATGTCATCGATACCAGCCACTCTTGGTGCATTGAACGTCGTGTTGTACACGCGCCCTGATGGCTCATGGACCCATCTGTTGCAGATACGGTCGAGAATGACATCCGTAGGCGTCTTGATGTTGACCACGAGGTTGATAGGTACTATCTCGTCGATTTGTTTTGCCTGCGCCGCAGTGCGCGGGAATCCGTCGAGGATAAAAGAGGCCGAGGGCGACTCCGAGTAGTTGTACTTGGAAGTGCGGAACGGCGAAGGGATGAAGACGTCGTCGACGCTCTCCAGCAGGCTCTCAGCGCCGGGAGCGGTAAAATTGACGGTATACGGCATGATGGTATCAGGCACGAGCCAACCGCGCAGGTTGAGCTCATTGATAATCAATCGGACCATCATTGTGTCCGGGAGCAGTGCACCAGTCTTCATTTTGGCCTCGGCTTGGATGCCTGGAACACGTGGATGGTGAGTACTGGATTAGAGCAAGGGCTGAGACGGCAACGTACCTAGCGGGGTGCGACTGCGAACATTGCTACGCAGCAGGTCACCAGAACTGATGGAGGATAGCTGGGGAAAGCGCCGGATGAGGCGTTCGGTCTGCGTACCCTTGCCCGCGCCCGGCGCACCGACGAGGATTATACGCGCAGCGCGCGAAAGTTGCTGCAACATCTTGCGAGACAGCGGTCGGCGGAAGGCAGAGGACGGGTGCGCCGGGAAAGACGCCGGGAAGGGCGCCGGGGAGGGAAGTAAAGAGGAGGGAAATCAGGGAAAGAAAAAAGGTAGAAAGAGAGAGAGAGAGAAACAACGGGTCAAAGTGGCATGAGATAAAGCACTGATTATATCAGACGTGAGGCGGTTTGGCGCAGGGCGTCGTTCCGGCGGACTTCGGTGGGGAAAGCTGGGAAGGCGTTGAGGGAGGCTTGGCCACCGGGAGAGCTTAGCACCGGCAGGTCCGAGTCATGCTGTTGCTCTCCACGGCCGCAGAGGGCAGCTCTCATCAAAGGGATCGCTGCTGGCTACGGAGCTGCGGGGAAGCGCGAATGGGGATTGGAAAGACAGGCATGTGATTGTGTCGTTGGACCGAGCAGCGCGTACTCGTTTGTCCCAGCTGGCCAGCCCGACATTTCCCGATGTCTTCCCTCCTCACTCCTCCGCGGGTCCGGCTTCGGACGCTTCTGTCGCGGTTCGAGAACCTGCCAAGACGCAAGGCTGTGCGTAGCCAGTGATCCCTGTCCGATTTCTGCTGTAAGCTGCAGGCATTCCTCTAGGTCCCATTGCGCATCATCACCACTTCCTCCCTTTTCCATCCATCACCTAAGCCTGTCCGCACTGCCCCGCCATCCTCCCATTGGCCTTCCATCGCCTGCGGTCTCGTCCTTTTGCTCCTCTGAGCGCTGCTCAGCATGTCGATGAATCGCTCCGCGTCGCGCATGACGCCTCTACTCCTGAGGTCTGCTCTCAGAGCTCAGCGTAGAGCCCCGAGGTCCCTTCCGCGCAATGTCTCCGCCCTTGCCATCCTCGTCCCCTACCGCGGCTACGCTACTGAACCCTCTACTTCGTCCAACACCTCCGGCGATTATCCCCCGCCAGGCTTTAACGCCGAACAGGCCAAGAAGCCCCTCCCCAAGGACGAGAAAGCAAAGGCGCATTCAAATTCCCCTGCCCTGGATAAGGAGGTCTTGGAGGATGTCAGGATCCCCACTGACGAGCCGTCGACTCACGCTCCTACCCTGGCTTCCGAAGCACATAGTCTGACTGAGTTGGCGGCGGAGAAGGCTACTGCGGAAAAGGCGCATCAGAAAATTGCCGCCAAAAAGGATTCAGAAGCCAGCAAGAAGCTCACGCTGTGGCAAAAAGTCAAGAAGGAGGCGCATCACTACTGGGACGGCACAAAGTTGCTTGCTACTGAGGTCAGGATCAGTACTAAGTTGGCCCTGAAAATGGCAGCTGGTTACGACCTATCTCGCCGCGAGAATAGACAGGTAGGACGCCCATCGAGTAATTTTGGGTGTCAAAATATTGACTGGGCATATTTAGCTCCGCCGCACTCTTCAGGACTTAGGTCGGCTGGTGCCGTTCTCCATGTTCGTCATCGTCCCTTTTGCGGAATTGCTCTTGCCCGTTGCACTGAAGCTTTTCCCCAACATGCTGCCCAGCACGTACGAGGGTCAAAAGTCCAAGGACAACAAAGTGACCAATCTCCGCGCTACACGTAAGGAAGTCAGCAGTTTCCTTCGCCAGACGTTGCAGGAGACTGGTCTGCCGCTAAGCGCAGCCAATGCGCAGCGTGAGGAGTTCACCGAATTCTTCCGCAAGGTACGTGTTCCAATCGATGCTGTTTTCGCAACTGCTGACGAGGTTTGCAGATCCGCAGTACTGGCGAGTCGCCTACCCAGGCCGATGTGATTAAGGTCTGCAAGATTTTCAAGGATGATTTGACTCTGGACAACCTCTCCCGGCCGCAGCTCGTTGGCATCTGCAAATACATGAACCTGAACGCCTTCGGCACCGACAACATCCTGCGCTACCAGATTAGGCACCGTATGCGCCAGATCAAGCGTGACGACAAGATGATCTTCATTGAGGGCGTTGAATCTCTTTCCGTTCCCGAGCTTCAGGGCGCGTGCGGTAGCCGTGGTCTGCGTACCCAGGGCATGAGCCCCGGCCGCCTGCGGGATGATTTGCAAACTTGGCTGGAACTGCGCTTGAAGTACGGTGTGCCGTCGACTCTGTTGGTCCTCAGCAATGCCTTCATGTACGGCCAGGGCAAGGAGACGGAGATGGAGACGCAGATCGATGCTCTGCAGGCTGTCCTGTCGTCCATCCCTGAGGAGTTGTTCCACGAGATTGAGCTCGAGGTGCATACTGCTGAGGGTGCCGCGACCAACAAGCAGCGTCTGGAGGTCCTGAAGGAGCAGCAGGAGCTGATTGAGGAGGAGAACGAGCAGTCGCAGTCGGGTGCTAGCGCAACGAGCGCACCAAGGACGCCCAAGGATGACCAGGACATTGACGATACCGACGAGAACCAACCCCAAGCGCAGGACAAGGTGACAGACGTCGTCGAAAAGCAAAACATCGAAGCGAAGAAGGCTGAGCAGGAAGCTGAGAAGCCTTAGATGGCCTTCTTAATGTATTTTCCGCGTTTGAAAACGCGATAGCTCTGCTCGAAAATGATAGAACGATGTTTTTGAATTCTTGAGTTTGGTGATGTGGCTACTAACACGGGCCTGGTTTTCTCTTATGCTTTTTAACATTGTACTCTTGGCTTTTTCACACACGCTTCACGAAAGACTTCTCTCGCGCCATTGAAACGCTTATGTTTCTGTCTACTGCGTGACAGTGTTAAGAAGAGCGCGCTGGTTTCAGGACGGCGCCCGTTAAGATTGTGAGAAGCTTTAGAATCGACCAGCTAGTAAGGGACAGTTACTAGCCAGCAGACCTTCGGGAAGAAATATCAGAAAAGTTGATCGATTACATAACCTCGTCCCGATGCCTTTTTAATATCCTGCTGGCGGAAGCCGTTGTCATGGCAATAAATGGTGCGTCGGCGACCGCTGCGGGCAGTCCCTAATGCTCAACACCGGGCTCGCAACATTTCAGGATAGTCTACACAATACGCAAGGAAATTTCATGTAACTCATGCGAAAGAGCTTGGAGGCCGTGAATGGCTTGCTCAATACCTCTGTCGGTTCAATCGGTGGTGTGCGCTTCCTTTGAGCATCAGGCCTAGCACCTATCGTGACAATCATTCACCACCATGGCAGTCACCCTCATCACTAGCTCTCGTGCGTTCTCATGGCAACAAGAGTTTGCCTTGATAACGGTTGCGTAGGGGGTTGGGGGTACGTCTATATAAACGCCAGCTCCCCCACCATATTAAACTTCCTCTTCACAGGATCCTACAAACATTGTAGCATCTGTCTAGCATTTTAATGCTTCTCTTCGATAAGTTCTCCAAACTCATCGCTAACTGTTCTTCACACCTGCACACATCCTATCCTTCCTCTCCTCTCACTGTTCCCTCCCTGCCGTTGATGCAAATCCCGGCGGGCTCCCCTTCTCTCTCCCTTTCTCTCCTTTCCCGTCCCGCCTTCCCATTCATCCTCTTCATCCTCTTCCTCTACCTCGTTCGAGTATGTTTGCCGGTTTTGCTTGCTGCTTTCAGTTACAGAGACGATCGCCTGGATCCCGACTTCAAGACCGCAGCAGCACTCGCCTTGACCGCGCCCAAGCCCGCTCCCCAGCCGCCGATCCAGCTCTGGCAACTCGAACCGTTAAAGGTCACCATCCGTCGTCCCCGGAAATGCACGAATTGTATCCTCCCGACAACCTCTCTGGATACTGGTCTCCGGAGCCTTCTGCGACACGTAGGTCCCTGCAGCAAGCGTCCATCGAAATCCGTTTCCTGGAAGAAAGACTTGAACGACACCTTGGAGTACTCCCAGTGGACGCCGCCGCCGCCGCCTTCTCCATGGAAGCCTGGACGCAGCATCCTCAAGGACCCCAAGGTATCTCGGCTGGCCAAGTCAGTCTCCTTCAGTCCGAACGCCACGCTGTACACCTGCTATATCGACTGGGAGCCCCGATCCATCCTCCGCAAGCCCAACGTCAACTTCAGCACCAAGCTCAGCATCAAGCCCAGGAAGAAGGCCGCCAAATCCGTGACCATACAGGAAGACAAGAACGAAGTCCGGACTTTCGAACGGTGGATGCGGCCTCAGCGCTACGAAGAGCACTTTCAGAAAAAGGTCCTGGTACAACTGCAAGTGGATCCTCCTCGGCTGCGACGGCTTCCTCGGATGGACAACGATGGCGACGTCGACATGGACTGCTGATCAGCTGGACTCGGACGCGGCCCCGGACCAGGATCTGGATGTGCTGCTGCTGCTTCTTGTTATTGGTTTCGCATGGTTTCTCTGCTTGCTCTTACAAAACAAAAACACAAAAAAAGTTCAAAAGGGTCAAAACGTGGAGGCAAAAAAAAGGCCTTGGTGGCTGTTCTATTGTTGGCTTGGGTATTGTTTCTTGCCTTGTTTCTTTCCTTGTTTCTTGCTTTGCTTCTTTGTTTCTTTGTGGCCTTGTTCGTTGTTGCATTGTTTTTGTGTTCTCTTTTCTACTTAACTGGCCGGGGCAGCATTCGAGAGGTCGTCGTGATGGATGGTGGTGTAGTATCGCACCACCACTGGTAAGCATCACCCTCCCCCTCCCTCCTCCATGTGGATCTTACTGACCTCTGTCGCAGGTTGAGCACGCGCATCGATATTCACAGCCGATTTGGTACGTATCACCCTGTTCCCCCTAAAGCTAATGTGTTCTACGTAGGTACACCAGCGCGGGCTCGCACTTCTACGCAGTACTGGTGACCAGTAGCTGGAGCATATCCAGTGAAGCCAAGACGAGCCCAATGAATGCAAGCAGTTTTCTCTCGATGCATCCGTGATCGTGACCATGTTCTTGTGACGTGAACTGACGTGCGGGCGGCCAGGAACAGCGGGAAGCACAGCGCACCCGGTGATCGGTTGGCGTCACCAGGCGGGGTAGGCCTTAGCTCCCATAGCTCCCGAGCTCCAACCAAGGTTACACGTACGAGCTGCAAGCGCGACCGAGCCGCAGCTTATAATCCTCTATTGCTATTGCCCGTCCGCCATCACCATGGGCGGAGAAACACATCTCAACATGGCATCCTCGACCGAATACCCAAAGCTCGCCGCCCGTCCCGTCGGCAAGCAGATCCATAGCATTTACCTCGATCGTCTGAGGCAGTTCACCAGCGGCGGCCAGTACGCGAGCAAGGGGCTTCTGTCGTAAGCATCTCCATCACCGCTTCCTTATTCCCGCTCGTGAAATTCTAACAACTTCCGCACAGCAAGCTATACGAAGTCCGCAAATCCGGTAGCCCGCACGTCAAGCTTTCCGTCTACAGCCCGCCTGATCTCTCGCGTCCGACCTTCGCCGAAGCCACATCCCACGAGTTCCAGCCCACCCATGTCAAATCTTCCTTTGGTCCCAGCTGGTCGACACACTGGTTCCGTGTCCAGCTGACCATTCCCTCGGACCTGCACGACAAGGAGCATCTCGAGTTCCATTGGGACGCGCATAACGAGGGTCTCATCTGGACGGAGGATGGCAAGCCAGTACATGGGTTGACGGGTAATGGAGAGAGGACCGAATGGATACTGCCCGATGAATGGCGGGATGGCAAAGAGCATGTGTTCTATGTCGAGATGGCATGCAATGGCATGTTTGGCAACGCACCTGGCGGAGACTCGATCCAGCCACCCAAGCCGGACAAGTACTTTGAGCTGTCCACGGCAGATATAGTGGCCGTCAACCTTCAGGCGCGCCAGCTATATATTGATTTTTGGATAATTGGAGGTAAGCCAAATTAGTACATGTGTTCTGGTCCCCGGCCTAACGGATGTTTAGATGCTGCACGGGAATTCCCGCAGGATGGCTGGGAATCCCACCGTGCACTTCAGGTGTGCCTTGCAATCATGGACAAATTTATTGCTGGGAACGGCAGCAAGGAGTCGATCGTCGAGTGCCGTCGTATTGCACGCGAGTATCTCGGTGACCATGTAGACTCGGCGGCGGTCTATGACAGCGACAAGGAAGCTATAGTCAGCGCAATTGGCCACTGCCATATTGATACCTGTTGGCTGTGGCCGTGGGCGGAGACAAAGCGTAAAGTCGCCCGTTCCTGGTCCAACCAATGCGATTTGATGGACCGCTATCCAGAGCTACGCTTCTGCTGCTCGCAGGCCCAACAATACAAATGGCTAGAGCAATACTACCCCTCTGTCTTTGACCGTGTCAAACAGAAGGTCAAGGAAGGCCGGTTCCAGCCCATCGGTGGCAGTTGGGTCGAACACGACACCAACATGCCTTCTGGCGAGTCCTTGGTTCGACAGTTCGTATATGGCCAGCGCTTCTTCGAAAGCAAATTTGGACAGCGCTGCAAGACTTTCTGGTTGCCAGATACCTTCGGCTACTCAACACAGTTACCACAGCTGTGCCGTCTCGCCGGCATGAGTCGCTTCTTCACCCAAAAGCTTAGTTGGAACAACATCAACAACTTCCCTCATACTACCTTTAACTGGGTCGCGCTTGATGGAAGCCAGGTTATCTGTCACATGGCGCCATCCGAGACATACACTGCCGAAGCGCACTTTGGCGATGTCAAACGAAGTGTGACACAGCACAAGTCTCTGGACCAAGATGAGACCTCACTTCTAGTCTTTGGCAAGGGTGACGGCGGCGGAGGACCTACCTGGGAGCACATCGAAAAACTGCGGCGCGCCCGTGCCATCAGCGACAAGGTTGGTCTACTTCCGCGCGTCAAGATGGGCGACTCAGTCGACGACTTCTTCGCACGGCTTGAGAAGAAGGCAGAGAAAGGAACTGAGTATGTGACGTGGTACGGCGAGTTGTATTTCGAGTTGCACCGCGGCACATACACAACGCAGGCGAACAACAAGCGCAATAACCGCAAGAGCGAAGTTCTGTTGCATGATATCGAATGGCTGGCGACATTGGCCAGTATCAAGGATCTAGTGATCGGAGGGAAGAACTATTACAAATACCCAAAGAAGGAGGTTGACGAGATGTGGGAAGCCGTTTTGCTGTGTCAATTCCATGACTGCTTGCCTGGCAGTTCGATTGAGATGTGCTACGATGACTCGGATGAGGTTGGTCATAAACCCCCGTGTTTAATAACCGGCAACTGACAAAGGACAGCTGTATGCCAAGGTTTTTGCTACGGGAGAACAGCTGCTGGCTCAAGCCAGAGAGGCTCTAGGGTTTGACGAGAAGGCAGGCGAATACTGCAGCCTGAACACGCTTCCCTGGGCGCGCTCGGAAATAACTAGGTCGCCAGTGAAGTCTGATCAACCGCATTGGTGTCTCGCAGAGGCCACTGCCGATACTTCGGAAGCGCGACCAATGTCATCTATCAAGAAGGCGCCGACGGCCTCGATCAGAGAGGTCGATTCAGACGTCTACGAGCTCTCAAACGACAACTTCAAGGTCAAGATCGCTAACGGTGTGATAACCTCACTCTACGACATTGTCGCCGAGCGTGAAGTCATTCCTCAGGGCAGCAAGGCCGGCCAGCTCGTCGTCTTCGATGACAAGCCGCTGTACTGGCAAGCCTGGGACGTGGAGGTGTATCACCTCGACTCAAGGAAGGAGCTCAAGAACCAAAAGTCGTACATCAGCGAGCGCGGCCCCCACCGGGTTGCAGTTGTGACGGAGACGCAGATCAGCGAGAAGAGCTGGGCACGCACGACCATCAGCCTGACAGCTGCTGTTGGCGACTCCGGTAGCTATATTGACTTGGAGAGCGAAGTCGAGTGGCGCGAAGACATGAAGTTCCTCAAGGTTGAGTTCCCCGTCGACATTGTCAACCAGGAGGCAAGCTATGAGACGCAGTTCGGCATCGTTAAGCGTCCCACGCACTACAACACGACGTGGGACATGGCCAAGTTTGAGGTTTGCTGTCACAAGTGGGCCGACCTGAGCGAGAACGGTTATGGCGTCTCGATCCTCAATGACTCGAAATATGGTTTCGCGACTTGCGGAAATCTGATGAGACTAAGCTTGCTGAGGGCGCCAAAGGCGCCAGATGCGCACGCAGATATGGGTACGTACTTCTTATCCTCAGTCACATAATCCCGACGCGAGCAAGGTTAGAAACTGACACTTTATTTCATCAGGCCGCCACCACATCCGCTACGCCATCCTTCCTCACCTCGGCCCTCTCGACCACCGCACCGTCCGCACCGCCCTCGCATTCAACAACCCTCTCACGCTGCACCGGCACTCCGCACCCGCGACGCAGCTCGCACGGCTGCTGGGCGCGATCCGACTCACGGGTTCGCCGGCCCTGGTCCTCGACACGCTCAAGCGCGGCGAGGACGACGCCGACGTGGCATACGACAACCCGCTAACGGTCGGGAAGAACGGCCGCAGCCTCATTTTGCGTGTATACGATGCGCTAGGTGGGCGGGCACGCGGGCGTATCGAGTGGAACCCGGCGCTATCAGTTCGCAGTGTTGAGAAGACGAATCTATTGGAGGACAAGGGCGAGGAGTTGGAACTCCGTGGGTGTGGTGTGGAGATTGAATTGAGGCCGTTTGAGGTCGCGACTTTCCGGGCGCGGTTGTGAGATTGATGGGTAGGTTGGTTGGATAGAGTGGACGCAAGTGTGTAGGTAGGCTGCGTTCATCATCACCTGACTACTACCGCACCGTACACGAAGTAATTCAATCGATGTAACGAAGCACATGTATCGCAAGAAAGTCCGTCACCGTGAAGCGAGATCCACCGTATAGCGAGACAGGGGACGATACAAGCAGTCCCTACAGAGTACTCTTTGCCTAGCACCCGGCCCGAGTCCTGAGTATGGGTGGAAACGTCTTAGAGCACACAGAGGCTCTACATATCCTAACTGGGTCTCTTCTTCTCCTCCGTACAGAGCCTCTACACGCCTTAATTAACTGTCTCTTCTTCTACTTCATACATGTATCACCATCTCGCTTCACGGTGACGGATGTTAGATACATCTAGTGACAGATTGTTTTCTTCAGATGACGCTCGATTGTTACCCTGGGCAGGGCTGTTTAGAGTTCCCGAGGTCTAGACTGCACACAGACCATCATTGTTGAAGGAAGCTGCATGGCTCGGGTATGCTGTGGAGTTCGGACAAGACAATCAGCTGCTAAGCGAGGTTAGACCAGAGACGACAGACGGCAGCGGAGTTAAAGTGCGAGGTACGAGTACCTAGTGTGCGCATCATACGACCAGCTTGCAACATTCCACCGGCACGGCTCACTGATTCGGGCGTTTCAGCTTGTAATTCGCGCTGCGGCAGCGGGTAGGTTTCCAGAAAACGAAAGTCCGTTGTTGGCAGCATTTAACGTCGGCATGTGAAGGCTGAGGAAGTTGTACGATTGCTGGTAAACAGCTTTTTGCAGTCGCTTCTGCGTGGGAGAATCCGTCGGCAAGTCACGAATCCTGCGCGCCGCCGTGTCGAACTGCGCAAAGGCGTCCATAAGCCGTTTCCGGACTTTGGTCGCGTCTTGAAGCTGCGTCGGCGTTGGCGGATCGTCAGGATTCTGCAGAACCGCAAGCAGCTTTTGGAACCTGGGCAGCAGTAGTCGGATCCCCCGCTTGAACTGGGTGAGGTTTTCGTACGCGCGTTGGTCGCGAGGCCTGTCGACGAGTTCGCGAGCAAAGTCGCTCTTGCTGAACAGCGTGTGCTTGCAGTCCAGGCACATGCGGATATCTAGACTCAACTGGGCCGAAGGTTTTTCGGACGTTTGGTCAGTCGGTGCGGCGACGTTCAAGCCAACCTCAGAGGAGCAACCCGTCTTGGGATCACCGCATACAACGCGTCCGCATAGTCGACAGTGATGCCGTCGGAAGGAGTAACTGGTAAACTCCTGTTGGCAAAATGGGCATTGCAAAACGTTGGCATCATCTTCCCAAGCAATGATGGATTGCTCCAAGGCTCGTTGCTGAGCTTTTGCACCGGACAAGGGCCATAGCAAGCCGCCTGCCCTGGTGTTTGGTTCAGGAGGTGGAGGGTTGGCCAGAAGTTGTGTGAGCTTAGTCAAGCGCTTTTCCAGCCGACTGATTTCCAGATTTGCCTTATCAACATGCTTTCTTCGGATATTTGTGAAAGCCGCAGTGTGATTGCGTTCGAAACCGTGGTGGTCATTATAGCCTTCCCTAGATTTGTAGCATGTCTCGCAGACCCGGCACCAGAAACCCCTAACCGGCTCATGCTGGGCTGACCGCGACAGCTTCATCTGATACATCGTGTGCTCCTCGCAGAAAAGCTTCCCGCACTTTCTGCAATTCACAGTCCCATTCATAGCCCCCAGCTTCTTCCCACAGGTCGGCTCACTGCAGGGATCTGCATAGCCCGGCCTTTGCCAGTGCGCTCTTGTAACAACTTCATCCGGATCTTGCCGTGATGGCTCTGGACCGGACAATCCTATGGTAGAGGCCGCGACCGCAACAGGTGTGTCGTTTGATTCAAAGACGTCGAGCCCCTTGAGCTTCTGGTTGAGCACGGCGAGCGGCTGGAACTTCTTGGCCTTGACCATCTGCGTCCTGAACCACGTCTTGACCTCATCCTGCTCGACCTCCTCCAAGTTTTGATGCAGGTCGTCCAGGTGCCGGTTGAGCTGCAACAGCGTGACCATCTCTTCGTTGCATATGGGGCAGACAAGCCTGGAGCTCGCCGAGGCGACGGCGACATTGTCATTCTGCTCGAGGGTGACGCGCGAGGCGAGGTCTTGCGGTTCGGCGGTCGAGGCGGCGGAGAAGGAGGATTGCGAGGCCAGAGATACGGAGCTCTCGGAAGGCGACAGTAAGCTGGAATTGCGGTGCTGCTGTGGACGAGGCGAAACAGCGGGCGACAGCGCTTTGGCACTGCCGAGCGTCCGTCCTCCGCCCAGCGACCTGCGCGAGGTCATCAAGTACTGTACGTTGTTGTCGTTGCTACGCTGACGCTGACGCTGTCGCGGTCGACTGTTCTCGTCGCTGTTGCCGAAGTCGCCCCCTGCTACACCACGGAGGCGGAGACGATAAGATCGCTGGCAGTATTTTCCCCGCCTTGGGCTCCACTTGTTGATTCACGCAAAGAAGTCGGGAGAAGAGGCAAGTCGTACCGAGTACTTGATTGGTAGTAGTCTTGAAGAAAGAGAGGATCGGGCCGCTGCGGGTTTTGAGGAACCCGCGCACGGAGCAGTAGCACCGCGGCTGATAACATCAGACTTGCCCTCCAGAACGCGGTAGATGCTAACGAAAAAAGGAAATTTCGCTATTGGCAGGCCAGGGCGCGGATTGGCTGGCGGAAGGGCGCGGGCGCGTAGAAGCACACAGTGTGGAGGCTACCCTTGCAGGGCCAAATATGGAACGAATCCCCTCCTTCCGTCCCACCACTAGAAAACGCGGGACTTCTTGTGTTTGCTACTTGTCCAGATTCCCCGCGGTCGATTGAAGCCCCCTCTCACTTCTCTTTTCTTTTACATATGAGCGACTCCAATTGATCTCATTCATGCTCGCATTTCCGGCCAGCTCCCGTCGCTGGACCCAGCTGCTGATTGCTGCCGGCTTGTCGCTCTTGTTTTTCTGTTTCTTGCTTTCGAGTTCAAGAAGAGACTGGGTCAGTGGCTATCTTTGGGCCGGGGAAGATGAGACAGGCGTCGAATATGTTCGGCCCGGAGAGTCATTGATGCCAGATGTTGGGCCCGCTGAGTCGGCAAAGATTGGGCCTGAAGAGTCGACGGGGGTTGAGCCTGAGAAGACGACGGAGATTGAACCTGAGAAAACTACAGGGATTGAGCCTGACAAGACAACAGAGGTTGAGCCTGAGAAAACGACGGATGCTCGTCCGCAAGAAACAGCAGAGATTAAACCGGAAGCTCCGACAAAAACTACCTATCCATGCCAGCAACTTCCCGGTGCTGAAGATGTTCTTGTCATAATGAAGACGGGCGCTACAGAGGCCCACGAAAAGCTACCTACCCATTTCAATTCCACGTTTCGCTGCACGCCGCACTACGCGATATTCTCAGACCTCGAAGAGGAAATCCACGGACACACCATTCATGACGCGCTGTATGAGATCCCAGAGGAAATCAAACAAGACAGCCCGGAGTTTCGGTTTTATGATAAGATGCGCGAGCTTCGTGCCGACGGAATCAATTTGGGAAGACTCAGTAACGAAGAAGTCCGTCATGCCGCTTGGGATTTAGATAAGTGGAAGTTTTTGCCGCTTATGAAGAAGGCGCTGGAGACCCGCTCGAAGTCGAAGTGGTTCGTCTTCATTGAGGCGGATACTTACATCGTATGGTCGAATCTTCTGCAGTGGCTTGAGCTCTTCGATCATACGCAGCCATATTATATCGGTCCGTGATGTCTCTTATTATCTGCTAATAATTGTTAGCGATCAAGCTTCTCTCGTATTGTATTCTTTTCAATGTCGAAAGACTACTAACCAACTCCCACTTTAGGTGGGCAAACCTGGCTTGGCGGAGAAGTGTTTGCCCACGGAGGCACCGGCATCATAATCTCACAGAAGGCGCTCACAATGCTTGTCGAAAAGTACAACAGCAGCACAGCGGAATTTATTGAGTTGACGCAAAAACACTACGCCGGCGATCTAATCCTATCCCTGGCGTTTAAGACCCTCAACATCTCACTCACAGCCACATGGCCCATTATGCAAGGCGAGACGCCATTCACTCTGGATTATACGGCTAAACATATGGCCCACCCCGTAGTGTCTTACCACCACATGCCATCTCCTTGGATAGATGGCATGTGGGAGTACGAACAGAAGTGGATCAATGGCACATACGGGGTAAGTTGAGCCGTACTATCATAATCCTTAGGGAAAACCTTGCTCACTGTCTCGTAGAATGAAACAATACTTCGCCACAAAGACGTGTTCCTGGACTTCGTAGGGCCTGAGATCATCGCCGGAGACAGAGTCTTTTGGGACAATATCAGCAAGGATATCGAGGAAGAGCTCGCCCCGAACAAGGGCCCGCATTCGTGTCTCGTCAAGTGCGAGGCAAATCCAGAATGCTTGCAGTGGCTGTTTGCCGCTGGTATGTGCAAGCTTGGAAAGGTCGTAAGGCTGGGATCCGCCGAGCTTAAGGAAGGAAGCATGGTGTCGGGTTGGATGGTGGATAGGATAAGTACCTTTGTGAGCGAATTGGGGCCCAAGGCAGATTGGATACTTGAATCACCAGACTGACCGCAGAAAGAAACCCAGCTTCTGGGGACTGATGCTTTAGCAAGCAGACAGTTGATTGCATACCAATGAGTTTGATCGCATGTACCTCTTTATTTGAGCCATATTTAGCAAACAATCTATACGTAATAGTTACCGCATAAAACTCGCCATCATCCTTCCCCACCTTCCACCCCCACCAACTCCATACACCATCTTTTCTAGGTAGGAGTGGAGCGGATTGAAACATCAAAAGTTATTCACCACAGCTACCCAAACCCTTTTGCTGCGATAAAAGCTCGTAAACGTTCGCATCCGGGTACTCGCTACTGCTACGAAAATTCGCGAGCGACAAGCAGATATCCGCAAGCCTAGCGAACGACGGCAGAGGTCCAGCGACAGAGCCAGTAGGGAACTAGCGAGCGACAGCATACCAAGTAGGCTGAGCAGATGTTAGTAGATACCCAGCGGCAGTCCCAGCGAGTGACAGCAATAGGCTAAGCGACCAGCACCGGGTGTTAAGAATTAAGCACCGAAATGCGTCTGTAAGTATACGTACGAGGAAGAGCTACTGTTGGCAGAGACTTAATTCAACATACAGCCCACGCTCGCGAGCTGGCCATCCTTCTACTATTTCAACTTCACCTCCTCGCACAACTTTCAATCAATCAAGCAAGTCAAACCTTTCCCAAACAAACATGTCACCATCAACTACACACCAGCCGCCCGAAGAACATCCCCCCTCTCCCTCTCCCAACACCACAGAGGGAGACAACCACCTCGCCCCAGAAGCCGAACCGATTTCATACAGCTCCCTCCCCGCCAACGTCCAGGAGCATCTCCGTGACGCGGGCGCTGCCGCCCATGGCAAATTCGTGGCCATCAAATGGGACGCCCTGCCACAGGATGCACAAGCTTGGATCCGCGAGCATCCCCTACAAGCCACGTGCTACGCCGTCGGCGGCGGAATGATGTTATTCCCGCTCGCGGCTGCGACGCCGGTCCTCGGTGCTGTTGGGTTTGGCGCTGCGGGGCCTGTTGCTGGTACGTACACGCTTGCTGCTTGCCCTGTCTCTGAGTTGTGTTCTAGTCGGAGTTGACTTTATTGTGTGATAAAGGTTCGCTGGCGAGCGCCGCGCAATCGATTTGGGCGCCGGTGGCTAGTGGGGGTCTTTTCGCGACGTTGCAGAGCGCGGCGATGGGTGGATATGGGGCCGCAATTGTGGCGGGGACGGTGCAGGCGGCTTCCGGGGTGGGGATGGCAGCGATGGGGGCGTGGAACTATTTGAGAGGTGAGAGTTGGGAAAAGGGAGAGGAGGGTAAGGAGGACGCAGAGAAGGAGGGCGAGGATGAGGATGAGAAAAGCAAGGAGGGAGAGAAGAAGCAAGAAAGTTGTATGGCGACCGCACAAACAGAAGCTAGCGGCTAGCAGGTTGCTTCTGGTCCGTTTACTGCTTAGATATTGTGCTATGGCATGACGAGAGCTTTCTCGCCATAATATGTAGACTTGGAATGGTCTTCTTTGGATCAGATTTTAGATTTACGATCGAAGCTGCCGACAAGAAATGACAAAAGTGCTTAACGTACCTAGCGTCACGGCTAAAGTTTGATCTTTCCTGATAAAATAAAACCTCTTTACTAAATTAGCAGTATTGCGAATTCAAACGGTTTAATGGTATCAACGTGCAGATTAAGGTGACTTATACATAAAGCACCGATTTATTTTGCGACAAGACTCGTAACGTCCGTCACCGTGAAGCGAGATTCACCGTCTTGTGAGATGGTGATGCTTGTACGGAGTAGAAGAGACATAGTTAAAACATGCAGAGTCTGTGTGTGCTCTAAGATCTTTTCATATATACCCAGGACTCGGGCTGTGAGATAGGCACGGAGTACTCTGTAGGGACTGCTTGTATCGTCCTCTGTCTCGTTATAAGAGGTTAAGAAATGCACGAAATAAATTGGCCGTTCAACTTCACTGACGTTCCTACTCCGGGTAAGAAGTAGCGAGGAGCCCTGCTCACGCCGGAACCTTGTTTGTCCGTATAATAATATCTGCCCTCAGGAATGTACCTAGCGCGCGTAGCGCGACGTCGTCAGGTATGGCGTTGTTATCCGAGCGCTGGATCTTGGTTTTGATCTGCTCGAGTTTGTCTATTAGGGTAGCAATGTAGCCCATGCAATTCTTATCGATGATGTGCAGTCCTTTGCCGATTATCCAGTTAGCTATGTAGTGTTCACCTGCAGAGCACATGAGCTGCCTGTCTCGTGAGTTCGGTGGGGGCGGGACTTACGGGTTCGCCTTCTCGAGCTGGGTGGCGCGGACTGCAAAGTGCAAGATTTCAGCGGGGAGTCTGCTTGCCATGGTGAGAATGAAAGCGCTGGGATGGAGCGGGGTGGTGGTGCAGCTTGATGTTGACCGCGACCGCGCCGGCCTGCCCGCCTCGGCTCCAATTGACGCTAAAGTTTAGCGGTGGAGATCATGTCTTCTAGAAACCCCGCGCATAACGAGCTTGGCGTCACTGAGGCCAGCTTGCAAGAGCTGCCAATATAACCCTTCCACGCCGCAATTCTTCCTTTTCCGCCCTGTCTTTTCACTCACTCGATTCCCCTGCCTCCCGTGCAGCTTCGCCGCGATCATGGTGTGCCTCAAACCATTGGTTGCTGCGGCGGCTACGCTTCTGCTCTCAGCGCCCGTGGTAGCTGAGAGCATGTACTCCAAGAGCTCGCCTGTTGTTCAGGTCGACGCAAAGAACTATGACAGGCTCATTGCCAAGTCCAACCATACTTCTGTAAGCTCGTGCTAGCTCTGCTTACATAGATTTTTGCTGACTCGGTCCAGATTGTCGAGTAAGCCTTTCACAACTTTACGCCGGTGATAATGCCCTGACCCCCCCTCAGATTCTACGCTCCCTGGTGTGGCCACTGTCGCAATCTTAAGCCCGCCTACGAAAAAGCCGCGAAGAACCTTGCCGGCCTAGCCAAGGTTGCTGCCGTAAACTGCGACGAGGATGTCAACAAGAATTTCTGCGCCACCATGGGCGTGAAGGGCTTTCCCACCCTGAAGGTCGTCCGCCCAGGCAAGAAGCCTGGCCGTCCAGTTGTTGAGGACTACCAAGGCGCCCGGAGCGCCAAGGCCATCGTAGACTACGTTGCCGACAAGATTCCAAACCATGTGAAGAGAGTGGGTGACAAGGATATCGAGGGCTGGCTGGAGGAGAACACGGAAGCCCCGAAGGCGATGCTATTCACGGAGAAGGGCACTACGAGCGCACTACTACGGTCATTGGCTATTGACTTTCTGGGCAGCATTGAGGTCGCGCAAGTACGCAACAAGGAAAAGGCGACTCTGGAGAAGTTTGGCGTCACAAAGTTCCCGACGTTGATCTTGCTCCCGGGTGGCGACAAAGAAGCAATTGTATATGATGGCGAGCTGAAGAAAGAGCCAATGGTTGCCTTCTTTTCGCAAGTCGCGTCGCCAAACCCGGACCCTGCTCCTTCCAAGGGCAAAGCCGACAAGACAAACGGAAAGGACTCCAAGGCCAACGACTCAAAGAAGTCCGCCTTCTCTGCCGCATCCAAGTCTCATGAGTCTGCGGACTCTTCCGCCGCTAAAGCTACGGCTTCGACGGAGACGTTGGAAAACAACAACCCTACCGAGTCTCCTGACCCTAACGTGGTTACTGATGACACTCCCTTGCCTGTTGAAATCAAGGACCTCCCTCCTACTGTTCCTGTACTTGTTACCTCTTCAGAGTTGGAAACCGCCTGTCTCACTTCCAAGGCCAGGCAGTGTGTGCTGGCATTCCTCCCTCCGCAGGTGAACGCGGAAGAGCCGCTTCCTGAAGATGCTCAGACAGCTCTCACCAGCTTGGGCGAGGTGCTGAAGAAGCACAAGAAGGGCGGACATCAACTATTCCCGATCTACAGGGTGCCAGCGGACAATGATTCAGCTGAGAAACTGAGGAAAGACCTTGGCCTCAAGAAGGATGGCGTTGGGATGTTGCTTCTCAATGCGAAGAAGGGATGGTACAAAAAGTACGACGGTGCGGAATACAGCAGAAACGCTGTGGAGAGCTGGATCGACTCCTTGAAAATGGGCGAGGGCAAGAAGGAGAAGTTGCCAAAGGGCCTTGTCGTTGAGGCTAAGGAGCCTGCTGAGGACAAGGAAGCCAAGCAGCAGCCTGTGAAGATTGATGTCGAGGACATTATGGAGGAACAGGAGAAGCAATCTCCGGAGCACGGAGAGTTGTGAGAAGATTGATATCACGAGAATGATTTCGGAGTTTAAAGTTTTCCGTAGCGGCATAGTTTGCTAGCAACATCATACTGTTGACAGTCATTACACACTTCCATCACCAAACTTCTCTTGTGTCTCTTCGACGTGCCGATCATATCCTCATGAAACGCTTATGATCGTTCTCCACTGCCACGCAACCAACGCTTACTAAAAAGCCGCCCTTATAGCTGTGTGTTTCTCACATTTTTCTCTTTCTCTCAACAACTCACACACACCCTCGCAGAAGCGGTAGAGTGCGACACTAGTAATGTCGAGGCCGTCGGTTCGAGGACAGATGCTGTTCGGGAGCTCAATGCAAGTTTCCAGACTTTCTTTTTTATTTTTGTTCAAACGTAAAAACATAGCAATCTCGGATGTTTTCCCGTGAGTGCGGCACTTCTTTTCAATGCTCCATGCCGCCACTCTGTCTACAGCGTCCGTATAGCGAAACAGGGCTCCGTATGGCCGATCCCCTTTGGCTGGAGTTGGACTTCACGGATCCTTGGCCCGCTTTCCTGGTTTTTGGTAGGGTTGCGGGCAATGTGTGGAGTGGACATATATAGAGTTTTTTTTGAGTTACTTTGTATCTAGACATTTTTGTTTTTCTGTGCGGTGGAGAGCATTTGGTGTTGCTGGTGTGGACGTGCGTCTTGGTCCGTTCGGAGTCTCGAATGCATCTGTATGCGCACGGTCATTTTTGATACAAACATCCCAAGCACTCCTTTTGAGGAATGGGGACTTGAGGTGATCGGGTAAGGCCTTGCAGTAGTGAATGTTAGAATGGCAATGAAGCTACCCAAGTAATATTCGGCTTTGCCATGCTTTCCGGGCCGCGCGACAGCCCGAATCTCGGGCCGAGTTGTTCGGTGCAATTTTTCTCATACTTCAGCCCCACCGACCGGGCACGCACAAAATTCAACACGAGGGCAAGGCAAAATCGTTACTCAGGCGCTCAGTTGGGAGCAGAATGCAACAAAAAAAAAAAAGACGTGAGTTCGGCTTTGCAACCTGGAGACGCAAAGCCTTGGATTTCCGCGCTCTGCCGCCCGCCCCGCTCTATCAGCCCGCCTCAACACCACAGGAGTATCCCGAACGCCGGCAAAAAAGATGATATGCCAGGAATTGAACCTGTAACAGTTGGATTCGCCGGGAATTGAACCCGGGACCACTCCCATAATAGGACTCGTCACAAGGTGTGATGATAGTGCTAAGGGAGTATCATACCACTAGACCACAAACCCGATGCCATTACTGGCTGTTGATGAAAGTGTTTCAATTTTCAATTATTATATACAGTATATCTGTTCAAAGGAATGCAGTAAGCATGTCCATCAGCGAGGAATGGAAAGTGACAACAATGGCGCCGTTCAGTTGATCGTGGTCAATTGCCACTACACATGGCGGATGGGCAGAGATCATTATTCATCACCCCATTGAGGGGTATTCTGTAGAAGCGAAAGCATGTCAAGTCGCATTAGATTTGAAATAATTGGATACTATAATCCCGCTTACAAGCTCCTATGAGAAGACAAGAACGCTCCTTATAGATGACTTCTTATATAGACCTATAGCTTGCGTTCATAGCTAAATATGTCCCTCATGAGGGTATGTAAACTGTAACGTTGTCCCCTTCCGATCGGGGTAACAAACCAAAGCACAAAAATGCATAATTAAAGACCGAAAACAACAACGACCCAAAATACTCTCACGATGCCAACGCCCTCTCAACCCTCGAGCTCTCGCGCCTTGATCTCCCACTTCACCTTCTCTTCAACCTTGTTCAATGCAAAATCAACTTCCACTTCCACCCAATCCTCCTTCCCCTCAAACTTAGCCGCCACGCGCAACACATCCCAAAAGCTCGGCAGCAGCTCCCGCACCTTATCATCCAACCTTGGCTGAAAGACATCCCCCCGTCTCGAGCTACATATCTCTTTTACTGCGCTCTGCACAAATATCACCTGCGCGTCGCTACCGTCCTCCCGCGCTGCATCCCGTGTTTCGACAGAGAGCGCTGCCCACGCTCGTGCAACGCTGACATGCAGGTTGCAGTGTGTAGAAGAGGGAGGCGCGGGAGTAAGTGTCGGCTCCGGGAGGCCGGTGGAGGAGGTACCGCCTGCGAAGGCGGCGCGAAGGTGTGTGGCGCGAGCGGCGCGGAGATTGGCTAGGAAGTCAACGGTCAGGGGCGTGGAGGAGGTGGTAGAAACGGGAGCGAAGGGCTCGCCACATATGCCACAGTGAAGGACGCTGGGGCCGAAGGGCGTAGCAAAGGGAACGACGGCGGTGGCGTGGATGTTACCGTCGTTGGCGATGGTGGTGGGGTGGTCGGAGGCATCGTGCTGTCGGAATATTGATAGGAGAGTGGGCTCGATGGCAGAGGTGGAGAGTGGGGTATTAATGGAGAGAACGCTGGGTGCAAGGGGCTGTTCGTTCTGTAGTTTGTGGAAGAATGTCTTTGCGCTCGTGTGGCCTTTCTGATGGTATATGAGCCAGAAAAGCAACAGCTGGACGCGAGGCATAATTCGTAGCTGATCAGCCTGCTCCCAGTCTTTCAGAAGTTCAGTGTCTGCCTTTAGGAAGGCTGACAGTGCGGCCCAGAACTTATCTGTGGAAGTGACGATGGATTCCTCACCCCCAAAGTCGACAGGAACAAGGTCTGCATTAAATTCGGAGTAGACCATCGTAAGAAGGGGCTGCGTCCAGGCCTCGCCGAGGTTCCCCGTTGAATCGCGATACAGCTGCGCCAGGAAACTAGAGGTTACGGCGTGCAGGACCTTAGTAGCCTTAAGATCGCGGATTGTCTTGTCGTCGAAGGCCCCGGTGGCCTTGCCAAAGGCAACAAGCTGCATGAACCCTCCCACTGGATAGCGAACGGCGAAACTGTCTAGGCCTTCTGTTTGAAAGTTCCGGGCGGCCCACTCCAATGCCTTCGGATACGGAACCCAAGGCCCTTGTTCATCAAAAGTCTCCCTACACGACGTGTTCTGTAACATGTTCGCCAGCGTCCATTCAAACATGGTCCGTCGCTGATGAACTTCTGAGTCTGGAAGGCTTTCTGTGTCCACCGACGCTCCAGCCCATGCTTTCGTCTTCAGCGTGTTGTCTAGCATAGCCATGAACAACTGCGCAGCGCCAGAGGCGCCTGTCCGCAAGCCACCGGTAAGAGCCAAGAAAAGCTGCTCGTTAACATATTTCTTGTTACTGCCATTGTAGTCAAACGTCGGTATTACGGCTGAAATTTCCTCTCCGTAAATAGATTTTCCTGGGCGGCCAAGCAGGGCGCATTGGAAGCAGACACATTGGCTAGAAATGAGATCTTGGTTTTTGCCATGCTTCCCAGCGGCGAGAGGGAAGTCCAGTGCGAAGTTGTCCGTATTGAAAGCACCATCAGCGCCTTTCTTGATGGCAATTGACATGACTTCATTGTCTCCACAGCACACTAGGCAATCGCTTCGAAAGGCTGTGGGCGTCTCCAGATCCAATGTTGCAATTGCAACATCTCCTTCCGTTGGAGCTACTGTCGTGGCCCGACGAGCACGGTTGCTTCGCCGAGAAAGGATATCCGCTGTGTAGCCGGAGCTTTCGATCTCCGCCAACGTTTGAAGTGCCCGATCAACTAGTCTGTTTCTGGACCGGGCTTCTAGAGCTTCTGGGGATTCCAATGCATTCTTGGCAGCAACTTGGTATGTCCGGCGGTTTGTGGCGTGTGCTTCCCTGAGTTGTGCTTGAAGTTGGCTTCGGATCTCATTGTCTAGGCCAGCTTCACCCAAACGCGCAACTATAGCATTTGCGCCGGCTATGTCCTCAAGCTTGACTGCCATCTCAGTTACCTTCTGCTGCAATATGAACTGACGAAGGTCTCCAATTTTGCCCCTGGTCTTGCATGTGATCGAGAGATTGTCGAAAGCTTCTTCTGCCAAAAGTTGCTCGAGGTCGTCATTGGAGAGCATTCTTGCTGCCAGAAGCGCATCTAGATCCACAACAATACCACGACCGTTCAATCTTTCCCACTCTACTCCCAACGATATGCCTGAAGTAGGTGTGATCCGAGTGTCAGCAGACGGGACTTGGATTTTGTTCTTCTGACAGTTGGCAATGAAATCTTCTTCGTTCAAGAAGAACCTGAGGTGCTCCCAGGTGGATAGGTCGGGTGTCGAATTGCCATGAGCGTCTGTGAGTGCGGCAAAGCATCCCTTGGAGGCCAAAGTGTAGATAGTACCGGTGTTCTTGTCCACGAACAGGCATATCGCATCTTGAGCGTTGGCAAAGAATGTGATCCCTACGGAGATGTCCACACTGCTCGGTGACTCCCGCTTGGTACCTGTGATGACAAAGATGACAGGGACATTGAGCACTTCTTTCTCTGTGGCTTCTGCGGAGAGCCTTTGAACTTCGTAGGAGCCAACCTGACCATCAGTCAAGAGGTACCATACATCAGATCGAAGGATAGCGCCAAGAGATTTAGGGTTGTTAAGTATCCTCCAAGGGCTAGTACCACCCATGACTCCCCCCCATGGCGTCGAAAGCAGAGTTTCGACGGAGGCGGGATCGTTACAATTGGATCCCCATAAGGTTGCCTCGTCTCCACGACCTCGTTGATGTACTCCTTGAACGAAGGCTTGCTCTGACCGTATGATGCTGCCCGACGTGGATCCCGAAGCGTCGACTGCAAAGAAATGGCGTGCGTCTACCAGAGGTACCAGGGTAGGGGGAATTTGCTCATGTTTGGGGAGTTGTTTCCAGGCTGGTGTGGATTCGCCAGTAATGGCAGCTGAAATGTTGTCCATGGTGATTTCTGGAGAAAGAAGGGAAGACACGGTCTTGAGCCTACCTTTTATGCATACCAAGCGATGACTCTGCAACAACATGTCCATGCCAGTGGCTGAGCCAACACAGGAGAAACATGACGCCCGAACGTCTCAATCTGGCAGTCGCTCCTCCAAAGAGTGAATGGGGTTAGCGTAGGCAGACACCGCTGCGGTGTCATTACTCCGCACCTGTCAGCGGTGAAGAGTGCGATGACTCTACGAACCCATCACCGCGATTGCTATGCACATGCTTGACAGGAGCCAATGCTTTGTCGGGTGATGGTTATTTGCTGGTGAAAGTTGGCAACATGGAGTCATGCCACATACGCAGTCATCACGTGATTCATGTAGCCTTTCAAATCACTGCGATGAAACACAGTAGAGCTATGCATCCATTATTAATGGAGATTGAGCAAGCTGTATTCTGACTTTCTTAGGTCTCTGTCGAAGGATATGTCACGACCGCGATGCGGAGACGAAGAAAATAGGTAACACAAATATAAAGGCGCAAATCACTCTAATCAGGTATACGTACGGTGGTTAAAATAGCCTAAATGGGTGGTCAAATTATCCGGGGCCGAGGGCCAAATTTAGTTCGTTGACGAGACCCAACAAGTGATTCCACTTTACAACGCGACACAACATTTCAACGGTAGTCCGGTTCATATGCTGCCTCACCTATCCAAATTATGTATCTCCAATGGCGATCGCACCACTGCGCTTCCATTCATCTTCATCTTGCGGGATAAGCCTAGAACATATTTCTTCAGCGGGGTCGTCAGCGAATAACCTAGTCAATTGTCGCGCCAGAGACGAGCTGAGCTCTCTATCTTACATGGCTGCATCCAGACGCGGTGGGCAGGTGGGCTAATCTCGATTTATTGCATATGCATCTAGCCTTGCTGCACCCGGTGGCCCCGCGCGGATTGCAATCAAGCAGCTTATATTCCATCATGCTCCCTGAGAAACTCTGCCAACGCTGAACCTGAGCGGAAGACCAAGTTAGGTTTCCTAAACGCACGGCACAGTCGCCTATTGGAAAAGCCCAGGATCTGGGACATTTGTTAAACGCTAAGCAACATACGCAAGGGACCCTCGATCACCAGTATTCGGAATACGCAGAATGTCAAGAAATGTCGCGATGTCTACTTCATCCCTGCCTGGAACTGGCACGGATGATGGCCAACCCGGACAACCGCGCCACAGGACCCGAAATGGTAGAAAAAAGCGACGCGATGCGGCTGAAGTAGTACCCCCAGCGCCACGGGATGAAAATGAAAGGCGCAATAGCAGCAGAGGAACCGCGGAAACCGAAGGAAATACCCGTAAACTCCCTCCAGGTGATATGCTCACAAACACCTCCCCAAAGAGAACCGGATACGCTGGTAACTATGTCGATAACTACCCAACGGACAACCCTTTCATGTCTGGACCCCCTCAACCTTACAGGGCAGGCGATCCTAGTGGTCAAGTTGCGCCTGCTTCAGTCTTTAACTCGACGCGTCCGTATCCGTATCCGTATCAACCACGACCACCACCACCCCCTCCTCCTTCCAAGCCTATGGACAACCACAAAACAACATTTGGTCCTCCAGCAGAATACCATCCATCTGCAGCGTCTTATGATACTTCCGCATCTCGTCATCTTTCCGCACCCGTTCCTCCAGGTGATTTAGGGCAACGATATGGTTCAAATTATCCTCAGCGTCGAGATCACCTTAGAAGTAATGACGCTTATAACACGATGGGACGTGACTACAATCCCCCAGCAGAAGGGTACCCGGGTTCAGTGAATGCTAGTGTTCCATCAATGGTTCAACTTCTACGCCAACGAAGAGATGCATTGGCTGGCAAAATCGATGCCTTGAAATACGAGCAAACAGCCTTCTCAGACCTTATTGAAGACGAACGCCAGTCCAAGCTGGAGGAAAGGTTGAACCGTCTGGAACAACGTGTAACAAGGCCAACTTTTACATCAACGCCGGCTCCCGCATCTATACCGGCTCCCGCATCTATACCGGCTCCCGCGCCTATTCCAAGCACTTCATTGTCTTCGAAGTCCGCTTTAACTCCTCAGGAGTTTGATGTTGTCGAACGACTCGAACGACTCGAAGTAGCTGCACAGAAACTGAAAGTGGCTACTGATGCCGCAGAAAATGAGGCTGCCATCAAAGCTGCTGTACGTAAAGAAGATGAAGACAAATTTGCGAGCGTGTTTGAGCTTTTGATAAAGTCTCACGAGGAGCAAATGGCTCGTAATCGCGCGACGCAAGAAAAGGCGGCAGTCATCGAAGCGGAAGCTGGAGCCAAGGTTGCCGAAGCCAACCATAAGGCTGCGCAAGCAGTTGAGGCCCGGTTAAATGCTCAAGAAGTGGCCGCAACACTTGAATCTCTCTTACGGGCCAAGGAGGAAAGCAAGACTGGTCTGGGGGATCATGAGATTCAAGCAACTACTACATTTCCTTCTCTCAAAGAGGAGTTGGTTACTGCCAAAAAGGACGTTCTAGGCAAGACATCCGCAACCTCTCTTCATGCAGAAAGCCTGGCGAACGGTACAACATTTCTCAACTCGGAGCATAGCCAAGCTGCAATAACCCTTGAAGACTGCTTCGGAAGAAAGGTGCTTTTACCAATGCCAGAATGTAAATCCTGGGAGGTAAGTACTCTTGGTTCCACAGATGTCGCTATGTATTGACTTGTTCGCCTAGAGGGTCGAAAAAGTCATAAAATCAGCTTTTCATGGCGCTGAAGAGACTTTGGATGACGACATTGAACAGCGATTGTATTGGTTGTATACGTCGGATCATCAACTTATTGTTCCCGAAACATGGTCCTCGGTTGTACAACCAGGTTGGACTGTGCACATGAAACTACACCGCGAACTCGAGCAAAGCGATCGTTCGTATGTTTCTTCAGAAATCTCACAAACCGAAGAGGGCCGGCATCGGCCACTTAAAAGCAGAAGTGGATCGATAAAAAGCTCTTCAGGATCCTCCCTACTGTCTTCGTCGAGAATGACTTCATCAGAGCCCAGGAGGACCCGCATGTCTGTCCCGCCTCCGGTTCCTGATGCCCCATCAGCACAGGCAGGAGAATACGGCCCAACCCTTTGGAACTTACCGCTCGAATCAATTGCTGGAAACTTTGAAAACATCAAGTCTGGGTCTAACAAGGGAAACAATGGCCGAACCAACCATACGGATGAACCGGAGGCTTCTAACGTGTCGAAGGGCTCTATAGTACCTAATGAACCCCAAGAAGGCGGAGTCTTTAAAAAATACGAGAAACCGAAGGTTGACGATGCTTCGGAAGTCTCGAATGGCGAACATCAATGGAATCAACAACCAAGTCAGGGCAACGCAAGCATCACTGCCGACGGTCTCGCGTCACCACGGTTCAAAGCGGACCTTTCTGCTCATACAGTACCTCCCGAGAATACAGTCTCAAGTGACTTGCTAGAGTTTCGAGATCAGTATGAGGTTAAAGAACGTACAACTTCTCTTGAAGACGAGCCCAAACGCTTTCAACATTTGGGCCATACCAACCTCCTTGACTTTGATAAGTCAGATTTTGATCCTGTTGAAGGCTCGAGGAATGGGGTGCAAGGTGTGATTCACGTGGTGGATAGTGAGAACCACATCCCTGCTTCCAAAGCTCTTCCCGTGGACACACAGCGTCCTGACAAACTTGAGAAATATTTGCCATATCCCTTGCAAGTTATGGAGCAAGAGACGAACCACTCTGGATTTATCGTGGATGCTGAAAGTGGCCGAGTCACCGATTCAAAGACAGACGGAAGAGGCGAAATTGCTCCGGAAGAGCACTTTTTAGCCCCAAGAGCAGGGCTGAATGGACTTTCACCGGAAACATCTACACTGACCAATATAGAAGAGGACCCCAAAAACAACAGATCCAAAACCGATGAGAAGAAACATCAAATGACAGCTATCTTGGGCGCTCTGGCTGGGCACCAACCGGGAATGGACAAGGTATGGACCCAATCCTTGTTTAATTTGACGGTCTTGTTACCGTTTTTACTCTTAAGGAGTCTGAATTTTGTTATTCAATGGGTCGTCTGATTTAACACTTCACAAACAGAATACATGTGGCACCGATTATCGTACTACCCTTCGACTAGGCAAAAACTATAGCACGGCACCATCCCAGATCGGAAACGATTGCGCTTCTAACCCTGGTCTCCGTGTAAAGGACGGCCTCACAGAGCAAAAAGATAATGAGCTGTCTACAGTACCGGAGCACGAAGAGTCGTTGGCACCAGCCGAGCCTGTCCTTGGCAGGCTTACCGATGGAATACAAACTCAAGCCACCTTCGCTCGCAGTTGTATTCTCCTTGACCCTTTATTGTCCGAGTCAAAGCCTAACGCGGACTTGATCCCCGGCTTGAAAAGCTCACCATTGATAACCCTCCAAAATTGCGACCCTAGTTGGTCTGGCAGAGGCCAACATATTGAATACTCGAATGAGTCTGAGATTCCATTGCAAACATGCAAATCATTGGGGCATGGCGCCACTGCTATGGTAGAAGCATGTCGTCTAAACCAATACACTATTGCCCGAAAAATAATTCGCCTTCATCGAAGAATGAAGAAAGAAGAGGCAGTAATCGAAGTCGAGCACCTTCAGCGCCTGCGGCATCCCCATATCGTCCAGCTTATAGGGAGCTACCTCCTTCCAAAAAAACAGTTTGCTATCCTCATATACCCTGTGGCAGACTACAACCTCGATGAGTTCATGCAACGCTGCGAACAGCTTGGTACATCCAGCATAGAGACACGATCACTTTCTGGTTTTGTACCATGTCTGATTCATGCCATGGCCTATATACACGACAAGAAAATCAAACATATGGACATCAAGCCCCTGAACGTATTGGTAAAATCGACTGAAAGCAAAACGCATCCCTACACTGTCTATCTCGCCGACTTCGGTATCGCCAGAGCTTACAAGGCGCATGAAGATATGGATACAAACACTAATATTTCCTTCACAAGAAAATACTGCGCACCCGAGATCCCAAACAAGAAGCGACGCGGCAAAAAGGCCGACATATTTTCTCTTGGATGCGTTTTTGCAGAGATTTTCACTGTTCTTGCAGGGGAATCTTTGGAAGACTTCACTGATTTACGAGAGGAGAACACAAAACAAGATGATGGTGGTGACGACTCGGATGCAGAAATCCAACAGTATTCAAGACAAGGTGATGGATGTTACCACACGAATATGGTCATAGTGAGAAAATGGCTGGAAAATTTGCGCTTTCCTGCAGATACCCCGGTATACTGGGAATTGTGGCTACCTCTGCTACAGCGAATGCTTCGACGAGACGCTGCTGATCGGCCATCAGCAAGAGATCTATTGAGGTATTGCGGTGGGTCGAGAGATTGCTGTCGTGGGCCTGCCCCCTCCTATGACGGTGGAGAAGAGTCACAGTCTGTTTCCTCTCTTATGGCCGAATAGTCTTCTCTACCCTCATATTTGTAAGGTTTTTCGTTTGATAAAAGGTTTTTGGAACTCAAAGATAGCAGGGCTTTTATTGGTATCAGCAATATATACCCGTCGCCGTACTGATGAACCAGATTCGCACGCGACCTAATTGGCGCCGGGCCTCAGGTTAAGATACATTCTGTTAGTTAATGTTCCATCTGTTAACAGTCCTTAAGTTGTGCTATCGGCTTGCTAGGTTTGATCGGCAAGCACCTTTCTTTTCCTCTGCAGCTCGTAGGTTCGACACGGAGCCAACTCACTTCCTCCTACATTACCCGATAATTATACCGATTATACCGCGCTAAGTTATGCTCCCTCGGAATCACCAATGAAGCAATGCGACAAAGAGGAATGTCTATGCGGCAAGATAAGAGATTTGCCGTCGGTACGCGCTACGACACACTGCGAAGTTATCTGTTTAACGCTGATCTGACATCCCACCTTTGTATCGAACCTATCCCCGCATTGTTATCCTTGTATATGCACTTCTTACCGATGACTCTACAAGCGGGATCGGGCGAGAGATCTCGGCTCCATCAACCTGGATCCCGTTATCAGTGTAGAAGCGGACTTCCCCACGATACCATCCAACATACTAGTAAGTTGACAACCGAATGAGCTTAAAAGTCAATTGAGAATGACTTATAGTAAGAACCTGTCTCCTATAAATCAATTCGATCCGTGCTTCAATGACACCACAGATCTCACAAACTTCACAATGATGCCTCTGATGCCACGAGTGGCCGCCTGGCTAGTCTTTGTATTTTTCGCTCTCAGTTATGCCAGACTTGCTTCCTCTAGACCAAGTCCTAAGTCGAGCTCAGCATGGATGAGAAAGAGTCGTCAAAGGGGGAGATATCATTACCCTATGAAGCGCTAATCTAGTGGAGCCTCGTGTACTGTGCCAACTGCGCAGCTGACCACTGCACCTAAATCCAATGTTTGGAGTGGGCTTACAGACACAGAGGCTGCTTCTGTAGATTCTTGGCTATTTGGTCAGAAATCACTGAACCTGACTGTATCCAAGAAAGCAGGAGAGTGGGACAACTCAATTGTACGTTTTATGGAAGCAAATCTTAAAGCCTTCTAGAACCACTACTGACCTTTAAAGCTGCTCATTGAACTTATGCTACCGAACAAGACCGGAGTGCTTGAATACCTTGATAAAGAAGGAAACGCGCCAGTACGATATGCTCACGTTGTCCTTGATGTCCGGGCCACCACCGAGCCATACTACGAAGATATCTTGGTCGGGCCGTTACCAGTGAAGAACGGCACCACTACCTACCAGCCTCTGACTTATCCTTACACAAGGAAAACAGGAGGTCGAGTTCGAAACCTTGACGCTGACGCTGATGATACACTGTACAAATACTGGATACACAAAATTAGTGGTTCTATCTTGGACATCACTCTAGACCTTTGGAATGGCTCTGCTCTTGGTTTTGGAAACGATACCCTTGACATATGGGGACAGGATCCACTCTGGCAAGACGATGGAATCATTCGCTGGGACCAATTCTGGATGCTTCCGACAGATGAATTTGATTCTTTCACACTCCTTCCGCTTGGATTATACTTTTCCTCCAATATCACCGGGCGAAATCCCAGCAAGTGGTCTTTTGAAGGATGGCTATATAACAACGTCTACTATTCCACAACCGAAGAGTTTAGGGCTGCATATTACTCTCCTGGATTCGAAAAACTAAAACCAAATATTCAAGGGCCTTGGGCAAACACAGATCAGCAAGACACTGCGCCGCCACTAGACACTTCCTATCCACCAATTTCCGTCACTCCAGGGGGCTCACGGTATGCTGTGGACAAGGAACAAAAATATGTCAAATGGATGGATTTCGAATTCTACATTGCTTTCACGAGAGATACCGGCATGCGCATCTACGACATCAAATACAAGGGAGAGCGAATCATATACGAACTAGGCCTCGAAGAGGCACTAGCACACTATGCGGGCAATGACCCTATCCAATCCGGTACTTCTTATTTGGATTCATTCTATGGGTTCGGTCCTTTTTCTTTCGAACTTGTCGCAGGCTACGATTGCCCATCATACGCCACCTACTTGGACAGCTCCTTCTACACCGTGGAAACAACACACATTCACATCAATAGTATTTGCATGTTTGAGCAAGATGCTGGCTACCCTATCCAACGCCACAGCACATCAACTTACGTAAGCGTAACGAAGAATATCTTCTTCACAATAAGGAACATTTCTACGGTGGGGAATTACGACTACATGTTCTCTTATTCATTTTACATGGATGGCAGCATTCATGTGGAGGTGCGCGCATCGGGTTACATCCAATCCGCTTACTGGGCTCACAACGGAGACTATGGCTACCAAATCCACGATGCCCTGTCCGGGAGCATGCACGATCATGTCCTCAACTACAAAGTCGACTTTGATGTTCTGGGTACAGCAAACACAATGACAACCACAACTATGGTTCCTGTTTCCGAGTCGTATCCATGGTCGAAAGGCAAAGCGCGTAACACGATGAAACTTCAGCGTAACCAAATCAAAACTGAGGACGAATCCAAGCTGTTGTGGGGAGACAACGGAGCTACGCAATTTACAGTCGTCAACCTCGATAAGCCTAATGCTTTTGGCGAACATAAAGGTTTCCGTGTGCTCCCATCACGGGGAACGGCTCACCTTACAGTCAAGGATAGCAGCAATCTTGCTAATGCAGCAAATTGGGCAACACATGACCTTTTTGTGACAAGACGAAAAGATACCGAGCCGCGAGCTGCACACCCTTACAATTCTCAGGACGTAAACAATCCCGTTGTGGATTTCAATGAGTTCTTCGACGGAGAATCCCTTGTACAGGAGGATATAGTTGTCTGGTTCAATCTTGGAATGCACCATATTCCTCATACAGGTATGTTCCTACATCGAAGCAATCAACTCAACTCAACTCAAGTACATGTACTAACTCTCTTACAGGCGATTTGCCAAATACTGTCTTCACGACTGCGCACTCTGGCCTGCAAATCATGCCCCTAAATTACCTTTCTGGAGATCCCAGCCGTGAAACGGTGAACATGGTGCGCATCGATTACAAAAACGGCAGTGTCAGCGCAGTTGATACCTTTGGCCAAGCCCAAATGACGTGCAATGCTGATATTGCAACGTTCGAACCGGACCTATATTCCTATAAAGGCGATGTGGTGATCAGGAAATTTCCCTATGATCCAAACAATCCGTATTATGAGACGGACGATGGGTGAGAAGGAAGAAACTCCTGGTCTTTGATATCAAGGTCACTTAGATACACTAGTCAAATAATACTTACCTATATGCAAAGCTCCCTTCACATCCCGTAGCCAACGACAAAAAGTAAAGTCTGAAAGAGGAAACGAGCACAGCCAAAGTATGACACGCTTATAAAGTCAGTACTAATCCATACCGAATTGCCAATAAGTATGCGAGTAGAACAAAAACGGATATCACTTTTCGTAGTGTTCATGCCTTTTTGGTTTCTTATACTGAAAAAAACGTGACCGAATATCGGCTAAGCCCTACGCTAACCAAATGAGGCAGTTTATTGACCAGGAGGGCTTTCCCAAGGTGCTGATATAATAGACACATAAAGATGGAGCTATTACTCGAGAAGCTTATGCGCCGGTTATACAATACACTGACAGGGCGAGCACATCATCACTAGGTACTAAACCTAAAATGGAATGCGTAGGGATCTTCTGGTAAACATTCCGTTCGCAGTCGACCGCTCGGTCAACTTGGAGAGCCGAGGCCGACAGACACTAGTTACTAAAACAACTTAACCCCACTTATTAGCTGATATAAATACTCTTGCTATTCATTCTTGTAGACACCGGTCGAGGAATCGAGCTTTCATCAACATATTCAAGTATGGATGCAACAAACGTATATGAGGCAGAAAGGACCGTCCTCATCGCTGGTGCTGGTATGTTTTAGCTCACCGAATGACCCCTGAAATAGTACAGGAGATTGACAACTACTAGGAGTGACTGGTTTAACACTTGCACAGGGATTGAAAATGGTTAGTGCTGTCTTTTAATACCACATGTCCACAAAACTACAAAACGTATTATTCACTTTCTGGTCTCCAGCTAAACTTGTAGAACACACATATCTTCGATGCTATAGATACCAAAACGCGCACTCTAACAGCTATTTCAGATTGGTATCAACACCATCGTCTTAGAGAGACATCCCAACATCTCCGGATCTCGAGACTGGAACATGGGGCTACACTGGGGTGCACCACGCCTACAATAGCTGCTACCGGCCGAGATATGGGTGCAAATACAGTCGGTACACGTAGACCCGCACCAGCCCGTGCGAGAGAAAGACGAAATCCAGATCCTCAATGGCAAGACGGGAGAAAAGATCTACGGCATCCCTGTCGAGCGGTTCTACCGGGCACGCCGCGAGAAATACCGCAGCTTGCTGGCGCATGGACTGGATGTTCGCTTCGGCAAAAGTCTTGAGAGCTTCCGAGAGGAGAATGACAGGGTGGTTGCGAGGTTTGAGGATGGCACAGAAGTGACTGGCAGGTACCTAGCGACCAATACCCCAAAATAGGTAAGTTCTTCCTCGCTGACAGGATCACAGAATGCTCGTGGGTGCCGACGGGGCGCGGTCGAAGCTTCGCAGGCTCCTTCTCGGGCCTGGGCCTGGCTCGGTCAACCGTCTTCCATTTGCAGCCAACTTTGTGCAAGCCCGCTACACAGCCGCGCAAATGAAGCAGCTGCTCGCCGTGCATCCAATATACCTGGGAGCTATTCACCCGGACGGCCGATTCGGCTTCTTCGGCATGCACGATGTGCGCAACCCGGCAGACCCTGCGAGCTGGACCATCCTTTTCTATATCTCGTGGCCAGCCACACCGGAAGAGTTGGTCGAGATGGCAGACTGGACGAACGCACAGCACCTCGCCAAACTTAAGAGTCTGGCGAGCGGGTGGTGCGATCCGTGGAAGAGTGCGGCCGAGTGGTTGCCGGATGAGCAACCGATCTGGCACATGGGGCTCACAGATTGGGATCCTGGCATGGAGGGCCACCAGTGGGATAGCCGTGGCGGAAAGGTTACGTTGACAGGAGACGCGGCGCATCCGATGACTTATCAGCGCGGACAAGGGCTCAATCATTGTGTCACTGATGTCTGGGAGCTGGTGCAAGCGGTCAAGTCTTTCATGACAGCAGAAAAGACGCAAGTGGAGGCTATAGATGCATTTGAAGACGAGATGGTAAACAGAGCGGGCGAAGAAGTTCGCGTCTGTACCGTGAATAGTGCCATGCTGCATGACTGGGCCAAGTTTTCCGAAAGCATGCTCTTGAAGATTGGACTGAAGCAGCGATGATACACCTAGGTACCGCCTAGTTCACCTATACGAAAATGAATGGAATCTACAACACGTAGCGTGCTCGTGCAGGGTTGATGCTTTCAATGTCACCTCCACGATTGTCTCTCCGTTGGTGGTACCCGGTCTGTCTCCGGATCCACCTACCTAAATCGGTACTAGGTACCTACCTAGGTAGGTAGGTAGGTACCTACAGGGTGCATGGAATGGAATTGATGGAAATATGATTGGCCTTGACTTGAGAGAAGAAGCATGAAGGAAGGAAAGGAATAAAAGGGAGAAGAGGAAAAGAGGGGGGGTTTATACTCTTGGCAGCATTTTGGAAGAGAGCCTGAGGAAAGGGCGAGCAGGCTGGTCACTTCCTCTTTGTCGCGCCGTAATTTCCTCTGAGGAAGGAACTCATGCACGCGGGCATCCACCCGTCCACCTGGGTTCCACTGAGTACGCCTTTTCCTCAACCATTGAAGTTCATTCCCGCTCTTCCCCAGCCGAACTTTGCCTTCTCCTCCAAACCTAGCCGTTCATATTCTCGCTTCCTCTCTTCTTCCCGTTGCTGCTTCTCCACCAATCTTTCTGCCGCCAGCGCCGGATCTTCGTCATCTTTGTTACTGGTTCTTATTTTTGATTTAATATCTTGGTACGCAGCTCCGAGTTTGGATTTCGATTTCGAAAAGCCAGAGTAGGGTTGTGATGGTGGCCTAGGTAAGGTTGGAGGTGTAAGACATGGAAATGTACGTAGTGTTAACCATAGGTAGAGAGAAAACTCACCCTTTTGCTGCACCCTCAGAGCTGGACACAAAATCGCCCTCCTCGTATTGTGGCAGTGTGGACACAGATTCAAAAGACTTGCGAGCGCCGGCTTGCTTTTTGTCTGCTTCCTTGGCATTTGAGAACGAGGGTTCACGAGTAGGTTTGGAGCTCATGCTTGGCAAATTGGAGAGAATTATGGCACCTTTACTGGATTGTTTGATTGAAAAAATGCGCTGTTTGAAGGCGTGGTCGTCCTTCAGGAATTCTAAGCAACTTCCTTAAGAGAATCTTGCAGCCTAGACACAGATCAGCGAGTGCAGCACGCAATGGTACTACCTAGGTACGTACCTGCCGCCCAATTGGGCATTTGCATATAATCCTAGTCGACTTGTTGTACGAAGAGATCCATCACAAATTACAAAGTCGACTTTAGGCTCCAGCATTACTACCTACCTACCTACCTACCTCTACCTAGTCTGCCCCCTGGTACCTATTCGACATTGCAGGGCGCGCCAAGACTGCAAGGCAGCCATATCTCAACATGTGGGCGGCAACAAGCCCCAGTACCAATGTTATTCGGTTGGACTCCACCTACTTGATGCCTAATGGTCTTTGTCTCTTTTTAGTATCGTGGCGCGAGGCTCGCGCTTATCTATTCCGAATTGAGGTGTTTTGATACAATTAAGAATACGGAGGCCCGGCCAGTTCAAGTTTTTCGCCTTCCTTTTTGGGACAGACCTGATACAGGGGTGTTACCATAGTAACGGCCTGCACAAGTAGGCCTTGATTAGGGCCTAGTGCCCTGTTTTTAAGCTGTCTAGGCCTGGAAAGGGCCTAAAAAGACGCTGACGCACTGTAAATCAGAGGCCTGTTGCTGAGGCAGCGTACCCTGTATCTACCCATTCCCAAAAAAGAAGGCGAAAAACTTGAACTGGCCGGGCCTCCGTACAAGCAATTCCTATGGAATAACGTCCGTCGCCGCAAACCGAGATCCACCGTCTAGCGAGATAGGGGAAGATACAAGCAGTCCCTACCTACAGAGTACTCTTTGTCTAGCTCACAGCCTGAGTCCCAGGTGTGGGTGGAAAGGTCTTAGAGCACACAGACTCTATATATCTTAACTGCCCGGGTCTCTTCTTCTACTCTGTACCTCCAAGTATCACCATCTCGCTTCACGGTGACGGACGTTACCTACCTCAGAAGATGCACTGATGAAAGTAGAATTAGGTGGAGAATCAGACTGAGTGAGAAATGGTAAGATGAGAGGAGATTCATAACCTAAATCCATAAAAGAAACTGTACTGGACTCGCCTAGAACGACTAAACGTACAACCTAACAGTGGTATATTATCCTACTTACCCCAATTTTCCCCGTCAAGCCCATCTATCTACACGGGCTCACGCACCCCAACCAGCAAGGATATCCCTCCCCTCTATCCCTCATTTCCCTCTCCAGACCCGAAAGTAATACAGATAATCAAAGAACCCATAAAGCAGAATACGCCAGTTTTTGTTTGTTTGACATCACATCTCCCGCCTTTATAACGTGTGCCCTCTTGAGTTTCGTGATGGTAGCTTACAACAACTTGTTTCCGACGAATTCGCTCCATTTGCGAACCTCGGTCGGGATGCCCTCCTTGCGAGGAAGCTTCTCGCTAACGCACTGAGCGAACAGGAGCGCGGTCTGTGATAACAGTTAGCCATCATTCACCTACCAATCAGAAGGTGGAAGACCTACCTTAGGCTCCATGAAGAGCGGAACACCGAAGTCGACCGCGTTGCGGCGCATGACGTAGTCCTCATCGACGAGGCTGCTCGCCCGCTGCTTAGCAAGGTTGAAGACGCCGCGGATATCATACTTCTCGAAGACCTCGCGCAGAGCACGCTTGTCCTCCTTGGGGAATTCAATGACCTCGACCTTGACGGAGTTGTCCTTGCTGGCCTTCTCGAGGTGGTTCTTGACCTCCTTGTTGGCCGCGTACAGCTTGTAACCCAAGGGGTTCATGTAATCAACAATGGCAGCAAGCTCACTCTTGGTGACATCACCACCGAACAGCAGACCCTCACCGGGCTCGGGAACGCGGAAGTTCATCATAGACTGCACCGAGGTCCAGTAGGCCTCAACCAAATCCTTACCGAAGCAGGCCATCTCACCAGTCGAGGACATCTCGACGCCAAGGTAGGGATCAGCACCGGCAAGACGAGTCCACGAGAACTGAGGAACCTTGGTGGCGACGTAGTCACGCTTCTTAGCCATGAGGTCAACAGGCTCGGGAACCTCCTTATCAAGAAGAGCTTTGGTGGCAACATCAATGAAGTTGGTACCGAGGACCTTGCTGACGAAGGGGAAAGAACGGGAAGCACGAAGGTTGCACTCAATGACCTTCAGAGCAGGCTCACCGCCGGCGGGGTCCTCAGCCTTAATGATTTGCATGTTGAAGGGACCAGTGATGTTCCAAGCCTTGGCAACCTTATCGGCGATCTCCTTGCAACGCTGGAGGGTAGACTCGTCCTGGTTGACAGGAGGAAGGACAAGAGTAGCATCACCAGAGTGGACACCGGCATTCTCGACGTGTTCTGAGACGGCGTGGACGAGGACCTTGCCGTTAGATGCAACAGCGTCAACGTCAATCTCCTGAGCGCCCTCGATGTACTGGGTGATAACGACGGGGTGATCGGGAGAAACGCTGCTGGCAGCAAGCAGCTTCTCTTCGAGCTGCTCCTCGCTGTGGATGACAGTCATGGCGGCACCAGAGAGGACATATGAGGGACGAACAAGGACAGGATATCCAACACTCGTAGCAAACTTCTTAGCATCCTCGTAGGAGCTCAGCTCCTTCCAAGCCGGCTGGTCAACACCAATGGAGTCAAGGATTTGAGAGAACTTGTGCCTGTCCTCGGCCTTGTCAATGTCGAGCGGGTCGGTACCAAGAACCTTAGCCTTGCCGGTCTCCTGGAGCTTGAGAGCAATGTTCTGAGCCAGCTGGCCACCGACAGAGACAACAACGCCAGAAGCAGTCTCGAGCTCGTAGATATCCATGACACGCTCGTAGCTGAGCTCTTCGAAGTAGAGCTTGTCGGCAACGTCGAAGTCAGTGGAGTAGGTCTCGGGGTTGTAGTTGATCATGACGGTCTTCTTGCCGAGCCTGTTCAGGGCCTGAGTAGCCATGACCGCAGACCAGTCAAACTCGACGGAAGAGCCGATACGGTAAACACCGCTGCCAAGAACGACAACACCGTGATCATTGAACTCAACATCGTGGGAAGAAGCATTGTAAGTGGTGTAGAGGTAGTTGGTGTCAGCAGGGAACTCGGCAGCCAGGGTGTCGATCCTCTTAACAAAGGGAGTGACACCAAAGCCCTTTCTGCGGGCACGGACCTCGTCCTCGGTGCTGTTGACAGCGAGCGCAATCTGCTTGTCAGAGAAACCCAGCTTCTTGGCCTTGGAGACAATCTCCTTCTTCAAGCCGAAAAGACTGCCAATCTCCTTGAGCTCGTTCTGGCAGTCAACAATGTTCTTGAGCTTGTACAAAAACCACTTGTCAATCTTGCTAAGCTCGTGGATCCTGTCGACGGTGTAGCCCTCGTGGAACATGGCCTGACCGACAGCGAGCCACCTCCTGTCGGTGGGGTTTGCCAGCGCGTCGTCAAGGTTGTCAAACTTGTCACCCTGGAAGCCCAGGAACTTGGGGTCGACCTGGCGACAGGCCTTTTGGAACGATTCCTCAAAAGTACGGCCAATGGCCATGACCTCACCAACCGACTTCATGGAAGAGCCGATGTCACGCTTGACGTTTTGGAACTTGCTCAAGTCCCAACGAGGCATCTTGGTGACAATGTAGTCCAGAGAGGGTTCGAAGTTGGCAGTGGTAGTCTTGGTAACAGCGTTGGGAAGCTCCGGAAGAGTGTGGCCCAGACCAATCTTAGCAGCGGTGTAGGCAAGTGGGTAACCAGTAGCCTTGGAAGCAAGGGCAGAAGAACGAGACAGACGGGCATTGACCTCAATGACCCTGTAGTCAAGGCCATCAGGCTGCAGAGCGTACTGAACGTTGCATTCACCCACGACACCTAAGTGACGGACAATCTTGATAGAAGCAGACCGGAGCATGTGGTACTCCTCGTCACTGAAAGTCTGAGACGGGGAGACGACAATACTGTCACCAGTGTGAACACCGAGCGGGTCGAAGTTCTCCATGTTGCAGACAGTGATGCAGTTGTCGCTAGCATCGCGGACGACCTCATACTCGGCCTCCTTCCAGCCCTTGAGAGACTTCTCAACCAGAATTTGCGGGGACAGAGTCAACGACCTGGCAGCCAAGTTCCTCAACTCCTCCGGGTTGTTGGCAAAGCCAGAACCAAGACCACCCAGAGCGTACGCAGCACGCACAATGATGGGGTATCCGACCTTGTCAGCAGCCTCCAGAGCCTGGTCGATGGTCTCGACAGCAGTCGACTCGGCAATGGGAATGTTGATCTCACCGAGAGCCTTAGCGAAAAGGTCACGGTCCTCAGAAGTCTCCAAGGTCTTGACGCTGGTTCCCAGAACCTTGACGCCGTAACGCTCAAAAATGCCCATCTTGTTCATCTTAACACCCAGGTTCAGGGCGGTTTGGCCGCCGAAGCTGAGGAAGATACCGTCAGGCCTCTCCTTCTCGATAACGTATTGGACATATTCCGGAGTAACAGGGAGGTAGTAAACCTCGTCCGCAAGCACGTGAGACGTTTGAATGGTCGCAATGTTGGGGTTGATGAGAACCGATTTCACGCCGGCCTCCTTCAAGGCCTTGAGCGCTTGAGAGCCTAATGGAGATTGTTAGCTTCAGAAGCTTTGCACGAGCAGCGACCCAGCATCATACTCGATTCTGGGGAGTAATTGGAGGCCCAACTGGTTTTTGCGTCCTAACATCTGCTGTCGCATGGGTGAAGATATGAAGGAAATGACTTACCCGAGTAATCGAATTCACCGGCCTGTCCAATGCTGAGGCCACCAGAACCAATGACCAGTACCTTGGACACATTCACCAGATCCCTTCCGCCAGCAATCGCGCCCGAGTTGAGGTAGGCCTGCGCATTGGGAGCTTCGGTGCTCTCGTTACGGGAGGCCTGGACACGGGTGAAAGTGCGCAGCTGCTGGTACGAAGACCGGGGGGTCTGGCCTTTCCTCAGCGACAGCAGAGGGGAGGCAGCGGCCTGAGTGAAGGTGCGCGAGGAAATGGGCGAAGCACCCGCGCGACATTGGCGAAGGAGGTTCGGCGTGCGGCGCGCCAGCCGCCCACAGAGAGCCATTGGAGCTGGTTGGATGGAGAGGACGTGAGGCCAATTGAGCCTCGTCAACCCTCGGCTAGGAGCTCTTAAGGAAGAATTGGAGGCCGGAGCCAGGCAAGTGTGACTGGATGTTGTTGAGGATGTTCGCGCAGTTGTATGAGTCGAAAAAACGATAAGGTCCTAGCTTTACTGTAGGACGATAAGCCGGCCCCGGTCACTACCTTCCCGCTGACCTCTCAGCGAATGACGAATTTAATTTTGAGCACTGGCCGGAGGGTGTTACGCAAACACTTGAGCATTCAATGAGTAATCCTGGCTGTCTACTGACTCGCTGGTGCTCTAACTACTGTGCTCTCTCGTGGGGAAATTTTCGTGCTCTTCATTTTCTGCTCCGATGCTCGGCATCCAAGGAAAAGGAAGCGCTGAGGATCATCCATCGGGCACCGGGCATGCGGCAATCAAAGTCCGAACATCATCGTAGCATCCACCGCAACGAGTCCCCACCCGCCGTCGGGCACTGCTACCGCCGATAGCCGTCCCAACTTGTTGACACACGCAATAGTATGTAGTATTCCTACCTACGCTCGCCATCGTTTCAATACCATGGCTCTATACATACATCGTCCTGGCATTGCTCGACTCTAGGGTATCTCTCCGACAAACACCATTGTTATCGTGCTCCTCATGACTGCTCATGCGCTCTTGACCCGTTTCTTTGTCGCGCACGGCTTCTTCGCTTGATTCGTCTTCTGTTCCTCCAGGGCCTTCATCCTCGTCTTAAACTCTCTCGGAGTCTCCAATGGCTGCTGCTTCTTCTTCTTCTCGCCGATCAGTCGCGACAACAAGCCAGGCTCCTTCCACATCCCCACGCCGCTGTGTTTTGCATGTGCCTCCGCAGCGCGGTACTCTTTTTCCAGTCCGCCGAACTCTGAGCCTGCCTTGGCCTCATATACAGTCGCCAAACCCTGCTTTAACATTTCTAGCCCAACATCGCGACGAAAAATCCAGTGCCGTACATAGACGGAGGCAACAACGCGGTCGTATTGGTCGCGACGGTGAATGTAGGCGCGCACGCGCCGGTTGAGGATCATCGATTTGAGCCATTTCATGGCCTCTTCGCCGTAGGGTTGCGCGGGGCGGCCAAAATGTGCGAGTTCGGGCGCGTCGACTCCGGCAATGCGAATATGAATCTGGATAGGCGTTGTCAGTCTCGCATTAAAGACAAACTGTCCGCAGCGACCGAAGCGTACCGTCCTTGCATTCAATTCCTCCCTCGTAGTAGGAACCCTCCTCCCAGGAAACCATCCCCAACCCGACAGTCTGCCTCCGGGCGTATGGAATATCCTGAAGTTGTCTGCATCCCCCACGCTCGTGACATGTCCGAACAGACTCTTCTGTCTAAACAGCGAAGGTTTGATGTGGTCGACGCTCGGTATGCGCCGTAGGTGCGCTTTGTAGAAACGAATGAAGAACAGCGTCGTCGCGGTAAGCAGGACCGAGGGGATTACGTTGCGCGGCTCCTTAAAGTGCTGCCAGTCGATGGCGTTGATGTTGTAGTTCCATCTTCCAGTGGCTTTCTTTGCTTCATCGTCCGAGGAGGACCAGGGCCAGCGCATCGTTGCGCAGGCGTGGTGGTAAGAGTATTGACAAGCGCGGTGGTCGACGACGGCCGAGCGATCAACGTAGCAACGTGGCAGGGGGCATCTTACTCGTAGCCACACGCGATATGGACGGAGAAGGTCCGCATGCAGACTAACCGCTATTCCCAAGTACCTTCGAGTGTGTCCATGGTCGCGTGAATTTCGCCTACCTAACAATGGGTATATTGTATTATTTGTTTCAACAACTGTTGTAGACATTTATTTCTAAATATTGTCGCACCCCTGCGATCCGGCCACGATTAACCTGATAGGACCCTGAGATAGCCGAGTGCGGCGATCACGTAGGACGCATTGGCACGATTGGGTGCCAATCAATTGCTTCGACGCCGAAAGCTTGTCACAAATTTTGGATTCGAAAATCCGGTCTTATTTCTAGGTAAAGATCTCCAGTTTGCTCCTGCTTCACCTTCTCCACCGTCCGGTGGCCTCTGCTTCAGACCAATCAACGCCCACTGCCACGACCATGCCTTATATTGCCCGAGGCTGCGGAGCGTGGACGCCCCCGGATGATAGGAGCAAATTTGAATTGGCTGTCGGTGTGGTGGTTTGATTTCCAGTCGCCATAACGAGTCCGGCCTTCCTATCTTAGAAGTTGACCTTAAACGTGCGTCCACTGGCCGTCTTCCTCTCCTTGGGCTCCTCAGTCTCGGGTCTAGCACGACGAAGGACTGCTTGGAGTCAGTGATCATGCTCGCAACCAAAACTATCGGGAAGTGGGCCATACCCTGGAGGAAGTCCGCAGTGCGTCTCCTCATTCTCGAGTGGATGTAAGCCTGTATGGGAATCAATAACTGTCCTTCTGGCTGACAAGTAGACGACAAACCTTCGAGGCCTTGATGTGGTAGTGGAAGTAGTCACGGAAAGTCTGGATGTGCGAGATGACCTCATAGCGGCGCTGCAGGGTCAGGTGCCTTGGGAAGAGAACTGTAACAATCAGCAAATGATGGGAGCAGAGAATATAGATTGCGCCACAGTACCGAATGTGATATAGCCGACATCGCCAGCCCCCGAGTTGGCAATGCCAGGAACACTCTGAAGCTCCAAGGGCGGGTCATTCCTGAAGAGCACCTGCGGCGCATTCTGGATTGCCCGCCTACGCGCATCAACAAACTCCTGAAGGAAGACCTTTCCGAAGATGCGATCCGTCTCATCCTTAAACACCGTACTGAAAATGACCGTAACTCTGTCGTGGCCGGCCTTGATGTAGATGGACTCCTCGTCACGGTAATTAATCGCGCGAACCTCGCCGCCCTCACGGACACCTTGCGGGGCAGTTTCGGAGGTGTATTTGGAAGCTTCTTCCGAAAGCGCAGCAAACTCATCAAAGGCCTGTTCAAAGGGCGCAGCCAACACATTACGCTTCAGCAGCGAGACCTTGCGGACTATTTCGTCCCGAGCCTCTGTTGTTCAGTCAGCCCCCGCCCCCGCATTCCACAGCGATGGGAAAGAGAGATAAACCTTGCTCCGCTGGCAGATTCTCAAGGTCGACTTGCACGGAGAAGTCGTAGCCCGCCTCGGGTGCGACAATGAAGGGGCCGTATTCGCGCTCCAACACCTCCTGAGCTCCGTACTTGACAAGATCGGGGAAGCATTTGATAGATATCGAAATGAGAATCTTGGTCTTGGCCTCGGGGGTGGAGATGTGGAAGGTGACGCCGTCGAAGTCGGAGGCTATTTGGTCGATGGAGGCCGGAGGAGCTCTAGGTATTATTAGCTACTGGCCAGCTGTGCCCGATGGTGTCATGGGGGGGGGGGGGTTCGGTGGTGCATTGAGAGGGGCAGGCGTACCCAGACAGCCTGTCGTTCAGCAACGACTCGATCAACACGTTCTGGTAGTCCAGGAGCAGCATGGTGGGTGGTTTCGGCGGGGATCTGGTGTTGCAGATGGGATTGCAGGATGATGTCGAGCCAGGCAGTCGTCAACAGGGCGGCGGCGGTCGGCGTCGGCGGACGTGCCAAGCAATGTGGGGAACAAGGGCTGGCGATCTCCGCGACTCTGAACTTTTTTCGAGACGCGCCGCAGCTGTCTCGCCTTAAGCTCGAAAAATGGTCAAATCATACGTGTGAGTACCCGAAAGCCGGCGCAGTGCAGTCGCATAACTCTGACACGCTCTACCAGGAAATATGAGCACTCCCAGACCTTTGGTGTCGTGAACTCGGCATCTTCGAACGTTGTATGGACACCCGATGCCGCCAGCCGCACCACCGGCGCCGGCCACGCCTATGTCGGTGCGAACGAGGAGGTTCTTTGTTGGGACGTCAAGAAGGGCGACCTGCTCAGCAGATGGCACGACAAGGCCTGTACCGCTGAAGTCACGACCATTGCGCAGAGCAAGACGGATCCCGATGTTTTCGCCGTTGGACACGGAGACGGAAGCATCAGAGTCTGGGATTCTCGGATATCTTCCCTGATTATCAGCTTCAACGGCCACAAGTCCGCGATCACGACTCTCACCTTCGACGATTCTGGAGTCCGCCTTGCCAGTGGTTCGCGAGATACGGACATTATCGTATGGGACTTGGTGGCAGAAGTTGGCCTGTTCAAGCTTAGAGGCCACAAGGACCAGATCACCGGTCTTAAATTCATTGCACTGTCCAATGAGGCTGAGGCAGAAGACGATGAAACCACGGTACTCTCCGTGGGAGAGGACGCGCCGGTCTTCCTCCTTTCGACTAGCAAGGACTCACTCATTAAAATCTGGGATGTCAATTCGCAGCACTGCATAGAGACTCACGTAGCGCAGGCCAATGGAGAATGCTGGGCATTAGGCATGTCGCCAGACGGCAGCGGGTGTATCACCGCGGGCAACGATGGCGAGATCAAGGTTTGGGCTATCGATCAAAAGGGTCTCCGTACGATGTCTCGACAAGTTGGCGACACAGTGGAAGTGCAGTTCTTGCAAGACAGGGGCACGTTTTACCGACAAGGCAAGGACAGGACGATAGGCATCGCTTTCCATCCCAAGCAAGATTACGTTGCGATACACGGCTCGGAAAAGGCAGTAGAGATCTGGCGGATACGACCAGAGGAAGAGGTGCAAAAGAGTCTGGCAAGGAAGCGTAGGAGGAGGAGAGAGAAAGCCGCAACGAAAGCCGATGATGTGGACATGGTCGATGGCGAAGACGAGAACATGGAGGCAACCATTTCCGACATTTTCGTATCCTATGTCATTGTCCGCACCGGAGGCAAAGTTCGGTCCATTGACTGGACGGCTAGCAAGTCCAAGTCTCTACAGCTGCTGGTCTCAACGACAAACAACCTGCTCGAGGACTACAGCGTTCCTAGCAAGGCGGCGACGAAAAAAGCCACCAAGGAAGAAACGCCGGAATACACTCGTACCTACTCCGTGGATCTACCAGGACATCGTGCGGATGTACGTTCGCTGGCCCTTAGCTCCGATGACCGGATGTTGGCTTCGGCATCTAGTGGAAGCTTGAAAATCTGGAACGTCAGGACGCGGACCTGCTTGCGTACATTGGAGTGCGGTTATGCGCTCTGCTGTTCATTCTTGCCAGGAGATAAGATCGTTGTCGTTGGCACCAAGAGCGGCGAACTCGAACTTTTCGACATCGCTTCATCACAGCTCATTGACACGGTTCAGGCACATGAGGGAGCGATATGGACGTTGGATGCTCATCCAGACGGGCGGTCAGTTGTAACCGGAAGTGCTGACAAGACAGCGAAATTTTGGAACTTCGAGATCGTGCAAGAAGAAATTCCAGGCACTAAGCGTACGACTCCTCGGCTCAAGCTCATCCACTCCCGGACGTTGAAGGTCAACGACGACATCCTCAGTTTATGTTTCTCTTCCGATTCCCGCCTGCTCGCCGTTGCAACTCTTGACAATACCGTCAAGGTTTTCTTTGTGGACTCTCTCAAGCTCTTCCTTAATCTTTACGGCCACAAGCTCCCTGTCCTCAACATGTCTATATCCGCCGATAGCAAGCTCATTGCTACCTGCAGTGCAGACAAGAATGTACGTCTTTGGGGTCTTGATTTCGGCGACTGCCACAAGTCCTTTTTTGCGCACAGCGACAGCATTATGCAGGTGTCTTTCATCCCGCATCCGATTTCAAAAGAAGACAACCATTTCTTCTTCAGTGCGTCCAAAGATCGCACCATCAAGACCTGGGACGGCGACAAGTTTGAACAGATCCAGAAACTCGAGGGTCATCACGGCGAGATTTGGGCTATGGCTGTCAGTCAGACAGGCGACTTCTTCGTTACTGCTTCACACGATAAGAGCATTCGGGTGTGGAACCAGAGCGACGAGCCCATCTTCCTCGAGGAAGAGCGCGAGCGCGAACTTGAAGAATTGTACGAATCGACACTTGCTACATCATTGGATGCAGACGCCGAGGGCGCAGACGGTGAGAAGAACGAGGTGGGAGAAGCGACAAAGCAGACCATCACGACGCTCACGGCAGGAGAACGCATCGTCGAGGCCCTGGAGCTTGGCCTGGCGGACTTGGAGGTGGTGAACGCATGGAAATTGCACAGAGCGGCGAACCCTGAGGCCAAGATGGCGCCACCGCAGCGCGAGCCGCTGTTCATGGCGTTGGGCAACATCAGCGCAGAGCGGCACGTCCTGAACACGATAGCCAAGATCCCAGCGGCGCAGCTGCACGATGCGTTGTTGGTGCTGCCCTTCAGCACGGTGCCGGGTCTGTTCACATTCATCAGCATCTGGGTACGACGCCAATGGAATGTGCCGCTGGTGTGCCGAGTGCTGTTCTTTATGCTGCGCACGCATCAGCGCCAGATTGTCGCCAGCCGCGAGCTGAAGACGACACTCGAGAGAATGCGTGAGGAACTCAGGACCACGCTCGGCGGCCAGAAGGACATGATGGGCTTCAATGCCGCGGCGCTCAAGTTTGTGGGTGCCCGGGCGCAGAGTAGCGGCGCTGCGAGGCTGGAGGATGTCGAGGAGGCGCTGGACGGCGCGGCGGGCAGTAAGGGGAAGAAGAAGAGAGCGTTTGTGGATGTGGCGTAGATGGTGTTCGAAAAAGTCGGGTTGGATGGGATAGACGGTGTTGTATATCGGTTGGGAATTTCGCAGTCGGGGAGTGTTGAAAGAGTGAATTCATGTATTAGTTGCATCAGTTCGGCGCGTCAGAAGAGGAATGCGATATATGGTTGTATAGTCAAGTTCTTGGTAAACAGGGTTGACAGGCGAGTGGATATAAGCCAGCACTTCGATTCATCAGCCCATGTTGCGCCTCGTCCGGCCATCCAAACGCCTCCGACGCGCGGCAACGCCACAGCACGATTTCCAAACCTTATATTCAGCCCAAAAGGCAGCAGCCAGCGGCATTCCCCGCAGTGCAGAGCAGTCGGGGACGCACTGATGCCAGCGTCCTCAATTGAGGCCGCGGCGACCTTCTCTGATCGATACGTCCGTACGTAGACCACGCAGGCGGGTGGTGCCGTGCTTGCCGCGCGCGCGCCGCCCCTCCCCCACCACGACGAAGGCCGTTTGTTTCAACGGCCGCTCCCGCCGCGGGCGGACGCCAGTGCTACACAGTGGCCTGATCACTTCTCACACGCTCTTTCCTGTTGCTCGTCAAGTCCATACACGCTCCGTCTCGCCAATCGCTCCCCCCCTCTCCGGTCCCCGCATTCCGCTTAGCTAGCCGCCCGAAGAGGTGGATCAGTCGTTGTTGGTCCCCGCCGGTACGGACGAGTGCGCGCGCCCCGCCAACACTGCCTCCATGCCACCCCCGTGTCAATCTGTGGCGACGGCGGCGGAGTGAGGGACGGGAGACGGGGACGGCGTGATTGATGGACGAGCGGGAGCGAGCGCGGGCGGGCGCGGGTAAACTCTCGAGGTAAGGGTTCGTCGATTGATCGGACGGCGCAGTGGATTCACCCGTGGATGTGCAAAGGGAGAGAGGGAGGCGGGGCGGAAGGGGGCATTGGGTGGGTTTGGGTGTGGGGTGTGTGTGGTGGCACTCACTCGCTCGAGCAGGCGTAAACTGTGGCACACCCATCGATCCTTCGAGCGCGGCGATGGTAGGTGGTGCTGATGAATGACGATCCATGTGCGGGAGATGTGCGATGGGGGACGACTATCATCATGATCTATTGGGGAAGGAAGCAGCGCCGCTCTGCACGGCTGATCAACAAACCCTTCCCGCATTTCTTTTCTCTTGCGACTGTTTTATTTTTGTTTTTTGTGAGCTCTTTTTTACTTTTTTATTTTTATTCATTTTTATTTTATTTTTTTCGCGGGTTGCTGTAGATCCATGCCTTGTAGCGTAGGCCGTCGTGCATCGCGATGTCTCGCAGACGCGTTCTAGACCCGTTGATAGACACGACCGACCTTGCAGCGGACTGGGTTGCGGCATTCCAGCCCGCCGGTTAAGCTGTCAGAGCTCTGTTTCTGAGCCAAAATCAACGTCCGTTCCCGCCTGCCTGGGGCTCTTGTTGGTGGTTCTGGAAGACGCAGGGAACAATGGGTTGATGGGCGGTTGGTGGTCGGCCGCCGCCACAGTGGCTTGAAGGGGGGGGGGGGTGTGTGGTTGATCTGCGACCGTATGGATGGTTGCATATATATACAGACGATGGGAAAGTGAGACACGGTGACGATGGGGCTTTTAGAATTTTTTTTGTCTTTCTTTTTTTTACTGCAGCTACTGTGGTGTTTCTTCTTTACTTGGACCCAGGTGGCGGGCAGTCCACATTCCTTACTATTACCTACCTATGCGCCGAACGAAGGAGCAGTAGCAGCAGCAGCGACCACAACAGGAGGAGGGGGGAGGGCGACAGCGACGACGACGGCGGCGGGCAGCATTCGGGGCAGGCAGCTCAGCCCCTTCCAGCGCGCGGACGAGTTCAGTAATCGGAGAGGCGGATACGGCATTCACATAACGACCAATTTCCCCTGACCCGTTCTCAAAGCGGACGAGCAGAGGGACGCGGGTGGCCATGGCCGGGAAGCTCTCCGCATTCTCCGAGTTGTGAGCTGGTTGAAGCCAGCGCACAGCCAACAGCGGGGAAAAGGGAGCCACTGGAGCTCACATGGCCCCCCGGACCGATTCGCCGCACGGTGACTTGCCTTTTCTCTTTTGGCAGCTAATGGACGCAGCAAATGCGATAATGGCCCTGAGTCGCGTGCATGACTCTTCCCAAGTCGGCGTGTGTGGGGGCTTGGGATTGCCCTTTCCGCCCGGCAAGCCTCTGCAAAGACAGGCCAAACGCGCTAAAGCGAAATTTGGGCGTTTTGCTAAAGCGCCACCCGAAGCTCCCTGAGGTGACAGGGTTTACGCGTCCCATCGAGCCAAGCATTGCTAGCGCTGAGAGATGGTGTAGCAGCATTGGGCTATTGGGCCAGGGTTTGCCCGTCTGTCACGCGGACGGATGGGACAGAGCACCAGAGAGAGCTGACCGGCGTGGCGGATACCTTTTGGCACATCCGGCACGGCCCAGGGCGCCGTCGAGAGATAGCCGAGAAGGTGTGCTTAGGAGGGAGGGGGGGTGTGAGGGAAGCTAGTAGCAGCGGCGGCGGGGTGCAGCAGCCAGCAGCAGCCAACACCAGCAAAAAGCTCAAGCTCAAAAAGCACAAGCACACAAGCACACAAGCACACAAGCACCGCCAGGAAAAAGGCGTCCGACCGTTTGACCCACCGGCAGCCGGTTGACCTGCCTGCGGATGGCGGTCGCTGACTCGCTAGGCCCAATCACGCCAGGGCCGCGCGAATTTGCGCTGCATGACTCGGGGAGGGGTGGGCAAGACCGTTTTGAGCCGCGCGCGCAGAAAGAGCCTACCTACAGCAGGAACCCTAGGTAGTTAGGGTACTACTAAGCATGGATACCATATGATTGGGAAAGCAATGCCAATGCCAGCAGGGAAGGAGCAACGGGCGGCGAGGGACCAGCTGGAATCACGACCAGGACCACGACTGCCACGACCAACAACCACGATCACGGACGACAACCATACAACCATACACGATACACTGGCTCCTAGCAACCCGCGGTGGTGGTTATTAGTCGAGAGAGCTCTAATACTACGTCATGGTGCTGCAGGCAGTGGCGTCATCGCGCAGGGCCGGGAGAGCAGCAGCCGACACATGACGAAGCTTCTTCGGCGCTACTTTTTTCTGATGAGGCGTTGCGCGGCCAGCAGCGATCAAACGGCGGCATCGGCCATGACGGAGATTTATTGCGCGCGCGCTGGTTGCGGCGGCGCTAGGCCCCAAGCATCTGACAGGCCCCACAGCCAATTCACCCTCTGCGTCGGCCTTTGTCTCCCCCACACAAAGCCTCTCAGCCCCAATCCCTGCCGCCCTTTGCAGCAGGGTCCCCGCAGCGCGCCGACTCTCTCCCCCTGCCACTATGTCATCGCCCAAGCCCTCTCCAACCACATATCATCTCCAAACGGCCCGCACTGTCGACCCCCTCTCTCCCCCGATCTGCACTCTTCTTGCCTCGCGTGCGCGTACAATCAAACCCGCCCCAGGCTACTCGTTGTTAAGTACTCGATCATCTCGACGCCTACTTCGCATCATTGCTCCCTTTGTCCCTCGAAACCCCAATCCCCTTCGCAAAACCTTAACGCGATCGGCCCGTCCATCACTTGCCTTCAGAAAGACCCGCTGATCCCGCGTATCTTTTGTCGCAAGTGATCGTCTTCCTCCACGTTTCGCGAACCCTACTGGAGCCGTGTTTCAGCCTGCTACACAGCGCCAAACACTTCCTTCTTAGCCGCCCACCCGCCCACCACTCTGCTTTCACCTCATCATCTCTGGACCCTTACTTCCAACCCTCTCTCAAACCATGGCTATGGCAGTCGACAACCGGCAACAGCCTCAGGTCAGCGGCCTGGGCTTTGATTCGACCATGCGCTTCGCTCCTCACTTCACCAACCCTTGGGCCTCGGCGCCTGCCCCCGCGCCCCAGCTCTACGCCACCACCCTTGGCTCCAACACCACCGCCCTCGTCTCGACGGCACACCAGCAGCCCGCCCGCCCCACTGCCGTCTCCATGCCGTACGCGACCATCCCCGTCAGCGCGCCCACGTCATTAGGAGCAGGTATTGCACTCTCACAAGGAATCTACGAGCCCACAAACTCACTAGCCATGTCGCAAGATCTCTTGGGCTCCTCGAGGCCTTACGGAACCGCCTACGCCACGTCCGCTTCCCCTACCACCCCTTCGTACGCGCCCACCTCTGCGCCCCAGTACTCCATGGACTACAGCAACCGGACTCCCTCCTACCCCTACCAGCAGGACATGGCCGCCCGCCGCTCTTCGCATCCGTCAGTACCCTCCACTACTTTCCTGGGCGCCTCCATCGACGCTTCCAGGCATCGCCAGAGCTCACTGGCTGACCCAAACAACAGGATGAACTCTGAACAGGCTCAACGCAGCAGCTTCAGCGATGCTCTGGACGCCAGCCGCGGCATGGTCGCCATGAGCCAGGACATCACCCCCAGGAACATCTACGGCAACCAGAACCCGCGCAGCTCGACCGACTCGTACGGCTTCCCCGCCACCCACTCGGCGCACTCGTCCATCTCCTCGGCCAGCACCTACCCCTCCTACTACAACGGCTCCGTCGGCGACTCATCCGTCACCGACTACAGCTCTGCCTCCGAGTCGGTGGGCGACATGTCCTCGCGCACCCTCCCCCGGCCGTCGGCCCTCGTCGGTACCAACCTGCCCCCTGCGCCCCAGTCCATGATGGGCCAGTTCAGCAGCAAGGTCTCGTCGAGCTCGCAGAAGAAGCACAAGTGCAAGGTGTGCGACAAGCGCTTCACGCGTCCGAGCTCCCTCCAGACCCACATGTATAGCCACACGGGCGAAAAGCGTGAGTCATGCCCGCGACCCCGTGCACAATCAACTTGCAACTAACGCACAACGTAGCATTCGCTTGTGAGGTCGAGGGATGCGGCCGTCACTTTTCCGTCGTTTCGAATCTGAGGCGACACAGGAAGGTCCACAAGGGCGAGCGCGACCAGCCCTCGCCTGACGACATGTGAGCGGGCGTCGGCCTACCTTCGTTCCTACCATTTTTTCCATTTGTCTATTGCGCGGCTGTCTTGGTCCATTTTCCTCTTTTGAGATATCCCGCTTCCGCGTCGTGTTTGCGGTTCCTTCTCTCCCCCGGCTGGTTTGTTTGATCGCATTCCCGGAGAGACTACTTCATCTTCTAGACGGTCGCTACATATACCCCCAAATGGTGTTTCGGCTCGGGTATCATGATTCATGACCTATCTCTAATTTAATCCCACGACCGGGGTTGCACTTGGGAGACAAGGTCGGCGTTCAGGGGAAGCGTTGTTAGATGGGCGTTGGTGTTTTTCTTGGTGGTGGGTTACTGCAGCGTCTGAGATTTTTTTTTTTTTTTTTGGTTGCGCGCTCTCGTATTTGCACCACTACTACCCCCGCTGTATTAATATCTCTGTATGGCTCTTCCTTTATTC